>NC_134800.1:25333846-25338846 GCF_046742065.1 Oratosquilla oratoria
TAGACCCCTACGCCACAGGGCGACAAAAGTGAAAGAGTTTTTCTTCGGTTCAAGTCTTCAACTTCGTGTTCAGACCTTCGACTTCCTGGGCTAGACATGTATAATAGCACCGAGTTCTATAGTATGTCCTTAAGGATTTCTGAAACAATATATAATATATATATATATATATATATATATATATATATATATATATATATATATATATATATCAATGTGGGTAGAAATATAAAGGGGTTTTGTCCTAATTAGATGTAAACACGTTACCGTGACTTATACAACTAATTTGTATTACGAAACGTTTTCATTTCAGTCTTAACTACAATTCGAGTGAAAGCTTTGTGTTGAGTGGGTGTTTTGTGTTGTCCTCTGGAAAAAAAAATTCTGGCGCTATGAAAAGAAAGAATTCTGAGCAAAGAAACGAGGAAGATGTAATTGTTTAAATAATGTATTTTTAAAAATAATTATCACAGTGCTCCCTAACAACCGGACGTTACATATTCTCAGAATAATTATAATCTGAAAAAAAAAATATATATAAATTAGAATAGAATGGTTCTTTTGTACCAACGTGCTAGTTTCTACGCAAACATGTATAGAGAATTAATGTTATTTGAAATTATTCAGTATGTGGACTAATTATGGTTAAATCCAACACTTTGGAGTAACATTTTAAATACTACTTTTTTCAAATGTTGTGTACATGTGACAGGAAGTGAACCATATTAAATTACTAAACACTTTCCAAGATTATCTTAAAAAGATAATGATAAAAATAAATGCAAAATAAAACCAAATAAAAAAAAATCAAGTGTGTAATTGTACAGAAATGGAGCAAAAAGAAACGAGGTTTTTAAGACGTTAACAGGTTTACGTATAGTTAGACTAAATTCTCTAAGTCGTATAGTTTTTGCGTATTTTTCTTTCAGTTGTCTCATTTACGATGCATACCGGTCACGGAGCAAATAGCTTAAGTTGAATTTACGGCCTCTCGGGTTGCTTCTGGTATGAACGTGCAAGACCAAAGATATCCGGCGGTAGGCAGAATGAAATGCATAAAGTTGTATTGTAGGTCGTATTTCCTGTTCCCTAATCTCCAAACCCCAATCACTAATCCCTAATATCCCCAATCACTAATCTCAAATTCTTAATCCCAACCCATAACCTCAATCCATGATAAAATTCTCAATCCCCACTCCTTAATCCACAACCCCAATCCCCGTTCACAATCCGTAATTCCTAATCACCAATTCCTAATCCCTAATCCCCAGACCCCAATCCACAACCTCCAATCCATAATCAAGTCCTTAATCCCCAATCTTTAATCCATAACCCCAATCCCCATTCACAATATCTAATTCCTAATCACCAATTCCTAATCCCTAATCCCAAGACCCCAATCCCCAACCCTCAATCCCCAATCCCTAATCACTAATACATGATCCCTATTCCATGATCTCTAATTTCTAAGCCCTAATTAGCCAGATTTAATTTTTGTCTCAAATTTTGTCCCTCTTCTTTCTGAAAAGATCATCAGTCTTGACCAATAACTAACCAGCAATACCCAATTCTTAAGCCCAAGCAATAATCCAGACCCCAATCCCAATCCTAATTTCATAACCCCTTTGTTCTACCGATCTCAGCACCCAATCATGACTTGATATCATTTCTTTTCAATAACCTAATATTGTTTATACTTAGTAGAATTTTTTTTTTACGAGTAGATACGCCTACGACAAAAAAATAACCAAAGTAATATAAACGCGTTCAGTCCAGAGACTCGTTAAATATTAGTTAAAACCATGTATTGTTAACCAGAACACAAGAACATAAGAACATAAGAATGAAGGAGACTGCAAGAGACCATAAGGCCTACACTAGGCAGCTCCGTATCCATCACCACCTGTCATCCCCATCCATAAAGTTGTCTAATCGTTTCTTAAAGCAACTGATAGAACTAAGTATTAAATACAACACTTTGATTCGCTTAAGAAATAGGCGTGCTTGCTGCCCAACGTCAGTTAGCAACTGCGAAGCGTTTCACAAAACGAATAATCCAAACATTACTGATACGTTTAGGGTTGGGTTATTAATTAAACATTGGTTCTTCAACAGCCACATGAGCTATGCTAATTTGCTTTCTATATCAGGCTCGTATTAATTTGAGGTTTCTCTGGTGCTTTTGGAATGATTGGTCTATGATTTGCAGTTAATCGTTAAACATTTTTGAGATGGTCTGACTCCGATGAAGATTATAATCTCCCTCCTTATGATGCGTATGCATTTTTCAGTTTTATTAATAGCGTTCAAATTAAGAGTTGAGTGTAAACACAGATTTCTTCCCTTGCTCCTCCTCCTCCTCCTCATTTTACTCGTCCTCCTCCTCCTCGTCGTCCTCCTCCTCGTCGTCCTCCTCCTCGTCGTCCTCCTCCTCGTCCTCCTCCTCGTCTTCCTCCTCCTCGTCCTCCTCCTTTTCTTCCTCATTATCCTCCTCTCCCTTCTCCTCCTCCTCCTCCTTTTCTCCTCCTCATACACTTCCTTCTCCTACCTTCTCCTCCTTATCCTCCTCTTACTCCTTCTCCTCCTTCTTATCCTCCTCTTCCTTTCCCTCCTCCTCCTCCTCCTTCTCCTCCTTCTAACTCTCTGCTGAATAAAACCGCCTAGCATTAGCCCGAATTAAATTGATTAGAAGTGTCACCGCAATGAAAAGCAGATCAAATGATTATTCGCTTCGTGGAACAAGACCTTCAGCCAAGTAGCCAACACCCTGATATCAACGTTTCATCTTTTCGCTTGACAAAAACTTGGCAACGCACAAAACTATTCACCCACAACAGACCAACAACCACCACCACCCACCCACGGAACCAGTGAGGTTTCTATCCACGCCAAACTATTCATCTTGTCCTAACTACTGTCCTTGACCAATCAAGTACGACCAAGTGTTGTGTCACTATACCCAAAAGAGACCGGGGGCTACGTACTTGAGGTCTCAGCTGCTTCGCCACCACGCAAGGCATCTTCGCCCCTGACGCGCTTATCTTGGTCACACGATTGTCCCTTTTGTAAGTAATTTAGTCTGCTATTCATAGCTGCGGCCTCAGTCTTAACAGGGAGTGACTGCGTCTTGGCCTTGGCAGCAGCTGAGGCGGTCATGTGTAGTTGGTCGAACCGCGATTGCGAAGTTTTCGTTCTGGAGATGTTTAAGTGTTGGTCTAGGGATATGAGAACGCACGTTTTGTGTATGCACGCAAACTTTGAGCAGGTATGGTTGATTGGTGAATATGCAATCTTGCACGTGCGGGCACGCGCGCGCACACGCATTCGTATACACATACACGTATACATATACTTACGCACGTGCGCACACACACACACACACACACACACACACACACACACACACACACACACACACACACACACACACACACACACACACACACACACACACACACACGCACACACACACACACACACATACATATGTATACATATTAACACATGTACACATACACATTTGGGCACATTCACACACAACCACATAAGACACGTGTGTGCGTGAACGCGTCACACACGAATGATATAGACATGCACGCGCACTCTCACCACGAACGAATAGAATATACTATACATATCTGCACGCGCACGCACGCGCTCGCAGAACACGAAAAATGTATACATATTCTCGCGCAAGCACGCGAAAGAAAGAGGGCAAGCGAAAAAAGTATGTAAACATACATTGCAAACACTTGCGAATCTGCGTTTTGAATCTCTTAATGACTTGGTGTAGATAGGAACTGCTTGAAGTCTGTATGAGGTGCAAGATGGGGCTCAGATTTTGATTTATGATCAGTTCTTCAGGAAGGCTTTTCATCCCCGGAAGAGATTCTGCTTCTTCAAGATTGCCGAGTCTGGAAGAGTCTGGGAGAGGCGTTCCGCTGCTGGTGTATTCATTTCGGTTCCTTAGATCCAGCGAGAACTGAAGAGAGATATGCAAGTATTCTGCAAGAGATTAGTCCTTTCATTTCGAAAGCCACGCTTTAATTAATCAAAATATAATTTGCTAGGGTTAATATATATATATATATATATATATATATATATATATATATATATATATATATAATATATATATATATATATATATAAACAGAATGTGCTTAAAAATATATAGTTTTCACTCCTTTAGCTTGTAGTCTGATCTTCAGTTGAACAATCTCATGATATAATGGGAGAGAGAGGAAAGGGGAGGGAGAGGAAGAGGGAAAGGGGAGAGAAATTGGGGAAGAGAGATGGTGAAAGAGAGGGAGAGGGAGGGGGGAGGGAGGGTGGGCGAGTGGAGACAAAGTTGAACTATTAAACTCGGGTAAGATATTTTTCCCTGTTTTGAACCATTTTCGATTGACTAAGGTTATGTATAATGTGCAATAGCTGTTATCTTTGCGGTTCTGTGTATATCTTCAACACGGCGGTGACCGTAATAGTTCAGCAGATGCGAAATAAAAATTACTTCAGGCACTACGCCTGAAGTGGCGAAGTCTGGACTGAAAGAAAACTCCAGGGGTCGAGACCTACGTAAGATTGGAGATCCTCCCCCCAGAATATAATAGAATCATATGTCCTTCGAATAAAACCTAAAAAAGTGCGTATGGAAGAGGTCGAGGGTACGGGACATTAATTGAGCTAATTTGGCATTGCGCGATCATGGCTTGTCAGTGTAGGCCTCAAGAAATACATATTTGTTTGTTTATCTATTTGTTAACCTATTCATCTATCTATTTATATGTTTATTTGTTTGTGTATTTGTTTGTTTATCTACTCACTTATTATTATTTATTTGTTTATGTATTCAATTTTTCCTTCAAGCATAATTTATATGTGTAACATGTACACACTAACACGTGCACGCAACATTTGTGTGTGTGTGTGTCTACGTGTTTGTGTGTGTGTGTGTGTGTGTGTGTGTGTGTGTGTGTGTGTGTGTGTGTGTGTGTGTG
>NC_134800.1:25341346-25348846 GCF_046742065.1 Oratosquilla oratoria
CCAACTCTCGTGGCCGGGGAATTGGGTGTGTGTGTGCGTGTAAGGTCACTGCATTACCCATAGATCGGCTATATGAGCTCTGAGCTCTCTTCCGGGAGGGAAATGGCTGTCGATCACGAGTCCAATACGTGATCCAAGACCATGATGAATCACACACACACACACACACACACACACACACACACACACACACACACACACACACACACACACACACACACACACACACACACACACACACACACACACACACACACACACACAATCATTTGCATGTATGATTGCATCGCTGTTTACTCTTACTGCCTGTGACGCCTGTCGCCAATTCCTTTCATTTGCTCACTGATCCGTTTTGCCGAAGAGAGTAATTGGGCGCTGTGGGGCTTTGGGCCTCGTGACAAAGGAGAGACACAACGCGGGCTTCCTTTTGTTGCTGCTTCACTCGTCGTCAAGTCAGGAGTATACTAGTCAACCTCAAAGTAAGTTTTTGCATGTACTGAATACTTGCTTTCTCTCTCTCCCTATCTTCCATTTTCTCCGTCTCTCCTGTCTCTTTCTCTCTCTCCTGTCTCTCTCTCTCCTGTCTCTCTCTCCTGTCTCTCTCTCCTGTCTCTCTCTCCTGTCTCTCTCTCCTGTCTCTCTCCTGTCTCTCTCTCCTCTCTCTCCTGTCTCCTCTCTCTCTCCTGTCTCTCCTCTCTTTCCTGTCTCCTCTCTCTCTCCTGTCTCTCTCTCTCTCCTGTCTCTCTCTCTCTCTCTCTCTCTCTCTCTCTCTCTCTCTCTCTCTCTCTCTCTCTCTCTCTCTCTCTCTCTCTCTCTCTCTCTCTCTCTCTCTCTCTCTCTCTCTCTCTCACACACACACACACACACACACACACACACACACACACACACACACACACACATTTTTTATTTTACTTTTTATTTTTCTTCTTTCTTTCCTTCTTTTCTTCCATCCATCCTCCCATCTGTTCAGCATGCTTCTTTGGGAACTGTATAGGTCTTGTGTGCTTCCAAGATTTCTAGTGTCTCGCCGTTATCTGTATAGTCAAACTCCATTTGGCCCAGCCTCACCCCACACACCCTCACAGCCCCCGAATTCAAATATTGTTGCACTCAATGGGCAATGTACCATCGAAAACACGACTTCCTGGTCCACTTCGGTCGAAATATGACTTTCGGTAGTATTCTAAAAGAAAAAAAATCTTGTGTGTATATATATATATACATATATATATATATATACACATATATATATATATATATATATATATATATATATATATATACATATATATATATATATACACATATATATATAATGATTTTTTTTTTTTTTTTTTTTTTTTTTTTTAAGAATACCACCATTTCATTCTCATCTGAAAGTATTAATGGGAATGGCTTGTATGGTTGGTTAAGAAGCACTTCCTCGTGTCGTAGAGATGTAAGTATTTTACCTTCTTTGTAGTTTTGGTTGTGGAAAATGTGTATCTATCCCGTTGTACCGGGAGTCTCTAGCATCAGCATTAAAGCAAAACAGAAGGAAATGAAAGTCCTTATTTCAACAAATAAACAATTGAACAATAAATATAGAAAATAATGATAAGTAAACAAATGAATGAAATTGAAATAAGATAACATAAATTAAAACAATAAAATCAAATCAGATCAAATAAGTTGAAATTAAATGAAATGAAATAAGATTAAGTAAAATTAAATAAAACAATAAGAAGTGAAATAAAATTAAATAAAATGAAATTAAATAAAATATGAAATGAGATGTGAAATAATGAAATTACATGACATGATATGAGGTGATATGAGATGATATGAGATGATATGAGATTATATGAAATGATATTAAATAGAATGAAAACAAATGAAATTAGATAAAAAATGAAATACAATAAAATACAATACAATAAACAGAAGGTGTCGTCACTATCTGTTGCCTCCTCTTGTTTTTCCTCGAAGGATTTTCTCTTCCGTGAATCCTCTTCACTCCCTTTAAGCATTAAAAGAAAAAAAAAAAAAAAAATGCGTCTGATTGCTTGAGGCTCAGGATAAGTTTTGTTTGTACCACTAGCGTTGATGTCAGCAATGACATCATTGTATATACAATATAGCGACTGCATAGCTGTATATACAATATAGCGATCGCATAGCTGTTATATACAATATAGCGACCGCATAGCTGTATATACAATATAGCGACTGCATAGCTGTATATACAATATAGCGACCGCATAGCTGTTATATACAATATAGCGACCGCATAGCTGTATATACAATATAGCGACTGCATAGCTGTATGTACAATATAGCGACCGCATAGCTGTTGTATACAATATAGCGACCGCATACCTGTATATACAATATAGCGACTGCATAGCTGTATGTACAATATAGCGACCGCATAGCTGTTGTATACAATATAGCGACCGCATAGCTGTATATATAATATAGCGACCGCATAGCAGTTGTATACAATATAGTGACCGCATAGCTGTTATATACAATATAGCGACCGCATAGCTGTTATATACAATATAGCGACCGCATATCTGTTATATACAATATAGCGACCGCATAGCTGTTATATACAATATAGCGACCGCATAGCTGTACATACAACATAGCGACTGCATAGCTGTATATACAATATAGCGACTGCATAGCTGTATATACAATATAGCGACCGCATATTTGTTATATACAATATAGCGACCGCATAGCTGTATATACAATATAGCAACCGCATAGCTGTATATACAATATAGCGACCGCATAGCTGTTATCCCTTCAGAGCAGTCATTCTCATTCGGGGGTCCGCGGACAATAGAATGGAGAAGAAACCTACCAGGGGGTCCACAGGACGGGGAATTCAATATGTTACAGTTGATCTTGTCATGGCTCGTTTTCATTTTTTTTTTTTTTTTTTATAATTCATGATTACATAATGTGTCTTAATCGAGATGCCCATACTTTCTGTTTATTCCCCTGATAATAAACACAAATTCTTGGGAAAAGAAATATATTGTCAATTCTTACATACAAATGTAAAATGACTATACACCATCTAATCTAGTATCTTAGGGCCCTTTGAATAAACAAGTCGAGTTTGAAAACTCTGCTTTAGAGTCTAGTGTTTTTCACTGAGGGTAGTTTACCGACGCTTCCATCTTTTTGTTAACTATACTTAAACTTGAATTTTACTATGTTGGCATTGTTAGTTTTGAAATTTGTTTTAGATTGTGAAGAGATGGCGGGTGGGGTGAGGGTGGGTTGTATGGGTTTTGTGTTGTAGACGAAGCCCGGAGCTTGGGCGTGAGAAGGTTGTGAGTGAGAGGTGAGGGTGACAAAGACAATTATGTTTTTACATTTCAATAGCATACTGAATATTGCTGTTGTGATATGTACCTGTCGAATGTAAGGTAATGCACGTATCTCGGTTCATGTTCATATTTAATCTTATTATTATTATTATTATATATATATTTTTTTTTCGTTTAAGTGGAATTAGCATCTCTGCTCTTGTTGAAAGTGTGTAAGGTGATATGATCTTGTTTGAGTTTTTTAATCAACGTAGACTCTATTGTCATGACGTGTGGCTTTTTTGTAGCAATAACCAGCGCTTCTATCCTTGGAGATTATATTTGTAACGAAGAGATGGAGTCATAAAGATGGCACAAGAGTGATTTCAGGATATCAGAGAAGAGGCATTATACAAGATCATCATTCTTTTCCTTCATGGAGACTAGTCTCTAATCATAAAAAGAATGCAAAGTGACGTTGTTCATAGGGATATAATTAAAGTCCCAAAAATATTAACCGCATAAAATGTGTACTCAGTGGCCCATACGGGCCCCTTCAAGTGTTACGGGGGGGCCTAAGTGTATAGTAGTTGGCATAAAGGTAGGCCGTTGGTAAAGTCTGCTTTATATTTCCTCTCCAAAAATCAGGACAAAGCCCTTCGAGCAGAGAACTAAAGAGTTCTCCCATGAATATAATTACGAAAGATAGACCCCTGTAACATATATATACTGGTGTATATACATATATATATATATATATATATATATATATATATATATATACATATATATATATATATATATATATATATATATATATACATAATGTACAAATAGAGTAGAGTGGGAGAGAGTGATATTCAAATAGATGTTGTGGCTTTTTCTTTGATTTGTTTTTGTTCGTTCTTGCTCTCCCCTACCTCTCTTCTATGTTTTCTTTTTTTATATCACTTCTCTTTTTCTTCTATTTTTCTTTTTCGTTTCTTTTTTCTCTTTTCCTACCTTTTTCTTTTATTTTGTTTTCTTCTTTTTTTCTTTGTTTTTATCTTGTTATTTCTCTTTGTTTTTTCTTTCTGTTTTTCTTTCTTTATCTTTTTTTTTCTTTTTTCTTTCTTTTCCTCACTTATTTTTCTCTTCTATTATTCTCTTATCTTCTTTTTTTAATTACTTTTTCCTTTTAATTTTCATTCTCTCCTATCTCTTGTTTCTCCTTTCTCTCTCTTCTTTCTCCCTTTTTCTTTCTTCTTCTTTACTTTATTTCTTTTTCTTTGGTTTTTCTCTAATTTTCTTCATCTTTTTTCTATTATTTTTCTCCTCTTTTTCTCTTTCTCTGTTTTTCTTTCTTTTTCTTTCTACTCATTTACTCTCCCTCTTTTTTTCTTTTTCTCTTTTTCTTTCTCTTCCTCTTTTTCTTTCTTTGTCTCTCAATCTATCTATCTCCATCTATCTATCAATCTATCTCTCTATTTCTCTCACTCTTTCTCTATCTCTCATTCTTACTCTCTCACTCGTACTCTTTCTCTCTTTTTCTTTTTTCTTTTCTGAAATCTGACATTAAGAGTACATGTGGGTAAGTACCTTCGAGTTAAGCAGGAGACAGCTGTCCAAATACCTAAGGTATTTCACGTGGCTTTGAAGAACGGGAGAATAATTGTATTACGTTCTTCCTCAGCGAAGATCGAGTTGGGCTGCCGAGGGTGATCCTCTCCTCCCCTTAGCTCGAGTGAATTTTGATTTCACTTGGGGACGAGGACATTATCACAGGAGGCTGTGCGCCTTGGCGCGGGCGGCCATTGTTCAGGCTCTACTTCCCGCTGTCTTGTGTATGAAAAAGAGGCGTAAAAATACATCCATTACCGCGATATTGTAGAGAAAACACCGGCGGCTTCTCTGTGGACTAAGAGATTCGGGTCTCGGGTTGTGAGCGGACATTTCAAAAGACATCAAACCTTTTCCACACCACTTCCTTGGACTCTTCATCTGAAAACCACCAAGCTGAACGAAGAATTGTGAAGTGTATTTGCATACGAATGTAAACATTCCGTAAAATGCATCCACGACGGAAGACTAAGAGGCATCGTAGAATACTTGGCATTCTTTGGCATAATTTATTGGAGTCGACTGAGTTCTGGGATTAAAACATTATGGTTAAATATGCTCCTCGGGCAGTGTCTGAGCCAAAAACTGCCATACAAAAGAATCCAACGCGTGGCTTCGAAGACATTGTGGTTGTGGTTGTGGTTGTTTGTGTCCAACCGGCTCAAGGTTCCCTCCCCTCCCCCATCCGTGTTCTTTAACGAGAGGAAGAACATGATTATGTTCTTCGTGGTATAGAAGAACCCGTTCGTGAGTTCAGTCGTTCTCAGAATTTATTTTGGTTGGTGGCGGGATAATGTTCTCAACCGAAGAATCTCTTTTGGTACAAAGAACATCGAAATTTGTGTCGCTTAATGTCAAGTGTACTCTTGTTTCTTTTTTTTTCTTCAGAAATATTTTACTGTGCAAGGCGAATTTGTTATACACGCATACACACACACACACACACACACACACACACACACACACACACACACACACACACACACACACACACACACACACACACACACACACACACACACAGTAGTAGAGTTACCAGCTGCCACTAAGGAGGACTGGGTTCGAATCCCGCCCAGGGCTAAAATAATTTCAGTATCACTGCGCTGCGGGTCGTTACTCCAACTCTCGTGGGCGAGGAGTTGGTGTGTGTGCGTGTAAGGTCACAACATTACCCATAGATCGGTCATATATGAGCTCTAAGCTCTCTTCCGGGAGGGAAATAGCTGTCGATCACAAGTCCAACATATGATCCAACACCATGATGAATCACACGCACACATACTCATACACACACGCACGCACGCACGCACGCTCTATAAGGTCACAACATTAACCATAAACCGGACTATAAGCTTTGAGCTCTTATCCGGAAGGATAACAGCTGTTGACACGAG
Source organism: Oratosquilla oratoria (assembly GCF_046742065.1). Taxonomy (NCBI): domain Eukaryota; kingdom Metazoa; phylum Arthropoda; class Malacostraca; order Stomatopoda; family Squillidae; genus Oratosquilla; species Oratosquilla oratoria. Next base: position 25,347,651 of record NC_134800.1, read on the forward strand.
TCCAACACGTGATCCAAGGCCGTGGTGAATCACACACGCGCGCAAATGTAAAAGTAGAAGGCGCACAAAAAGATTGTCAAGAAGTTTGGTTTCATAAGCAGACCGAAAGACAAACGAAATAAACATCCCTTCTTAGTAGCAGAGAATCGGACCCATGAAATAATGTAAAGTTTATGTTTATTAATGAAAAAGATGGGGAAGGCAGTGTATGTGTGTGTTTGCGAGTGCTTATGTGTGATTCACTGTGGTCTTGGATCACGTGTTGGACTCGTCATCGACAGCTATTTCCCTCCCGGAAGAGAGCTCAGAGCTCGTATATGACCGATCTATGGGTAATGCTGTGACCTCACACGCGCCCACACACACACACACAACTCCCCGCTCACGAGAGATGGAGTAACGACATGCAGCGCAGCGATACTGAAATTATATCAGGCCTGGGTAGGATTCGAACCCAGACCACCGTAGTGGCGAACGGGAACTCTACCACTGGGCCATCAAATGTGTTTGTGTGTGTGTGTGTGTGTGTGTGTGTGTGTGTGTGTGTGTGTGTGTGTGTGTGTGTGTGTGTGTGTGTGTGTGTGTGTGTGTGTGTGTGTGTGTGTGTGTGTGTGTGTGTGTGTGTGTGTGTGTGTGTGTGTGTGTGTGTGTGTGTGAGTGCGCGTGCGCGCGTAAGTTTTATGAGATATATACTTGTGAGGGTGTGCACGCACGCCAATACTCATACACTGCATGCGTGTATGTAATGTCTGCTCAAGACACTAAACCGAGCTTCAATACTATTCCCTCAATTGCTGAAAATTGGGAGTTAGCGGCGATGTTTTCCTGTAAGTGTGATTCATTAACGTTTTATTGACGAAGAAATGGCTGCAATTGTTGATAAACTCTGTGAATTTGGCAGAGACTTTAGCGGTCCTTCTTTCTAGAATGTTTGCGGTTTTATTAATACACAGACGAAAAGAAAATAAGGACCAAAACAAGCGGAGCAAGAGAGAATGATTTATTATATTTTGCGAATCTTTTCTCGTTTCATTTCATTATAAACCAATCTTGTCTTCCTGGGTCTTGCTAACACTGATGAATCCAAAAGTATCTTTACTCGGACGAGTGCGGGTGAATAAAATCATCTGCGGCAACTTGGATGAAATTAAAAGTGCCACCCGGTACGTCAGGGGTGTGCCGATTAATCGGAATCG
>NC_134800.1:25353846-25356346 GCF_046742065.1 Oratosquilla oratoria
AATGGTAAAAGGGGTTACCGGTATATTTCTTGGCGCGTGTATACATTGCCATCCCTCGTCCCCATGCGCTAAACCAGAAATCACCCGACAGACAAGAGACTATGGAGACACGGAGGTATCAGCCTCCTCAGCATAGTGACTATTTCCTATTTTCATTTTTCAAACCAGAACTAGACGATTTTATTCATTAGTGCCAAACACGGGGCAGAAGAGTCTCGATTGACCAAGGGCTCTTCTTGCTTCGAGTTCGATCCTGTAATAGCTAAGATCGTCCAGTCTTGGACTTCTGAAGAGAAAAATCTGCGCGAAGTGTGTCGCCGTATTGGAGAAGTTAATGTACCCCAAGGGGCCTCGCAGTATTTTTAGGCTAAGCAAGTGGGAGTGGGGGAAGGAAACGGGGGGGAGATAAGGGTGCTAAGTAAGGAGAGATGGGGCTTAAGGGGAATTGTAGAATGGAAGGAGAAGAGGAGAGTGTTAGACAGTGGGTTGGCTCGGGCTGGGAGGACCGTGGAAAGAGTATCGAAAAAGACTCAGGAAGGACAGGAAAGAATTAACATCTCAAGTTAAAGAGGAAAATTACTCGCAATTAAAATAAAGTAAAATTAATCACATGATTATCAGTATCAGTGGTATTACAATTGTATTAATAGTGATTTGCATATTGTATAATTGACATTAATAATTAATAACATTGAGACATACGGTGTTGATGGTTTGATGTTCACAATAGTAGAAACCATATGCCAATGAAATGATAAGAGTATTAACATGTAAAAGCTATCATGAAATCAAATAATGAGAATAAAAATAAGTAAAATGATAATAATAATAATAATAATGAGTGATAACGATAATGGTGGTGATGGCACCAGAGATAATTATCATAATGTGGACAGGGCTGGTCTTTCACACACCAGACAAACCATGTGAGCCTTTGTTTTACATGTCCCCGACACCACACACACACACACACACACACACACACACACACACACACACACACACACACACACACACACACACACCACACCACACCACACCACACCACACCACGCACACGAGACTCGTGGCTCAATGGTTAGAGTTCCCGGCCGCCACTACAGAGGTCCTGGCTCGAAACCCGCCCAGGGCTGAAATGATTTCAGTATCACTGCGCTGCGAGTTGTTACTCCAACTCTCGTGGGCGGGGAGTTGGTGTGTGTGTGTGTGCATGTGAGGTCATAGATCGGTCATATATGAGCTCTGAACTCTCTTCCGGAAGGGAAATAGCTGTCGATCACGAGTCTAACATGTGGTCCAAGACCATGAATCACACACACACACACACACACACACACACACACACACACACACACACACACACACACACACACACACACACACACACACACACACACACACACACACACACACACACACACACGCACGCGCGCACACACACACACACACACACACACACACACACACACACACACACACACACACACACACACACACACACACACAAATAAAATCGTCTGAAGGCACAAGGAATAAAGGTGCAAGTCGAGTTCGGTAGTAGAAGGGGTTGTGCATATGTAACGAGAAAAAAAAAAAAAATACCCTTAGAATTAGCAAATTCTTCCATGACAATCATCTTGAAAAAAATGGAGCAAATAATTGTCAAGTTGTGGTCAAGAAAGGACAAAAAGGAGGTTAAAAGAAGAAAAGTGAGTGAGTGAGTGAATGAGTGTGGGAGTGAGTGAACACGACCTCGAAATTAGTAATATGAGAAAGAGGAAGAACGTCTTTTAACGAAGAAGTCTGATACGCTTATGAAGTGTTGGTCTGGGAGCGACAAAAACAGGAAATCAGAAAGAAAATACCGTAATAATGCAGTTTGAGAACTGAAAAAATTCCAATTATGATATACATGTAATATGTATGTATGTATGTATGTGTGCATATGTATACATATATATACATAAGTATGTATATATGTGTGTGAGTATATATATAAGATTGTGTGTGTGTGTGTGTGTGTGTGTGTGTGTGTGTGTGTGTGTGTGTGTGTGTGTGTGTGTGTGTGTGTGTGTGTGTGTGTGTGTGTGTGTGTGTGTGCACGTGTGTAGTTCAGCGGTTCGACAGACACGTGTTTAAAGTGATGTGTGAACGTGTGAACGGGGTATTTGGGGTTTAACCAACGTGTTCGACAACCAAATACGTTCACACATCACTTTAAACACGAGTCTGTCGAACCGCGTTCGACGAATCGTGTAAACCCCCTTTAAGGGACGATGCAGCCTCTGTACCTCAGCACGTTGGCATAATCCGCCTTAGTTTTGGTACGTTGGAATGGCTGCGCTTGAGAATGAATTCTGAAATCATTGTAATAATTTCGACCATAATGTATGCGATATTGCCCTTCCATATCTTTGGTGTCCACCGTTGTGAAGAGGGGCTGAAAAGCCATGAAAGTGCATTGCCCTTACCGGTGATCAAACAGGGACCTCGATCTTAT
>NC_134800.1:25373846-25376346 GCF_046742065.1 Oratosquilla oratoria
TTATTTGCTCATTCTCTTCGTTGCTATATATATTTTTTTTTGTACAGTTGAAAGACCATGTCCACAATTAATTTCGTTTAGGTCAGGTTAGTTAAGGATAAGCCAAATTAGGTCAGGTTTGGCAAGGTCAGATCAGGCCAGGTCAGGCTAGGTCAGGTTAGCTCAGGTTACATCAGATTAGTCCAAGATAGATTAAGTAAGCTCAAAGTTAGATATATAACGTGAAATTTGTGAAGAACATCCCAACTTAAAAAGCTTGATAGAAATCGTTATTGAGACGATGACATCGGAATGTCCTTTGCAGACCCTATTGGAATGCCAGATAATTTTATCTTGCTGGTTGTAGGATTCCTGGCACTAATAGGCTATTTTATAAAAAAAAAAATCTTTGATCTGTTAATAACTCATTCAGTTCATTTGCAATATGTTTTTTCATCCTGATCCTTCATACCCCTTCATCTTATCTACCTCAACCTGATCTTCATCATTCTCCTCCTCCTCCTCCTCCTCCTCCTCCTCTTCCTACTCCTCCTCCTCCTACTCCTCCTCCTCCTCCTCCTCCTCCTCCTCCTCCTCCTCCTCCTCCTCCTCCTCCTTATCCTCCTACTCCTCCTCCTCCTCCTCCTCCTCCTTATCCTCCTCCTTATCCTCCTCCTTATCCTCCTCCTTATCCTCCTCATCCTACTCCTCCTACTCCTCCTACTCCTCCTCCTCCTCCTCCTCCTCCTCCTCCTCCTCCTCCTCCTCCTCCTCCTCCTCCTCCTCCTCCTCCTCCTGCTTTCCTATATTTCATTCCTTCCTTTCCCCACTCGTATTTTAATACTTTCCTCATCCTTATTATTCCTTACCGCCCTTTCACCACTCTCTTCCTTCTTTAGTCCTTATTTTATCTATTTTACTCTTTATTTCTTATTACCACCCTCTCGTATTTTGCCACCTAATCTTCCTATGTTCTTCTTTTTATTGTCTTATTTTTCACTTGGATGCACAACATCAATTTTTTTTTTTTTCTCTCTCTTCAGCTGTCTTCATCCTTTCTTGTTTTACAAACCTCGCCACTCTCTTCTCATTTGCCTCTTCCTTAAACAACCCTTCCCTCTCTACCTCCTCCCTTTGTCAGATTACCCCCCCCCCCGCCACTCAGCGCCCTTCAGCACCCCCTCCCCACCCTCGGTCCCTTCCCCCCCCCCACACCGTTGGTTCTTTCTTTACTGCCTCCCGACCCCCCCGACCCCCTTTTCCCTCTCTGCATATGCCAAGATTTATGCTGGTCATTAATTATTACCCCAAGAATAGGGCGGCCGTCACTGCGCGAGGAGGTAGAATGGGATGATGACGGAATTCAGAAAAGCAAAGAACTTATGAAATTACATTTTCCTCTCTCCGTGAAGGGAGGAAGGGAGGAGGAGGAGGAGGAGGGGAGTAGGAGGAAGAGGAGGAGAAAGATGTATAGGAGGTGGAGAAGGAGGAGAAGGAGGGAGGTTAAGTTGGGCTCAGTAATGAATGCCAAGCATCTTGTTCTGATGGGAAGATGCATGGTGCCTGGTTATATGCATTGTGTGTAACTCTACACCTGACTATGTCTCAGTCTTATTCTTGTCCACGTCTCTAATCAGTCTTGATGTTTTTCTTATTAGTGTGAGGAGGAGGCCAGATGTGCACCTACATTTATGAATGTGGGGCATACACGCAAACAAGCGACAGGGCGGGCGAATTTGAGCTCCAGGCCAGCCTACATTGTGCGGGCGCGCACAAGATCACGCACACACACACACACACACACACACACACACACACACACACACACACACACACACACACACACACACACACACACACACACACACACACACACACACACACACACACACACACACACACACACGCACGCACACACACGCACGCACACACGCACACACACACACACACACACACACACACACACACACACACACACACACACACACACACACACACACACACACGCATATACAATATATATATATATATTATATATATATATATATATATATATATATATATATATATATATATATATATATATATATATATATATATATATATATATATATATATATATATATATATAAGGATTGTGTACATGCGAGCGTACGTCATATGCGTACAAGTGTGTCCTTGATTTATTAAGTAAAATGTATACCAAAAAAATTATTTATTACGTTTTTGTATGATTTACTCATATTTTGTTTTAGTTTACTTTAGACTTTTCAACTATTCAACTCTCGATTACTTCAAGTCCCCTCGCGTCTCCAAAAATACTGAAAAATTTCTATCGCTTATTATTTCTTGCTTTTACAGACGTCTTATTGTGTTTGTTCTTGTCTATGTTTGAGTATGATTAAGAGTGAGTGTATAAATGGGTGAGTGTAGAGTGAAGGAAAATATGTGATCTTGTATGCAAATCTCGGGTAACTGTATGTCTGATTTCTCGGTTTCTTGGGGGTTTTGTAACGCCTAT
>NC_134800.1:25388846-25408846 GCF_046742065.1 Oratosquilla oratoria
CATGTAATTGTCTTCTTAGATGTGGCCTACTTGCCTTTAACATGCATGTTTGTGTAAAACGGTGGTTCTAATACTATCTGCGTTGGTATCGCTACACCTAGATTAGGCATATCTAAGATTTCAAAATGAGGGAATTAAAGATTTTTTTCTGGTGTTGCCTCACAGGATGCAGAGGAAAATACGAGGAAGACTTGAAAATTTACTTATGTCGTGTGTGTGTGTGTGTGTGTGTGTGTGTGTGTGTGTGTGTGTGTGTGTGTGTGTGTGTGTGTGTGTGTGTGTGTGTGTGTTTGTTTGTGTGTGTTGTGTGTGTTGTGTGTTTGCGCGTGCGCTTGCGTGTCAATATGTATTCCAAATTGCGACCAGCGTGTCATCCTTTCACGCGTGTCTTCCACACTACTTTAACATTAATATTCCCCCCCATACAATAGTGCATGTTAGAATGGGCCCGTGCCCATACCCTGTACCCTGTCCTCTAACCCACGTTAGTGATGAACGATCCTCATGCAGTCGTTTCGTTTTTTTCTTTTTCTTTTTCTCCTCTCCTTTTCTGACCCCTTTCTTCTTCTTTTCTGATTACTCTTAAGCCCTTCTTTCACGCAGTAGCCTTTCCGTCACAGTTCAGACCTTTTCATACTGCATCCGTTACCGTTACAAGCCTAACCCTACCGCTAATGTGCAGCCTTTTCCGTCATACTGCATACGTCACATTCTCTCGTTTCGGTAATAGAATACCACACTATCGTAATTTCTATTTATTTATTTATCTATTTATTGGTTTATTCACCTATTCATTTTCATTTACCTAAACTTTTTACTTATCTAGATTTTTTCGTAGTTAGAACTATCTTCTTGATGACTTTTCTGAAAGGAAGAACAATCTCTCTCCTTTTTTGGTCCATATCTTGTTTATTTACTGTTCCATATCCCATTTACTCGAGCCCCTGGTCTTCCCTTTCCCATTTCTGTCCCACCCACGTGATTACAAGCTCCCTCCCATCCCCTTCCAACCCGTTCCACCCCTTTGCTTCGCAGTTTCCCTCCCCATTCGCTATAATCAGATAGAAAATGAAAAAAGACAATCGTCATTCCGTTTCCCCCATTGGTTCACAATCCCACCCATGCACCCCTCTTCCTCCTCCCTCCCCTCCTCCAGTCTTCCTCCCCCTCTACAATCCTAAATCCCCCCTCCCCCAAACTTTGCGTCACTCTTTGTGTCCCTCACCCAATTTTTTTTTTCGTCAATATTTTTTATGATTTATTTTTTTTCTCCATTTTTTTTCCTCCTGTCCCAGCTTGGGTTCTATGCACTTCTTGCCTCCTCACATTTCAAATAATAATAATAATGGCATACAGCGCGCGCACATTACAATAAATTTTATATGTGAAAGAGAACGAGCCTAGGCGGAATCTACAATGGAAATTAACCCGACTAAATGATTTCAGAGCGAGAGAGTGTCAAGATCAAATGAAATACGAAGGCCCGGCCGACACAGGAGGTGTCGGGGAGAGATGAATTCTTTTTCGAGGCCAGTTTTTGAATAATGGCTCTGGATTTATGCGTAAAAATTTGTGTCTTTGGCAAGAAAGCGGTTTGCAGGGCGTGTAGGCTATTGTGAAAGCTCCGTTGGCTGGCTGTTGTTGGTATTGCTGGCGTACCCTTTCCTTTCTTTTTAGCTATTTTGTCCTTTTAATTTTTTTTTTCTTGTTTATTCTCTCTCTCTATTTTTTGCATTCTCTTTTTTTTTTCTCTTTTGCTACATTTCTCCTCTTTCTTCTTCCCTCATTCTCTCTCATTCCCTTTATCAATGTTCCTCCTCTTTTACTGTTTTCTCCTCTTTCTCCCTCTTTTTTCCTTCTTTGTCTTCTTTATTTCTCTTGCTGTTACTTTATCCTGCTGTGCCTCCTCTGTTTTCTCTTCCTTCTCCTCTTTCCTTCTTTTCCTTATTTGTTTGCTTTTCTCTTGCCCTTTGTATTTTTTGCTCGTTTTCTCTTTACCTTTCATTTTTTTTCTCTTTCTTTTCTCATCATTCTCTTCATTCTCCTACTTCCCCTTTTGTTAGTGGTTCTCCTTCTCTTTCTTCGTAGTCTTCTCGTTTACATTCTGCTTCTTCTCATTCGTCTGAGCTCTTTATTCTTCTCATTTTTCTTCTCTTTTGTTTTTCTGTCCTCTTCCTTCTCCTACTTCCTTCTCATCCTCATATTCTCTCTCTTCTCCCCCCTCTCTTCCCTCTCTCCCCCTTTCTCTCTCTCTCTCTCTCTCTCTCTCTCTCTCTCTCTCTCTCTCTCTCTCTCTCTCTCTCTCTCTCTCTCTCTCTCTCTCTCTCTCTCTCTCTCTCTCTCTCTCTCTCTCTCTCTCTCTCTCTCTCTCTCTCTCCCTCTCCCTCTCCCTCTCCCCCTCTCTCTCCCTCCCTCTCTCTCTCTCTCTCTCTCTCTCTCTCTCTCTCTCTCTATATATATATATATATATATATATATATATATATATATATGTATATATATATATATACAGTATATATATATATATATATATATATATATATATATATATATATATGTGTGTGTGTGTGTGTGTGTGTGTGTGTGTGTGTGTGTGTGTGTGTGTGTGTGTGTGTGTGTGTGTGTGTGTGTGTGTGTGTCATTTTCAGTTGATTAAAATCTATTGGCGACCGGAATAAAACTTTGAACTTGCATCCGACAATGATAGGGTTGCGAGGTTGGCTGTGTTGTGATTGGTACTTTCGCTCTTTTCTAGGTCATTAATTAGTCTGATTGCTCTCTTGATGAAATGGGGCATAAAATGTTCTCATCTGGAAGTATTTCTCCATCTCTTGTCAATATCAAATTAGGATTGTCCTTTGTGACCAAATAATTTTTTTAATTTAATGAATAGAAAATGAGCATACTTGTTCGAAGAGGAAAATAAATCTTGATTTATTATCATTCATCAATCGGAATTGAAGGAAAAAATTGATTGTTGATCAGTTGTCTCAACGGTTGAGGCGACATCCGTTTCTGTTTCTCATCAAAGAGTTTCAATTATTTGATTAAATTGACGTTGGATTTGTTGTCTTTTCTTTTATCAATGAGAATTCGAGTAGTGATAATCACACTTTCGATAATGCATCTGGAAATAGAATATTACAATCATTACAACTGCAATTACGGCTTTTGATATTGCTGTCACTACTCCATGTGATGGAATTTCTCCTTAGGACGTTGTTTTTATGTTACTTGTACTTAGTGTATAAAACAATATTTTGTGCATTAATTTTTGTATGTTATTACTAATATTCTCATCCACGGTTATTTTAATTTAATTATTTATGTATTTATTTGTTTATTATTATTTATCTTTCAATATCTATTGGTTTGTTTATTTTTATCTATTTATTTATTTGTTTGCTTATTCATTTATCTATTCATTTATTTATTTATGTATTTTATTATATTTAATTTTAATTATTTTTTGTATTGAATACATTCTTCATCACTACTACAAATTGCCTCTGTTGTCGCTCGCAGAATCTCTTATACCACAACCAACGTGATCGCCACTACCACCATTATAATCAGCACTATCACATCTGGTGCTCTTATAACTACGACCACCAGTATTGTCATTAGGATCATTAACATTTCCACTGCCTATATCATTAGTAATGTTACATACAGGCGCGCACGCACGCACATGCACACACACACACACACACACATACACACACACACACACACACACACACACACACACACACACACACACACACACACACACACACACACACACACACACACACACACACACACACACCTACGCGTACACTCACACACGTATTCATCAATATAATAGCAAAATTTTAACGCCTGTACAGGTACGTTTATACATCCTGGGATTTTTTCTTTTTTATGGAAAGCCCTTATATCAGCGGGGATGTAAATATCAAAATGATGGTCATTTTGTAGAAATCATAATCAAGTTGTACAGATTATATGGAAGCACATCTGACCATAGGAAAAATGACAAGAAAAATAAAAAAAATTACCTCTTTGTAGTATATACTCATAATACTAATCTTGTACTAACAACTTTACAATGTATTGCACATACGGACACACTGCTATATATACACAGCCACATCACTATATACACAATGATACTATAAGTATAGACGTTAGTGTCGATTACTTAGATTACCATAGAGAAACGCATATATACCCTAACAATGAAATACACGCCCGATCACTTAATTGTTGTTAGAAAATCATCAAAAATTTTTTTTTTTTTTTTTTTTTTTTTTTTTGAAGATCGTATTCATAACATTTAGTGCCACGATAACAAGTCCTGCCCCTATTTGTAGACCATAGTGTTCATAGATTTGAACAGCAGGTGCTCTTAACTGAACATTTCTGAAAAGAGTGTCAATACTTAAGTGTCTCAAACAGTACCAAGTGACGACATCAACTTGGCGAAACCTTAAGGAATTGATTAAGTGAGAGTCTGCCTCGGGGAGAGAAATTGACGAGATTGGTAATAACAAATAGTTGATTCCTTCTCTTGGTGGCTTGGCGTCTTTGTTCTGTTGAAAAGGAATATTAATTACATAACAAATTGATAAAATGTATATTGTTACTGCAAGTGAATGGGTGATTTTTTCAAATCCTGTCGCTCGCTATACACCTTTCTGCACTTTTTCTCAGCACCTCCCCCTCCCTCTGTTCCGCCACCTTTTTCATGACTGCACCTATCGTCTTGTTTTTCTTTTTCCACTTCTTCCTTCCTCCTCTTCCATATTTTGTTCGTCCCATTCCTTCATTCTGCATGTGCCTTCATCTCTTCCTCTGCCTTCTACCACTCCTCCTCCCTTTCTTTCCCCCTCACCTTCTCCTCCCCCTCCCCTTCTCCTCCCCCTCCTTCCCCTACCCATCTACCTACTCCACCTACTTTACCATCTTCTCCTTACTCCTTCCCTCCTCCTACTTCACCTACGCCATCTTCACCTAATCCACCCACTCAGTCTACTCCACCTACTCAGTCTACTCCACCTACTCGGTCTACTCCACCTACTCCCCCTACTTAATCTACTCCTCCAGCCCCTTTCCCCTTCTCCACCTCCTACTTCAAATATTCCGCCTCCACCTAATCCATCTACTCAATCTACTTCCACCTATTCCACTTAGTCTATTCCATCTACTCCACCTACTACATCTATTCCTACTACACCTACTCCCACAATTACTCCCACATCTACTACAAATCTTACATCTACTACTACACCTACACCTACTCCTACACTTGCTCCTACACCTAATCCTCCACCTACTCCTCCACCTACTTTTCCACCTACTCCACCTACTCCACCTACTCCTCCGCCTACTCCAAATACTTCACCTACCACACATTTTACTTCAGTCTACTTTACCTACTACTTCAAATAATACAAATATTCCTCCGCTTTTTACACCTACACCTCATCTACTTCTCTTTCTCTACTTTCTTCTCCATTTCGCTCTCTTTTTCCTGCACTTCCCTCTCCTTCTCTTCTTCCACCCCTTTCTTTTTCTCCTCTTCATCCTCTTATTTTTTTCCAACTCCTCCTCTTTTCCTTCCTCTTATAATTCTTTCTCTTCCTACTCTCCCCAATTCTTCATCGTTCTCTTCCTCCTTTCCCTCCTCCTCCAATTCCTTTTTTCTCCTCTTGCTCCACCTTATCTTTCTCTTCCTCTCTCTGCTCCTGATCCACTTCCTAATCCTAATCCTCAGTGTCTTCCTCCTCCTCCTCCTCCTCCTCCTCCTCCTCATTATCTTCTTAATCATCTTCATCTCCCTGTCCATGCACTTTTTCATTCTCTTCCACATTCGCTTTCTCATTCTTGTATTCATCATTTTCCTCATCATTTCCTCGTGTCCCGCTTTTTATTAACGTCTTATCTTCGGCATTACCCGTTCCCTACTTCTCTTCCATTTCATTCTCTCCTTTCCTTTCTTCTACTCAGTTCTTTATTTCTTTTTCTTTGTTTTCTCCATACCGTACCCAACCACACCTTTTTTTTTTTTTTTTTTTTTTTTTTTTTTGCCGCGCCTCTATTCCTTCCCCTGCCTCCTCAGCCTCTTAATCGTCAACCACGTGGACACTTTGGAAGTAAACAAGAGGAGCACTAGCCGGGTGGGAAGGGAGGAGGGAAGGTTAGGATGAAGAAAGGAGGGCCGAAGGGAAGGAAGGAGGATAGGTAGAGAGGAGTATGAGTACTAGGGAAAAAGGGAGGGAAGAAGGTAAGAAGGGAGAGGAGGGTCGTGTGGAAAGTTGAAAGGAAGATAGGATGGAGGGAAGGTGGGAGAAATAATATTACTTTTTTTTTAGGTTTCGGACAAGGCGGTAGCATTTGTAGGGAAGGTCGAATGGCAGAGGGAAAAAAATCGCGATCGAATGTTTCGTTTTAGTCCCTTTTATTGTCCTCGGTCACAGGGTCTCTCTCCTCCTCCTCCTCCTCCTCCTCCTCCTCCTCCTCCTCCTCCTCCTCCTCCTCCTCCTCCTCCTCCTCCTCCTCCTCCTCCTCCTCCTCCTCCTCCTCCTCCTCCTCCTCCTCCTCCTCCTCCTCCTCCTCCTCCTCCTCGCCCTTTACCTCCTATACTTCCTCTCCGCCCTCCTCCTTGTACTTCTATTATTCCTTTTTTTCCTTCTCCTTTTCCTTTTCTTTTTCCTTTTTTCATTTTACTTCACTTTTTCCTTTTCCATTTTTCCTCTCCTATTTGTATTCCTCTTCCTCCTCTTCCTCCTCCTCCATCTCCCTCTCCTCCCTCTTCCCCTCCTCCCTCTTCCCCTCCTTCTCCTCTTCCTTTTCTTCGTATTCTTTTCCTCGTCTTCCTACTTCACCTTCTCCTTCTCGTCCTCCTCTTCCTTCGCTTCATCCTCCTCGTCCTAGTCCTCGTCCTAGTCCTCGTCCTAGTCCTCGTCCTTCTCCTTGTCCTCCTCGTCCTCCTAAATTTCCTTCTCCTTGTCCTCCTCGTCCTCCTAAATTTCCTCCTCCTCATCATCCTCATCATCTTTCTCCTCTTTCTCTTCCTCTTCCTCTAATACCTCTCCTCTTCTTGGTTCTTACCCTCCTCCTACTACTACTCCTTTTCCTCCTCATTTTCCTCCTCTTCATCATCATTCTCTTCATCTTTCTCCTCTTTCTCCTCCTCTTCCTCTAATCCCTCTCCTCCTCTTGGTCCTTACCCTCCTTCTACATACACCTCTTTTCCTCCTTTCTCTTCCTCCTCATTGTCTTCCTCTTCCTGTCCCTTCTTCCGCTGTTGCTGCATCGTCAAGGCAACGGAGTCCCGCAGGGATGTTACTCTGTTCTCCGAATTATATATGTTAATCTAACGCGTGTAAATCACTGTTGGGTCTCTATGCGTAGATGGGTTACTTTGTGTGAACCCTTGCATGGCCTCGTATTTACGTTTTCGCCTCCCCCTTCTTCTTTTTTTACATCCCTCCTCACCGGAAAAGAAAAAAAAAAAAAAAAAAAGCCTCCCCCAGCCCCACCCTTTTTCTTTCGTATAGAGAAGGATAAAAATGTATTGCTTGACGTAAATATTAGATTTGAGGGAGTTACGTGACGCTGTGTCTTCGGCCTTGTTGATTGGCGGAGAGGCCTGTGACGTCACGGCTCGAAGGCTCTTCTGATTGGTTGTTTCGTCACGGGGCCCGAACATTTGGAATGACAGTCATAGCAAATTCGTATTGATCGTTGTTTATGAATAGGAGAAATATATATAAACGATTTGTATGGAAAGTAAAGATACGAATTAGCATGATACCAATGCAGATGTAGCCGAAATGTCAGCTGTTTATACATTATTAATACAAAGATCTAATGCATTATGAAGTAATGTATTAATATATTCCAGTTGTGATTAGGGGACTCTACCATGGTCTTTCGAAAAGAAAGATCGGCCAGCCCACCAAATAGCAGAAACGATAACGCCAGATAAATGAAAGTGTGTTTAGGCGTACATAAAGTAACCGTGTGTCCTTTTTTCATGTATTTCTTAAGTTCTGCATGTATTTCTTTTTCAAAGGATGTATTAGGTTAATTAGAGAGACGACAGCATTAAAAAGTGAAATTTTTTAAGCATTTGTATATTCTGTTTTAGCTACGACTAGACTGTTTTAAATCAAGTTTTATTTGAAACTTGAACTGCAAGGTCTAAGTTTGCCAGTAGTTTAAAAAGAACCATAACAGGTTTAGCTGAATAATTGTCACTCTAGTCATCAACTATTTGATTTACATTGAAACTGAATGGCTAAGACGATAAGTTTAACTTGGTAATGGACGACTGTGAATGTAAGAGGTTATGATACTATGCTTGCGTCCTTGTCGTGCGTTCTAAAGGAATCTGTTTGATATCTAGTGGATAACTGGCTGCAACTTGTACTCTCTCTCTCTCTCTCTCTCTCTCTCTCTCTCTCTCTCTCTCTCTCTCTCTCTCTCTCTCTCTCTCTCTCTCTCTCTCTCTCTCTCTCTCTCTCTCTCTCCCTCCCTCCCTCCCTCTCTCTCTCCCTCTCTCTCTCCCCTTTCATTCCCCTCCCTTTTCCTCTCTCCTCCCCCTCCCTTTCCCTCTCCATCCCTCCCTTCCTCCCCCGCCGCTCACCCTCCCCTTCTCCCTCATTCTTCCTTTCCCTTTCCATCCCTCCCTTTTCTCCTCCATCGCTCTCTTCCTCCCTCCGTCGCTCTCCCTCTCCCTCTCTTTCTTTCTCACTCTCCTTTCCCCCCCTCTTCCTCTTCCTTTCACAGTCTCTGGCTATTTATTTATTTGAGTATTTATTTATTTTCATTTATTTCCTCATCTACTTATTCATCTGTTTTGTATTTACTTTTATGTGTACTTGTTTATATATCTGATTATTAATTCCTTTATAAATATGATCAATAATTATTTTATTGTAGATTTAGTTCTTACTATTTTCTCAAACGACAAAAGATGACGATCTTAGGTTTGGAGCAATCGTCTGTATGCTTTAAGGGGGAGGTCGGTCAAGCAAAACCGAAACCAACGCGCCACAGCAGGACACAAACGAAGCGAGTTTTGTTTCCAACGATTTCTCAATTGTCACATGTATACATGCTCTCAGTGGTTGTTTGTCCATCTTAGCCACAATGACATTTCGACATTAGGTTCAATCTTGCTTCCTTTGATACATATATTCCCGTCAATACTTTGATCAAGGACCTTGGTGTCCCAAAATGCGTTTTTTTTTTCTTTTTTTTCTTCTTCTTCTATCCTATTTTAATATAGTTATTCTATCTAATTTTATGTCATGTGTTTTATTTGTCCATTTAAATACATATTTTTTTTATTTGGCTCGTTACTATGCCTCTTTGTACGTTATTCCATCAACTGGCAGTTTTTATCACAAATCAAATATTGGTATGTTTACGAGTACAAACACGCTGATATCCATTGTAGTTCATTTTCACCGAATTTACTCTTGTGTATTCACTTGGTCTTTGGATCACGTGTTGGACTCGTGATCGACAGCTATTTCCCTCCTGGAATGTGGGTGTGTGCGTGCGTGTGTGTGAGTACGTGATGCATGTCATGTATATGACTATTGCTGAAGAAAGATATACTACTCCATCACAACTTGGTTGATCATAGACCTTCGACATCTTAAAAAACAAACAAAAACAAAAAACGCGTGGACCCACGTTGGTAACGAAAAAGGGACAAGAGACTTACATTCCTGAGTCATTGACTTCGAGCCTTGGATCTCGATCATATCCACAATTCAAGTCGATTCACGCCAAGATATTAATTCAGAAAAGGCGTAGTGGAGACCCTCTTGGGCAGAGCAGGTCAAAGACCTTAAAGGTTAATGGAAGGGTTTTTAGAGTCGGAGAGCCGGTAGCGAGACCAGACCTTCAGTCTCCAAGCAGGTACTGATTATTTATTGTATTATTATTATTATTATTATTATTATTATTATTATTATTATTATTATTATTATTATTACTATTATTATTATTATTATTATTATTTTTTTTTTTTTTTTTTTTTTTTTTTTTTTTTTTTGTGGTGGTGGGGGAGGCGGTTGGTGATTATTTTGAGGATGTTCGTTGCTTTAGCAATTGGAATCCAGCTGAAGATCAAGGGGATCATGAAGTGCTACAGCTGATGATGTGAACCATAGGCAAGTAATCGGATAAACTAAAGTGTTCTCACACGGGTCGGCACTTACCCATTTTACGTTGGAAACACCGTGATCATCTTCACTAGTCGTGTACTGTCTATTGATTGCTTAGCTTTTCCAGTTCTTGTATTTGTGGAGCCAAAGAAAATAATAAAGTGTAAAGGACATTAAGAAAAAAAATGGGCGATTACGAGGCGAATTTGGCAGCGTGACTAAGCCATGAATATGCATGTAGAATATGGTGGCTGAAATTCTGAACAGAAATTAACTCGTTTAAAGATTATTATATCAAACCATGCCGTTTGCTATAAGAGTAATAGTATGTAGAGAAACAGTAGAGCAATAGAGGAAAAATAGACGAGAACATCATCAAGAAAATGGCGGGTGATGAGACTGCATAGTTGTAGGAGAGAGTCTGTGATTGAGTTGATCATTGATGAAATGGGAGACTAGAAACTTCCTAACGTGACCATATCATTCGCGGGCAGACATTATCATCAATATTAAGAATAATGTTTTAATTCATTTTTATTTGATAATATAAAAGTGAAAGATTTTTTTTATTTTATGATACACAATGTATCACTTAGCATATATACAAAATTATTTTTAGCATATCATTATAACTAAAGATTTATGTCTGTACATGATAATATTCAATTAATTCTTTTTATGATACTTATCTTATATTGTCATTTGACAACACTCTATACTTTGCTGCTCCAGTGTGTTGGGATACACTATTGTCTCCTCAAAGTTTGGAAATAATTCTCTGAGTGTGGGAACGACATTGTACAATGGTATCATTCGTGATTGATGGGCTGAATAAAGTAGTTTGTTAACAAAAGTTGGGTATATCCAAGTCTGGAGCGAAAAAATATAAGTGAAGATAATAATTTGTCTTCGGCGTCAGCTAGAAACTATAAGGGAAGCCATTCATTACGATATGACTACCACACTACATACGAGTAGAATGGACTTCTAAAGGCAGACAGGCAAAGTATGCCAGCCAACTACATGAATTATACAGAACTTCACATGCATGCTTGATGTTAACAGTTTGTGTAAAGATATATTGTCTACCAGCTTTTTGTATTCAAGATAGATTACAAAACCTCAGAACAAAATATATCTCTTTATACTTCCTGAGAAAACTATCTCTATGGGTATAATATGGGTAGATGATAAAGTAGGGTTGAGCATAGGCAACACATACACACATGGGTTGTAGCCAGGATACTTCTTAGAATAGAAGAAAATAATATCTAGTTTCAATATAGGCAAAAAGAACATTCATATGTAATGTATCAATGACATAATCGTATCAGGAGTCTACAGACCTTCTTGTTGTAGACGGATTAGGTTGAACATGTGTAGACAGACGACCTTCCATCATTTTAGAACGAAGGCGACAGCTTCAACAACAAACAGAAGGACAGATTTTACTAAAATTCTGTGAATTTTATCCGCGTTTTCCAAAGGCTGGCATACGATGATGATGCTGATAGAACGCTCGGCTCGCCTTTTCTTCCTATTCTGTTTAGCTTTTCACAGAATTCAACAACCACATCAATGGTAGTGTGGATAGATTGGAGCGAAAACCCGTACTGACTGCGAATATTAACGGGCAGGTTTTTTCGCGTTTGTATGTCGCTCTTTTTCTTTTTTTTTGACCGCTGAAGAGATTATTAGAAGGGAAATGGAAAGGGGACAAAGTGTTTATCCCAGCATTATGGAAGGAGGAACTGGAGAGACAAAGAGATAATGGCAGAATAGGAAGTAGGATCGGGAGGATTGGATGGCAAAACTGGAAGAGTTTCAATTTAATTATAAGTAATTTTACATGCATTCATCTTATTTTCTTTTTACTAATAGGTAATGTAATTGATGACTAACTTTATTTTCTGAACGTTTTTTCTTGTAGACTCTTGTCTTTTTGAGTTCCTCGTGAACACGTCGTTACTTTATCATATATATAATAATCTCAAGATGTATCTTATATAACATATATATAATCTATAAATATAATATATATATATATATTATATATATATATATATATATATATATATATATATATATATACATATATTTGTACAACAATGAATGGGTCCCAGTGAATAGCGATGCATTTTTATCAACCACAATGCACTTTAACTCTAAGCCATCAACATCGGGTGTTCCATGGAAACTACATGCAGAAATTGAAACGTGGTACGACCAAGGACTCGAACCTGGTTAGCGCGTAGCAAGTGCTGTAGTGACTTAATCCATTGATCCATCAAGAGAGATACAAGTTGAGCGCAACTTTTCTTATATATTTGTATGCTCGAGTTACATACACATACACGAAATTTTGCGTTCAACCTATCACCACTATGATAGTACAATTGGCAAGTACATGAACGCGGGAAAGAATTTGTACAACGCCGAATGGGTCCAAGTAAATAGCGATACATTTTTATCAACCACAATGCAGGCCCTTGGTCGTACCACGTTTCAATTTCTGCATGATGGCTTAGAATTAAAGTACATTGTGGTTGACAAAAATGTATCGGTATTCAATTAGACCCATTCAGTGTTGTACAAATACTTTCCCGCGTTCTTATACTTACCAATTGTACTATCATAGTAGATGGGTTGAAAGTAAATTTTCGTGTATGTAACTCGAGCATACAAATATATGAAAAAAGTTGCGCTCAATTTACATCTCTCTTCATGGAGCAATGAACAAGTCACTACAGCACTTGTTACGCGCTAACCAGGTTCGAGTCCTTGGTCGTACCACGTTTCAATTTCTGCATGTAGCCTCCACGGGACGCTTAATGTTGATGGCTTAGAGTTAAAGTGCATTATGGTTGATAAAAATGTATCGCTCTTCACTGGGACCCATTCAGTGTTGTACAATACTTTTCTGCGTTCATATACTTGCCAAATGTATTATCATAGTGGAGATGGGTTGAACGCAAAATTTCGTGTATGTGTATGTAACTCGAGCATACAAATATAAAGAAAAGTTGCGCTCAACTTATCTCTCTCTTGATGGAGCAATGGATTAAGTCACTACAGCACTTATTACGCGCTAATCAGGTTCGAGTCCTTGGTCGTACCACCCTTCAGTTTCTGCATGTAGCCTCCACGGGACACCTGATGTTGATGGATTAGAATTAAAGTGCATTGTGGTTGATAAAAATGTATATATATATATATAATATATATATATATATATATATATTTATATATACATATATGTATATTATATATGAATATGTTAATGTATATTGCTAATGTACATTGTTTATTATATATACATATAAATTATGTATATATATATATATATATATATATATATATATATACATATATATATATATATATATATATGTATGTATGGAAGTATGTATGTATGTATGTATGTTTTTCTAGCACCATACTTTTTCCGTGTCCAAGAAACTTGCTTCCGGTCATCGGCTTCCCCTCCCACCGAACACAAACTCTCTCGCCACGCTCAACCTCAATTTACGCCTTCCTATGGTTGTCGAAGGCTTACCCAGCGCCTTTACCCAGAAGAAACACTAAAGGTCCTCAGTATTACCGATGGTGACCTTGAAGGACGGAGATGCAGAAGCTCGATGAGGTTTGAGTTTCGGTCCTGCAGACTCAAAGACTATTGATAAATGGAGAATTAGATGTTAGAGTCTAGAGTATCTAAAGAATCTGAGTCGTGTTGGCCTGTCGTAATCTGAACAAAATTGTCAGACTTTAACCAGAACAAAACATAGTCACCGTAGAAAAAATTGAATGAGAAAGATCTAATTTGTTCAGCTAGAGATTGTGTGTAATATTAAGAGTCATTTTACATCAAAATCCGTATATTGTACCATCGTTACGAAAAAGAAAAACTCGTTCATGTTTAGGGTGAAGTGATCATGGACAGGAGTTCGAGATCCCAGTAGTGATGCATTAGACATTCGAGGAAAAAGCGTGAGACTCGGAAGACGATAGCGCAGTTTGATCATCGAATTGGACGAGTTGTAACTTGAACTCTAAAATGAAGAAAATATCGTTCAATTATGGAGTGCCCCCTTGACAGGTTTGAGGACGACATGAATGAATTTGTTAGAGAATAGTAGTTTCAGGTCTTGGAAATATCATTGAAGTCCCAAAACTAAAATTTAGGTTTCATGAATCAGTACGGGGAGTGGCTGATGTTCCAAAATAGTGTTTAAGTACAAACTACAAGATGGCGGGATAGGGTGTTAATGTTCGAATCAATGGAACAGGGAAAGTTCCAAATCAGAATGAACAAAGGCGATAGTGTTCGATGTCTGAGGGTAAGGGTGACATGGTTCGATGCTTGAGGCTGAGGGAGTTGGTGTTCGAGGGTGAGAAAATGTTCGAGTTGAGGGTGAGGAAAGGTTCGAGTGCGATAGTGTTCGACATTTCGAGGGCAGTGGGCAGTGTGCAGAGGCCCTGTGTTGTCGAATCGTGGTAATGGTTTGAAAAGCAATAAATCTTGTTCTAACCATGAGATCATTATGGCATGGGAACTGAGCAATTCAATCGTTTGGCTCCATTTGCTTCAAAACCATTCCCACCATTAATAAAAACAACATCCTATTCCTACGAAGGACCTTTGACCCTAATGGTGCCCAACCAGATGGGCGAATTTTCCTTGCGCCGTTTTAAGACTAAGGAGTTTTGTCCCTGGCAGGGCGATCTGGGCCTTCTGGCCAGGTGTGGTAGAGGTCAAAGTGGTGGTTTCGAATACTTCAAGGTCTAAATCACTTGCATCCTTCCCCCGATAATGAGTAAAACACTCCAACTTTACATTTGGGCTGCGCCTTCGCCCTGGCAACGAAGGAGAAGCGGACGCTCAAAACAGGACAGCGAGAAAATGGAGAAAAAAAAAGGGGAAAGGAAAAAGGAATTGCAGGAAAGAAAGGATGGAAAAAGGGAAGGAGTAGAAAGAGACGGAGAAAAGAAGGATAAATGAAGATGAAGAAATGGAGGGATGCAAGAAAAAAAACTAAGGAGATGGAAAAATGGGCTGAAGACGGCGAGGAAGCAAGATTAAGATATGAATAACAGGATGGATGAAAGAAAAAAGACAGATGTGATGAAGGATAATAAGGAAGAGATGGAGGAGAAGAGTGAAATAGGGAAAGGAGGGTATAGAAAAGGGAAGGTGGAATGGAATAGCAGATGAAAGGAGGGAGAAGGGAAGGAAAGAAAAAAGGGAGGAGAAAGTAAGATAAAGTAAAGATTGAGTGACAGGAGAGGAAGAAATAGGATGTGGGCTGTTTGTCTGAAGAGAAAGGAAGCTGAAAGAGGAGATAGGAGGAGGAACAAAAGTTAAATAAAGAGACATTGTAGGCTAGAGTGATAGTAAAGACTTGAGAAGGAGGAAAAAGATGTCATTAAAAAGAAAATTAGAACGAAGTGTTGAGTAAAGAGTAGGATGAATCGGGAGAGGGAGGGATGGAGGGAGAGAGGGATGAAGATAGGGAGTGAAGGAAAGAGGGAGGGAGTGAGTGAGAAAAAGAGAGAGGGAGTGCGGGAGAGAGGGAGGGAGGGGGAGGGAGAGGGACAGGATTAGAATAAAATAATTAGAGAAACATAAATACTTGGTGAGGGAGGTTATCATGCATTCATGCATGTCACAGACTCCATAGATAGTTTTAATCGTCGTTTGATTACCTTTTCAACTACACATGGCTGACCATGGAAAAGTCATAGGAAGATTTTATTTTATATATTTTTTTATCTATTCTATCAAAGGCTTTTTTCCCCATTATAAGGGAGGTAGCCAAAAAAAAAAGGCATAAAAACCACTCCCACCCAATCTATCCTTATTACACTCCACTCCCCTCCACCCTCTTCCCTCCCTCTCATCTTGGCACCTCCTGGATAACGGGCCATTCCTGCATCTTGTCTACTGCCCTGGGTCATAACCAGTGTCGCAAGACACAGCACATCCACAGAAAGGCCGCTTCATTAAATCGGCGACCCCCCTCTCCGTCCCCTCATGCAGAAAAAGAGAAGACGGGGAAATATCTCTTCGGGCTGCGTCAATTTTTTCTCACATTCCCTCCCCTTCCCCTCCCCCACCCATTCCAACTCATGGATCACATCATTCATATACAACCATTTTCCATTCAACCCTGTCTTCTGTCCTCTTCCGTTCTTCCTCAACAGACATTCCCCTCTTCCCCAAACCTCCTTTTACCCCATCCATCCATCTCATCTTAGGTCACCCCCTCATGTTCATTCCTTCCACATCTGCTTTCCACACCTCTTTTACTAGTCTTTCTTCATTCATTCTTTCCATGTGTCCAAGCCATCCCAATATTCTTTCATCCACCCTATCTCTCAACTTCCTTTCCACCTCCGTTCTACTCCTCACCTCATTTCTCACTCTATTCAGCCTAATGACCCCTATCATACTTCTCAGACACATCTCAAACACATCCAAATTCCTTCTCTTTTCCTCTCTTATGTTCTATGTTTCTGACCCATACAGTGCTGCCGGCACAATCACTCCTTCATACAATCTCCTCTTAGCATCCATTCCCAAATGTCTATTTCTCATTACAATTTTTTAATCCACCAAGGCATTTACTCGCTTCTCTCAATCTACATACTACCTCTACCTCCACTCCTCCTTTTCCTGCCACATTCGCACCCAAGTATCTGAAACTATCCACTTCCTCCATTTATTTGATCTCTGTAGTAATATATATATATATATATATATATGTGTGTGTATATATATATATATATATGTATATATATATGTATATATATATATATATATATATATATATATATATATATATATGTGTGTGTGTGTGTGTGTGTGTGTGTGTGTGTGTGTGTGTGTGTGTGTGTGTGTGTGTGTGTGTGTGTGTGTGTGTGTGTGTGTATTTGTGTGTGCGTATACATACAGAAGAAAAAGAAATCTCTGATAGAAAGGATGGCCGTATTTAGCCAAATCTAAGGACCTACCTTGTAGCCACAAGGTGATTTTATTAGCCCAAGCCGTAAATAGGATCCTAATTTCATTCCAATTCATTCCAAAACATTTCACCCAATTTAACCCCATCTCGATATATCCATCCATTGGTTTTAATTTATATTGTGGCTCATACCAGGCGATTTTATTCAGGTGTATGGTGCCCTGTGATGAGTGCGGGATTTAAACTTTCTGAGAGTGATGTCGTATTAACATATGCAGAATCTCGCGCAACGATTTCATTCTTCTGTTCAAGAACAAATGCCTAAAGAAATGGAAGAACCGAGCACTTTGGAAAAGGGGCGAGACCGAAGAGTTTGAAGAACTGCGAAAGGAATTTATAATGGGAGGGGATGGAGAGACGAAGTGAGCGCTATAATAGAAATAGAGAGAGCGAGAGAAAGAGAGAGAGCGAGAGAGAGAGAGAGAGAGAGAGAGAGAGAGAGAGAGAGAGAGAGAGAGAGAGAGAGAGAGAGAGAGAGAGAGAGAGAGTGAAACCAGGGAACACCCACGCGCTAGAGAGAACAAAAGGGAGGCAGACAGGCAGGTAAGCAGCCACAGACAGATAGACAGGCAGGCAGACAGACAGACAGGCTGATATGCAGACAGGCAGGCAGACAGACAGACAGGAAGGCAGATAGACAGACAGGAAGGCAGATAGATAGACAGACAGACAAGCAGACAGGCTGGCATGCAGACAGGCTGGCATGCAGACAGGCAGGCAGACAGACAAGCAGAGACACAGACAGACAGGCAGACCAACAGACAGAAAGAGTGTGACAGAGTAGAGATAGACGAGAGCAGACGAGACGAGATAATGTTTGGGAGGCGTTTGTTGAGGCTTTTGCAGCAGCATGGAATGACGTTGAGAATACGATGAGCGAAAACGTTGACGGCGCAGCGACTGGCGATGGCAAAAAGAAATTCTACACAAACTTTTTTTTTCTAATAGCCCAATCTTCCCTGATGTCCATTGCATGTTAACTTTTTACTCAATCTTTATTGATGTCGCTATATATTATCCTATTTAAGGGAGGGTGTAAAAGGTGAGGCAGCTCTCTGGATATTCCCAAGAACCAATTACGATAGCCTCTGGTAGTACTGAGGCGTACCTTCAAGAAAATCCGACCTAACACATTCAGAAGAGCTATACCTGAACTATATGAAGTAGTCGGCCTTAGGCCAGTATCTACATTCTTCAATCACCATTTCACTTGTTTCTTTATTTTTGTTTCATCATTCTCTGCGACTTTCTCCTCCTTATTCCTTCTTGTTTTCGTTTACATCCTGAGGCGTGACCTTTCCAGCTTTTTCCTTCTTTATATCAACAGCTTTATTTTTTTGTAACCAAATCCTAACCCCCCCACACATAATCTCTGCTTCTGTCTCAGTATCTGTGTATGTGTATGCAAGTGCTTGCGTGCGCGCATGTTTGTATATATATATATATATATATATATATATATATATATATATATATATATATTGTGTGTGTGGGTGTGGGTGTGTGTGGGTGTGTCTCTCTATCTACCTGTCTACTTGTTTTTTTTTTCTATTTCTCTTTCATTCTTTTTTGTGTCCTGCATCATTCTTCCTATGTACTTTCACTGTACGTTCTCCTCACGTGTGCCTCTCGCCTCGCCCACAGAAAAACTCTACGCCAACCGTCTGCCCTTGACCGCGTCTTTACGCCATGTGATGGCGATCGGATCACTGTGATGATGGTGATAATGATAGTGATCATAATGATGACAATGGTGACGATGACGCTGATGGTGACAATGGCGGTGATTATGGTGACGATGATGATCATGATGGTGATGATGATGATACCATGATGACGTTGATAATGACGATGACGATGATGATGACATTGACGGTGATTATGGTAACGATAATGATCATGATGGTGACGATGATGATATTGCCGATGACTATGATAACGACAACGACGATGATGATACCATGATGTTGATGATGATGACAGTGATGATGACGATGATGTCCATGATGATGATGGTGATGACACTGGTGACATAGCTGGTGTTGAAGGTACTCCAAATATGACTGAAAACCCTCATTGCCCAATAGTAGCCAGCACCGGTCCATTGGCCCTCCCATAGATCTGTCCACCTTTCTCTGTCACGTACCATTTCTTCATATTTTATCACTCTATTTTTCCTCATGTTGTAACTGTTAGAAAACACACACATACTATGCCTATACCCTTTCTCTCCTTGCACTCGCCTCATACTAGCCAATCACCTTGCTTTACATCTCCCATCATTCTTTTCTTTCGTGTTATGTTAGAACTGGTCAGTTGTGAGCTCTTAGAGGTGTGTATTGTAAGTATTTTTCTTTTCTTTTTTATATTAATTTTTATCGATGAAGCTGTGTGTATGTACGTGAGTATGTGTGTGTGTGTGTGTGTGTGTGTGTGTGTGTGTGTGTGTGTGTGTGTGTGTGTGTGTGTGTGTGTGTGTGTGTGTGTGTGTGTGTGTGTGTGTGTGTGTATGTGTGTGTGTGTGTGTGTGTGTGTGTGTGTGTGTGTGTGTGTGTGTGTGTGTGTGTGTGTGTGTGTGTGTGTGTGTGTGTGTGTGTGTGTGTTGCATTTGAAATCTGTGTGCATATTTAGGTGTGTATTGTAAGTATATTTTCTTTTCTTTTTTATATTAATTTTTATCGATGAAGCTGTGTGTGTATGTATGTGAGTGTGTGGTGTGTGTGTGTGTGTGTGTGTGTGTGTGTGTGTGTGTGTGTGTGTGTGTGTGTGTGTGTGTGTGTGTGTGTGTGTGTGTGTGTGTGTG
>NC_134800.1:25418846-25428846 GCF_046742065.1 Oratosquilla oratoria
TCTCTACCTCTTCCTCTTGTCTTTACTTTCCTTTTTCATGTCATTATGTCTCCCAAGTCCTCCTTTATTTCCCCCCCACCCCTTTACCCCTCTCGCTATCCATTTCTCCTCCCTGACCCCCGCCCCCCCTCCCTCTCTCTCACCTTCCTGCCACAACTGCTTATCACTCACTTTCTCTTTCTATTCTTACATCTACCTTCCTCCTTATCTTCTTTCTCCCTCTCTTCCCCCACCCTCCTTCTCGCTTTCCTCTACATCTTCATGTCCCTCCCTCTTTCTCTTTACCACATCCCTCTCGCCTCCACCTGAGATTTTCCCCTCCCAAATACTCATACTCTCCCGCCGTCCCCTCCCGCCATCCCCTCCTGCAGTCTCATCTCCCTATCTCCTCTCCCTGTCTCCTCTCCCGTCTCCTCCTACAGTTCCCTCCTGCAGTCTCCTCCCCCTGTCTCTTCCCCCTGTCTCCTCCCCCTGTTCCCTTCACATCACTTCCACCGTTTCTTCTATCGTCCCTTCCCCCGTCCTCTCCCCGTTTTTCTCTCGTTCCCTCCTTGCGTCCTCTCCTTCCATCCCCTTACCCTCCTCCACACCTTTTCCATGTCTACGTTTTACCACTCCCTCCTCATTCTTACCCTCCTTCTCCTGCACCTCCTTTTCTTCTCGATCCTTCTGTTCCTGTTCCTCTTCGTCCATTTCTCATTGCTTCTTCTTTCCCTCTTCCGCCAGATCCTCCACCTCCTCCTCCCCTCCTCCTCCCCTCTTCCTCCCCTCTTCCTCCCCTCTTCCTCCCCTCTTCCTCCCCTCCTCTCCTCTTCCTCCCCTCTTCCCCCCTCCTCTCCTTTTCCTCCCCTCCTTCCCCTCCTCCTCCCCTTTTCCTCCCCTCCTTCCCCTCCTCCTCCTCCCCTTTCCCTCCCCTCATTCCCCTCTTCCTCCTCCTCCTCCTTCTCCTCCTCCTCTTTCTCCCACCTCTCCCGTCTCCTCCACCTCCCCCGTCTCCTCCACCTCCCCCGTCTCCTCCACCTCCACCGTCTCCTCTACCTCCCCCGTCTCCTCCACCTCCCCCGTCTCCTCCACCTCCCCCGTCTCCTCCACCTCCCCCGTCTCCTCCACCTCCACCGTCTCCTCCACCTCCCCCGTCTCCTCCGCCTCCTCCACCTCCCCCGTCTCCTCCACCTCCCCCGCCTCCTCCACCTCCCCCGTCTCCTCCACCTCCCCCGTCTCCTCCACCTCCCCCGCCTCCACCTCCCCCGCCTCCACCTCCCCCGCCTCCACCTCCCCCGCCTCCACCTCCCCCGCCTCCACCTCCCCCGCCTCCACCTCCCCCGCCTCCACCTGCCCCGCCTCCACCTCTCCCGTCTCCTCCACCTCCCCCGTCTCTTCCGCCTCTCCCGTCTCCTCCACCTCCCCCGTCTCCTCCACCTCCCCGTCTCCTCCACCTCCCCCGTCTCCTCCACCTCCCCCGTCTCCTCCACCTCCCCCGTCTCCTCCACCTCCCCCGTCTCCTCCCCCTCCCCCGTCTCTCCCTCCCTCATCTCCCCCTCCCTTATCTCCTCCCCCTCTCCCTTCTCCCCCTCCCCCTCCCCCATCTCTCCCTTTCTTTCCTAACCCTGCCCATCCCTATCCCCTCACCCCACCGCTGCCCTTGTCTGTCCCCTGTATTCAGCAAACCTTATTCCGTGGGGGGAAAATGTAATGATATCTGCTATTGTTCGCAGGACGACTCGCTATTCTGACGGCCGTATTTTAATGTGGCCAGTTCCTTTTCAATGGTTAATCAGGAAAAGGCATTCTCGCCCAACCCTAAAGAAACCCTAAGCCCTAGACGACATAACAGCACAAGAGACGGACGAAAGGAGGAGGCTGCTGGTGATGGGATGGGGGGAGGAGGAGGAGGAGGAGGAGGGGGAAGGGGTGAGTAGGAGGAGGAGGAGGGGGAAGGGGTGAGTAGGAGGAGGAGGAGGGGGAAGGGGTGAGTAGGAGGAGGAGGAGGGAGGAAGAGGAGGAGGAGGAGGAAGGGGAAGGGGTGAGGAGGAAGAGGAGGAGGAGGAGGAGGGGGAAGGGGTGAGGAGGAGGGGGAAGGGGTGAGGAGGAAGAGGAGGAGGAGGAGGAGGAGGGGGAAGGGGTGAGGAGGAAGAAGAGGAGGAGGAGTAGAAGGGGTGAGGAGGAAGAGGAGGAGGAGGAGTAGAAGGGGTGAGGAGTGATGAGTGATGAAGAAGAGAAGCATTAGGAAGGAGAAGAAACAGGAAGATGAAGAGAATGAAAAATGGGAGGAGAGTGAGAGGAAAAATGAGGAGGAAGAGGAATATTAGGAGGAGGAGGAGCAGGAGGAGGACCAGAAGAAGAAGAAGGAGGAGCAGGAGGAGGAGGAGAAGGAGTAAGGGGGGTAAGTAATAGAAGAAACAGAAACATTATGGTTTCGTTAAAAACAGTAAAAGAGAATAAGAAGAGGATGAGGACGGATAAAGGCCTGGAGAAGTGGATGAAGAAATAATTGACGAGTATAGGAAAGGGAAAATAGATGAGTTGATGAAATAAAAGACGAGTAATAGGACAAAGAGGGAAAGAGGTAAACTAGGAGTAGAAACAAGAATAGAAAAATTATTTGAAATAATGAAATAAAAGGGAAGGAGTCGGAAACAGCATCATTCAAAGAGAGAGAAAAGAGAAAAACCAAAAACAAAAGAAGATAAATGCGCAGAGGAAGACGCAGGGAAAGAAGCCAGAGGGACGACTTGACACATGAGAAGAATAACCCATTGGAGAGAGGGAGGAAGGAGGAGGAGGAGGAAGAGGGGGAGGAAGAGGTGGAGATGGAGTAGTAGTAGGACAAGAGGTATGGAAAGTGGTGGTGAGTGTTTGTGGTGGCGGTGGTAATGGTGGTGAGAGAGGGGATGGTGATAGTTGTAGTGAGATATGGTGGTGGTAGTGTTGGTGAAAGATATGATGGTGGTATTGTTGGTGAGAGAAGTGGTGCTGGTGGTGGTGGTAGTTATAATGATAAGGGTGGTGGTGATTGTGGTGGCGGTGGTTGTGGTGAAAGTGGTTAGGGTGGTGGGGCTGGTGACTGCAGCAGTGGCGGCGGCAGCGGACGACGGATATAGGCGGAGGAAGAAGGAGTCTTTGGAAAGAAAGGGAAGGGAGGTGGGGGACGGGGTTAGGTGTGGGAAGGAGCCACCGAGGTGTTGGATTAGGTGAAGGAGAAGGTGGATTAGGACGGGAAAGGGGGGGGGTGATGGGATGAAGGAAAGGAGGTAGGAGAGAGTAGAGGGAGGGGGGAGACGATTTTGAGAGTAGATGTGGAATAGAATATGTCCAGGATTGAGAGTGACAGGAACCGGGAGGGGGAAGGAGCGACCACTACGGTACATTGACAGGTGTGAAGACCAAGAAAGAAGAGTTCAGTCTTTCTCTTCCTATGATTCTCTTTCTCTTCCTATGATTCTCTTTCTCTGCCTCCTAATTTCTCTCTCTTTTTTTTTCTTGCTCTCTGATTCAAGCTCTCTCTCTCGGTCTCCCTCTCGGGGTAGCTTTTGATCTCGCACACACTCTCGCTCTCTCTCGCTCTCATTCACACTCTCTCCCACTCGATTTTCTCGATCTGCCCCACGCTCTTGCCTATGCTCTTGCTTTCGTCATTGCCTTCGCCTTTGCCCTCGCCTTTGCCCTCGCCCACCCGACACGTGTGTACACGCATGATCGTGTCTATGTGCACCAGTCGTGATTTCGACTTAGAATCTTGAGGAGAAGGAGTATAAGCAGTGGGGAGGAAGAATCTGGGCGAATCCGCGAAGGGGGAAGAAGAGGCCTGAACGCGAAGGAGGAGGGTCACAGGGACAAAGGCCGCTTTAGTCGATGTTGGGCCGCGGGACTTAAGACGCACGAGGGACGGGAATCTGTTCCAAAGAGAAGCAGAGGGGGAAAAGATGTGAATAAGCAAACTAAAGAGTTTTATAAGAAATAATAATATCTAAGACCGGTGTAATAACCTGGATGGTGTTATAGTGTGAAAAGAATGTGACCTAGAAGAATAAGATGTGGTAGAACTAGGAAAACGAAAGTTAGATCGGGGCGAAGAATAGAAGAATAAAATGTTTGAAGAATTCTTAGGTGTTCTTACAATCACATATCCAACAGCAGGGCTAGATATTACTCAGATAAACAAACTCTATTTAGTAAAATCTATGCATAAGCAATTTTTTTTTATATATATAGAAATACATGTAAAGTACAATATAATAACTGTAGTAATGAAAATAATGACTATATAACCAGCATTAGTTAAAATATCAAGACACATATTAATAATGATAATAAACACTACAGCAGAACTCGCTCAAGTTATTGGGCTGTGTCCATCTGGTGTACTTTATAAGGTTTTCCTTTTCTTTTGTTACGGAAGGACATGAGGAATTGAGGCTGCGGAGCTGAAGACAGGAAGAATTAACTAAAGTTTGGGGTCGGGAAGGGCTGGTCTTCGGAAATTAGGAAGGGAAAAGTATATAGTAGACAACTAAAGGAAAGGAACTTATAATCAGTATACTATATATATATATATATATATATATATATATATATATATATATATTCATATGAGCGTGACATACGCACACACATACACACATACACACACAGACACACACACACACACACACACACACACACACACAGACACACACACACACACACACACACACACACACACATATATATATATATATATATATATATATGTATATATATATATATAACATATATATATATATGAATGTATATATATATATATATAACATATATATGTATATATATATGCGTAAACAACCACCAGGAAAAGTAAACTAACAAAACAGAGCGCTTTCGTATAATCCTAATTCCTTCTTTGTATCAACACTGAAAATGTAATTATACGAAAGAGCTCTGCTTTGTTAGTTTATTTTTCCTTGTGGTTACTCTCGCATTTGTGAACACATATTTCTATTGTTTTTGTTGCAATATATATATATATATATATACATATATATATATATATATACATATATATATATATATATATATATATATATATAATCATTTAGTTGTACATCGGAAGGCTAGGGCGGTGCCCCTTATAGAGGACACTGTAGCGTGGAATTTAATCAACCATGTCCTTGGTTCAACTTCGCCGGTGGCAGGGTTCGAACTGTTATCCCCTGGACCTTCGCCGCAGGTGACGACACCCTATCCCACTCAGCCTATGTATGTTTAGGAAAATATGTTCTTTGACGGTTTTCTAGTTTGTATTAATATCAGAAGAGTTTTAATGCACATACTACTAGTTGTGTGTGTGTGTGTGTGTGTGTTTGTTTCCTACATGCGCGCTTATGTGTTAGTATGTGCATTCAGAAGAAAAAATAGGTCACTGGAAACTACCATTGAGGATGTTGAAGTGAAGTGAAAGATTTAGAAAATACGAGGAAATTGGGGGACGGTAGGGTGGGTAAAGGAGGTGGTGGAAGAGGAGAATATATCAGATAAAAGAAATTTCCGAAAAGATAAGAGTTGCCATTGGAAAAGGACACGTGAAAACGAAAAGTAGAGGGCGAGGAGCTGATTGAAAGATAATTCGGGGACTTGGTGAAGGGTGGCCGACTCCCCGATGAAGAAGGCGTTGATGGTGATCACGGAATTGATAGCAGTGAAGCTGTTCATGTCAAGGAATTGATGGTGGTGAAAATGGTGTTCCTGGTGTAGATGGTGTTATGTTGACTGTCCATATGGTGATGAATTTTGTGATGAAATTATGGTGTAGGAATTTTATACACTTGTACTCTAATTAGGATGGTGATACTGAATACGAAGATGGGGAGGCTCCTGTTTGGTGAAAAAGGTGGTGATAATTGTTGCTAATATTGTTGGAGAACGTGACAGTGGTGGTGATTATGGATTTATGTTGCTGTGGTTATAATGAGGTTATTTGTGAAACCTTTATGGTTGAAGTCGTTGGTAATCTGGTTCGTAGGTGGTATTGGTATGGTAGCATCTGGTGCTAATGAACACAGTGGTATATAAAGTCATGCTGATAGTGATAATAGTAGCACTGGTAAATGTGATCATAATGGTGATACAGAAATCAGGCTGATGAGTATCACCAACAATGGTGACAGCGACGGTTGCGACAGCGAAGACTCTTTCAACTTAGGTTACAAGTTATGATGTTATTAAAGACTATATACGTTATATATATATATATATATATATATATATATATATATATATATATATATATATATATATATATATATATATATATATATATATATATATAATATTGACAGAGCATAATGATGTAATAGTAAAGACCTCAACGGGACGTTAGTGTAACCATCGTAACCACTTTTATTACACTTTTATTATGAGAAAAAAATGTATTTTGTTTGATAAATATTTTGAAAAAGTTCACATATATCACAAAGAAATTGCTAAGACTCGATGAAATCTAAGATTTGGAAACCATTTAGCAAGATATAAGAAGAAACTCTCAAGAAGAAAATGAACTGATTATGGTATGTTGCTGGATATATCATAACTTTAAGTAAAATCGTTGTACAAAGAACCAGAATGATCACGTGATATCATGCTGTGACGTTTTGAGCCGGAAGTAGTTATAACATTACTTATTTGACTAATTAGTTTGTGAATTATCCTATGGTACATTTTGATTGACGTCAAACGATGAATAAACTGAAAGAAACCTTAATAATCACAGGACTAAAGTTAAACATGTTCATGGATATTCGGAGAACGAATATGGGATTTTTTTTCTTTTATTCTCGATTTCTTCCTCTGGCGTATGATACTTTATATCATATATCAAGGATTTTATAATAGTTGTAGATCTTAGATTGGTTGTATGGAATGTACATGGATGTGGATGTGGCTCATGCAGCAACTTTTGTTTTATCGTTAACAGCGTTGATTACTATTTCAGTTGAAACAAAGTTAGATGAGGCTGTTAATCTTGTTATCGAGGTTATGTTTCGATGGCCGTAATTTACGTTACAACGATGGAGTATGGTGACGTTTGTTCCAAGAGACTGAAGTTGTAGCTGTTCTGATTTGTCGTTGTTGTATTTTCATTTTCTATTTGTTTATCTTATTTTTACATTGGTCTTATTTTATTAATATTTTTTAATTGTGAGTTACTATTTTGCTAAGCCTAAATAGATGATGGTTATTACGAATGTAACCTAGTTGTCATATCCGGTACTAATCTTGTGACGGTTGTTGCTAGATGGATGGTTATAGCCGACTATTGCGGCCAAGATTGTGACGATGGTTATTAACAAGGTTGTTGTAAGTGTCACCAAGGTTGTAGAGGTACTGATGAAAAATTGTGCCCGGTTGTTAAAAAGTATCAGTGGTTGTGAAATTGCAACAATTTCGACCAAAAATTGTGGTCGGTTGTAATCGAGGTCCTGTTAATTATAACTAAGCTTGTACAGGTTATTACCAATGTTGTAGCGGTTATAAGAGGTATTCCCGTTTGTCAACAAGTTTCAGCGGTTGTGAAACTAAATTTCGTCCGAAAGTTGTGATCGGTTGTAATCGAGGTCATGGAGGTTGTAACAAAGTTTGTGCAGGTTGTGACCAATGTTGTAGCGGTTATGACTGGTTGTAGCGGTTATGACTGGTTGTAGCGGTTGTTGCTGAGTTCGTGGCGGTAGTCAACACAAAGAGAAAACGTTCCAATGACAGGCCGAGTCTGTTGGCTCGGTGGGATTAAAACTTGACCGAGAAAGTGACGAAGGGATTAAGACGTGTTGGTCTTTGGAAAGAGGAGGAGGAGGAGGAAGAGGAGGAGTAGGAGGAGGGGCAGGAAGAGGCAGAGAAAGATGAGAAAGAAGAGGAGGACTGTAAGCGAACTGTCGGAGGAGGAGGAGGAGGAGGAAGAGGAGGAGGAAGACGAGGACGAGGACGAGGAGGAGGGGCAGGAAGAGGCAGAGAAAGATGAGAAAGAAGAGGAGGACTGTAAGAGGACTGTAGGAGGAGGAGGAGGACGAGGAGGAAAAGGAGGAGGAGGAGGAGGAGGACGAGAAGGAAGAGGAGGAGGAGGAGGACGAGGAGCAGGGAAAGGAGAAGGTAGAGGCAGAGGACGATGAGCAGAAATAAGAAGAGGACTGTAAGAGGACTGTAAGAGGAACAGAAAGAGGCAAAGGAAAAGGAAAAGAAAATTGAGAAGAAGATTGAGGAAGGGAAGAGAGGGATGAAGTAAAAGTTGGTGATAATGAAACTGATAGAAGCAGGAAGAAGAGGAAAGAGTAATTAAGAGAGTAGTAGATAGGAGGAAGAGAGTAAAAGGGTGGAGGAGGAATAGGAGAGGTGTCAGAGGAAGGAGGGAGGAAATGTAAGAGAAAAAGAGAAGCATATAAGAAAGAATAAAGATATAAAGGGGAAGGGAGAAGAGAGGAAAGAAAAATGGAGATACAAGAGGAAGAAAAGTGGAAGTCACAGGGAAAAAGTGGAGATAAAAGAGAAAAAAGAGGAAATAGAAGAGGAAGAAAGAAGCGTATAAGAAAGAATAAAGATATGAAGGGGAAGAGAGAAGAGAGGAAACTCAAGAGGAAAAGAAAAGTGGAGAAACAAGAGAAAGAAAAGTGGAAGTCAAAGGGAAAAAGTAGAGATACAACAGAAAAAAGAGAAACTAGAAGAGGAAGAAAAAGTTATATGTGGGAGAAATATAGAAGATAGAAAGTAAATAGGTGAGAAAAGAGGAGACATAATAGGAAGAGGAGAGAAGACGTAAGAGGAAGACGAGGGAAGATACGAGGTGTGAGTGAAGAGAAAGGTGAGTGGAGGAGATGAGAGAGATAACGGAGGAGTCTGTGTTGGAGAAGCTGGAGAAGGTGGGCGCTGAGATGGAGAGAATGGTGTTGAGGCCAAAGGAGGTAAGGGAAATGAAGAAGAAAGGTGCTGGGGATAAGGGAGGTAGAGGGAAGAATCTGTTGAAGTTATGGCTGTGAGATTAAATAAATTTCACAAAGGAAAAAAAAAATAGTGAAGATGGTGAGTATGACGGTGATGGATGATGATGATGGTGATATTGATGGTGGTGATGATGGTAGTGGTAGGGGTGATGATGGTGATGGTGGTAGTGGTGTGGGTGATGGTGGTGGTAGAAATGGTGCAGGTAGTGGTTATGGTGGTAGTGGTGGTGATGGTGGTGGTAATTGTGATAATGGATGATGTTTATGATGATCCTGAATGAGGGTGACGTGTTAGTACATCGTGAGAAAATAGTAAGTTCGTTGGGGAAAGAAGCATTGGTTTGTTTATGTTAGAGGGAGCCATCACTGTCTGCCTTTAGGGCGAAAAGGCTTAACGTCTTCATGAAGATAACACCTTTACAGTCTTCTGTTCCTCGTGCAAGTCACAAAGATTTATCTATTAGACTGATCCACGTGTTGAAGAGATAAGGGTCGTACTATTTAACATAAACACTATTACATATTTACTATGAGTTAGAAATTCCCGGCAAACCTTGAGAATGTCAAGAATATGAAGTTGATTGTTAATTTTTATTCGTGAAAGAGTAATTTTGGTTTAGAATGAAATTAATTAAGTCGGATTTTTTTTTTATGTTTAGTAGCGCGTAATTGTGGCAGACAACGTCACCTTTGCCTGGTTTTCTCGGACAGTCAAGATAAGTTGTAATGAGCACTAGCTGCTAGAGAGAGAGCCTGAGGCTCTATTTATGTGAACAATGCAAGACCCAAAATGAACTTAGTGTAGGGGAACAAGATATAAAAGCAGAACAGGTATGTAGAGTGTTAATATTAGAGTTCCCATATGGTAGTGATGATGGGAATGCTAGTGATAGTGGTAGTACACATACAAACACACACACACACACAAATACACACACACACACACACACACACACACACACACACACACACACACACACACACACACACACACACACACACACACACACACACACACACACACACACACACACACACAC
>NC_134800.1:25436346-25448846 GCF_046742065.1 Oratosquilla oratoria
TAAATCGACTAGAAATCAAGAAATCATGAATTTATATTAGAATAAACAAATAGATAAAACAAATGAATAAAGGAATAGGCAAACAAATGCATGAATGAATGAATGAAGAAATGAAAAAAGTGATAAATGATGATATGTATAAAGAAGACATGACATGAATAGGTAAATAATTTGCTAAACTAATAAGTATGTGTAACTATGATTGCACCAGTGACAGATTACTTTAGCTGATGTAAGATGAAATCGTCTCTGGGGTTACCGTCAGATGAATGAATTTGTTAAAGAACATCTGGAATGAAATTAAGATATTTTACTTTGAGTACTGTATATTATTAGAAGAAAAAAACACAATCAGGTGGTGGCACAAGAGCCTTACACCACCAACATAAGTAAGAAGTTTTTGGCATCATCCATCATTTGGAACTAAAGCCCCAGTCACACTATCATGATTCTCGTCAATTGTTGTGAATTTGAAAAGCAGCAGGACGAGTTTACCTACATTATTCTGTACTTCACTAAGGACAGTTCATCAATGTGTCTAATCTTCATATAGGTTTAACTTCTCTTGTTTTTTTCATTCAGCTTCTCTACATATGACGCAAAGGTAATGCGACATTTGGAGAGTCGTAAAATATAAAGAATATATAAACCAAGTCGTTTCTTCTCAAACGAACTCACTTCAGTCGTGATAGTGTGACCGGGGCTTAACTTTTCACGCTCACCTTTCTTCATTGAAGAAATCGCTCGCAAAATCCCAGGTAGACTCCAAATCCATACATTAAAAAAAAAGAAAAAGAAAAAAAAAAGACCATCAATACGCCTTTGGTTCTTTCAACCTGGAGACTCCTTCACAGCTGAATCAAGTCGTCTGATATTGACCAGAACAAAACGCCAAAGACGTTCGTGGAAGCGGAGATGGGAGAGTTTTCCAACCAGTTGATAAACCATCGACCAGTTTTATCTCTTGCCACAGTACACACAAAATCCTGCCTTGGGAGATCCTTAGCTTATTAAAATCACCTACCAAAAAAAAAAAAAAAATGAATAAAAAAATAATAATAATAATAATTCTCATCAACTACAGGTGAAGCGATGCACATTCATCTATATACTAAGTAGTGGGTATCTTAAAAGAAGAATCAAATAGATCTCGTTCACAAATTGGTGAATTCGCATGACGGTTTATAGGAGAGTACAGTAGGTGAAATAATGTTTTCGTCACTGCGGTGGGTTAAAAGTAGGTATACTTCAACTATTGGTTCACGTTTTCTTCGTATTTATTCTTTTAATAATCATATTTTCTACATATGTATGTTATATCTATATTTAATTTAAAATGTATTACCTTTTAGGATTTATATATACTCTTAACCCAACTGATATTTGTATCATAAGAATTGTAGGTCTCGTGTAACAAAGAAATATTTCTTCAGGAATATTATCATTAATATAATCGGCAAGAGACTTTGCCTGCTCTAAAATTTTAGTTTACACACACACACACACACACACACACACACACACACACACACACACACACACACACACACACACATGGCGCTGTGGTTAGAACTCTGGCCTGCCACTACGGAGGTCCGGGTTCGACTCTCGCCCGGGGCTGAAATAATATCAGTATCGCAGCGCTGAGGGGTGTTACTCCAACTCTCGTGGGCGGGGAGTTGGGGGTGTGTGTGTGTGCAAGGTCATAGCATTACCCATAGATCGGACCTACGAGCTCTGAGCTCTCTTCCAGGAGGGAAATAGCTGTCGATCACGAGTCCAACACGTGATCCAAAGACCAAGTGAATACACACACACACACACACACACACACACACACACACACACACACACATATATATATATATATATATATATATATATATATATATATATGTGTATATATGTGTGTGTGTGTGTGTGTGTGTGTTTACGTACGTGCATACGCACGTCATTCAAGTTCCCTTAGTTGAATGAAATAGATATATGAAAGTCATAATAAAGTAGATAAAGGTAGATGTTAACGTCGAACTTTTCTCGTGGGTGACATCCACGCCCACTCAAGGAGGAGCATTGGTGCACTTTGGAGGACGAGCAGCCATGCACATTCAAACACTCTGAAGTTCGCGAACTCCCAAGCTCTCGAACTCCTGCAAGAGGGAGTGTCAGCTGACTAGGACTCCTTCCTAATCCAATATCGTTACAACATGGTTACCATAGGATCGTCCACGATCTCCACACACTCTTTGACGTATTAATTACGTCATATCAGAAGTATTTTTTAATTATAGAAACGTCAAATAACTTTCTTGTACTCCCTCTCAAGGTTCAAAGACATAGGGGGGCCTCAGATATTGGTAAACGACCTTGAATATGGCCCTGTATCCAAGTGCGTTCTGCAGAGGAAGGTAACGAGGCGAATTCAAGGCAATTTGGTGTAATGGGATGGGGGTGGTAGCTGTATGCTGGTCAGCTTACGCTCATCCCAGTGCCAAAACGGTTCTTGGAAACTATCAATATGTAAGTTGATGGCGAAAAAATCCAAAGAATCTTGGAGGGAGATAAAAAAGAGTAGTTAAGTATTGGCGTGTCTTGATGTGCGCGCGTGTAGTGGTGATGCGTGTTATCAACAACACGGACATGTATGTTACGTGATTATCGTTTTATTTTTGTCACGTGTCTGACGTTGTGTTTACATTCGGGGTGACGAGTGTATGTGTTTGTGTTCGGGAACGATAGGTTGCCAATGCGAATGCCTCGAGTCAATAATTCTTTGGCCTTTGACAAGTTATGTCTAGGTGTAGGCTCGTCTACCCGTTATACTATTTACTCAGCTTATCGTGGGTGTTGAAAGGGAACGGATGAGACTCCTTCTTCCGCCATCCTTTATAAGAAGGTCTTCATGGCTTGAATTCGGAGTGACACTAAGGAATACACGTCACTAGTGTACACAATGCCACTTGGCTTCGCGGAGACGATGTATCTCAGGAAGGTTTATAGAAACTAACCAGACAGGCGTGGTGTTGGTACAGCCGTAGTTTGAAGTTTGCTAACGGGTTTGCAGTGTCCTTATCTGCTGATGCATAGTGCCCAAAGATATTGATTTTATTGTGTTTTATTTTTGTTTTCTCATATTTTCATGTAATGCATATTTGTAACGTATTGAAAACGAGGCAGTTAATGAGACATCTAATCCATGATATAGAAATAAGATATTTTTATTTATTTATTCATTCATTCATTATATAAGTTATGTATTGTTGTATGCGCACGTGTATGTGCGTGCGTATGTGTGTGTGTATGTGTCTATACATAATTGTACACACCCACACACACATACACGCGCGCACATACACACGCACACACACACATACACACACACACATACACACACACATACACACACACACATACACACACACACATACACACACACACACACACACAAACAAACACACACACACAAACACACACACACACACACACACACACACACACACACACACACACACACACACACACACACACACACACACACACAGACACACACACACACAGACACACACACACACAGACACACACAGACACACACACACACACACAGACACACACACACACACACACACACACACACACACACACACACACACACACACACACACACACACACACACACACACACACACACACACACACACACACACACACACACACACACACACACACACACACACACTCGGTGGCGCGGTTGATAGAGTACTGGACCGTCAGTACGGAGGTGCGGCAGTACCTGGTTCGAATCCTGCCCAGGGCCGAAATTATTTCGGTATCGCTGCGCTTCGGGTCGTTACTCCGACTCTCGTGGGCGGGGAGTTGTGTGTGTGTGTGTATAAGGTCATAGCATTACCCATAGATCGGTCATACGAGCTCTGAGCTCTCTTCCAGGAGGGAGATAGCTGTCGATCACGAGTCCAACACGTGATCCAAAGACCAAGGTGAAAGACCAAGGTGAATACATACACACACACACACACACACACACACACACACACACACACACACACACACACACACACACACACACACATATATATATATATATATATATATATATATATATATATATATATATATATGTATATATATATATATATACATATAATCGATACGGATAATAGATATATGTTACTGAATTTTGGAATGTGGTGGTACGTTGGTTCGTCTACTCGCGTAACAAGGATTATGAGCCAGTAATATGTGTGTGGTCACGGAACAGGAACCTAAAGGTTGCTGAAAATTAACAGCGTGATCTGTTCACGTTACATTTACACGCGAAGATCCACACGCTGGTGGCACGTGAGCCATATTATAAGGGCAGGCGGACCACGCGGTAATGTTGCCAACTATGCAAGTATACATGTACATGCATACATACATACATACGTACACACATACGTACACACATACGTACACACATACGCGTACACATACGTACACAGACACACACACACACACACACACACACACACACACACACACACACACACACACACATGTATATATGTATACTCACTAGTGGATTCGTTACTGACTCGGCCTCGTCAAGGGAAGAAACATTAAACTTTATTACAAACCGTTACTCTCCCCCTTGAGCAAGGTTATAAATGTGCGAATTATGAGTGAGGCCAAAGTATTACCCATAGACGAGATTATACGAGGTATGAAGCTCTCATTTGGAAAGTTGATAGCTGTCGATCACGAACCAAGCTCGTCATAAGACCATGGTAGAACGCAAGCGAACACACACACACACACACACACACACACACACACACACACACACACACACACACACACACACACACACACACACACACACACACACACACAGACACACACATTTATTTATTTAGTCCAACACGTGATCCAAGACCATGATGAATCAAACACACACACACACACACACACACACACACACACACACACACACACACACACACACACACACACACACACACACACACACACACACACACACACACACACACACACACACACACTCTCATGGCGCTGTGGTTAGAGCTCTGGCCTGCCACTACGGAGGTCCGGGTTCGACTCTCGCCCGGGGCTGAAATAATATCAGTATCGCAGCGCTGAGGGGTGTTACTCCAACTCTCGTGGGCGGGGAGTTGGGTGTGTGTGTGTGTGTAAGGTCATAGCATTACCCATAGATCGGACCTACGAGCTCTGAGCTCTCTTCCAGGAGGGAAATAGCTGTCGATCACGAGTCCAACACGTGATCCAAAGACCAAGTGAATACACACACACACACACACACATACACACACACACACACGGACACGGACACGGACACGGGCACAGACAGTCTTCAATTGCCATAGTTGAACGCCTTGCAAATCCTACTGACTGGGTATGACCTCCTAGAGTTGACTAGATAGGGAGAATCAATAACAGATGGAAAACATTCTGTTTAGTCTAGCGCAACAGCTAACCTCCGGCCCACCTTACCCCCGGGAGGTAAAACAAGTGTAGAGGACACCATCAGAACTAAAACTATCACTCCCACCACCACCACTTCTGTCACTATCATTACCACCGCTGACAACACCAATGCCACCACCACTGACACCACAGCCTCCCCTGCCACCTCTTTGGAAGTGTTGGTCAATATATGAAATCTTAGCACTTAGCTTGGAACGGCAAAGATTTTTTCACTGCGGTTTTTCTGGTTCATTTCTTCTTACCTGATTAATTTCCCTTTTTACCTCAATGATAAGTTATGTTACCGCCCCGCAGGGTCACTACGTTTTATACTACAACTGCCTCTTTGTCTACAGTTTATTGGTTTAAACTCTTCTTTTGGCTTTGTGATTATTTTATGAAGAAGACAAATTTCCTCGACCTCTGAGTTAGAAATCTTGGAGGAATGCCAATTTGATCGATAGAATGATAGAGAAAACAATCTAATTCAACGAGATGGGAGAAATACGGACTAACTGTACACTGACATAAGTACAGGTAATCTACACTAATTAACTTACTATATACAGATGCTCCTCTACTTGCGAAAATTCGACC
Source organism: Oratosquilla oratoria (assembly GCF_046742065.1). Taxonomy (NCBI): domain Eukaryota; kingdom Metazoa; phylum Arthropoda; class Malacostraca; order Stomatopoda; family Squillidae; genus Oratosquilla; species Oratosquilla oratoria. The sequence goes on from NC_134800.1 coordinate 25,442,446, forward strand.
TACGAACATTCAGACATACGAACGAAGCCTCAAGCCTACTTTACCTAATTCAAAGACAAGAAATCCAACACTGAATTATTAGTATTACTATTCATTTTTATATATCATTAGTAATGTGTTTTAGGATAAAACATGTGTTGACTATATCGTACTTTTGCATGTAGATTTAGAATTCTACTGAATTACGAACATTTTGAGTTACGAACGGCAGTTCGTAACATAACTCGTTCGTGAGTTGAGGAATGTGCGTAATCGTCCTGTGTTTTCATTCTCACCTTTAGTCCCGCCTCACCCGCTCAGACGACCCCGCCCCACGCCACGACCTAGACCTCCCTCCTTGCGCTCCTGTCATGAATTGTCTAATAAACAAGAAATAAACATTACCTTCTATTCCAACTTCTTCAGCGCAAGACGCTGCCCCAAATTAAATAAAATCATCTAACGGCAATATGAACAAAATATCTGTAATGCGTCATTGTAGTGATGAGATTAGTTACTACTTGTTTTCAAATTATTAGTTTTCTATTTTTTTTTTCTTGTGCTGTTTTTCCTTATTGCATTTCTGTCAATTTACCTTTGCTTTATTTAATTTAGATTCGTTATGATATATTATTGTAATCCACTTGGCGTGGTTTCACATATACAACCAACTTGTAACGTCGCCTATACGTTGTGCATATTTATATGGTTGGTTTTCTGGATTTACGGTCATTATATATATATATATATATATATATATATATATATATATATATATTCCAGTGTTTCTACATTTATCTATAGATTTAGTTTTATTTCATTAATGATATTTCTTTTTTCTCTCTATATCGAACTCATTTTCACTCATGATATTTCCACCAAAAGTCAATCTTCTCATAATCCCAGCAAACAGCGTATTACATAATGTGCAAATTAGCGGGTTAATTTCAACCACATTATACAAGACGTAGACTCGCAATCTAATCCAACATCTACCGTTGGCTTTTATTTGCCTTGGATAGCCTAATACATAGGGTAAAGGTGATGCTCTAGATCACGAGCAAGATACCTTAAGGCGTGATTTGCTTACCCTTACCTGAGCTTAAGTTACCTATAAGACACCCTTTATCCATTACTCACTACTCTACCTATATATTCCATTCCCCATCCAATTTCCAACCCCATTGTTAATGCTAGGCTCCCCATACCTTTCCTCCCCCCCCCCCCATCCTCCATTCGTGCTAACATTACATTGGGATTAGCGAACCATTCCGTGATTGTTACTGGCGCAATATTGGAATTAAAAGTTGAGAGATGGTACCTCGGCCCGATCCTGCCTCTGTAAGTAATGCCCCTATTCCACGCACATTTCCCCTCTCTTTTCTCTTTTTCTTTTCCCTCTCTCTCTCTCTCCCTCTCTCTCTCTCTCTTCCTCTCTCTCTCTCCCTCTCTCTCTCTCTCTCTCCCTCTCTCTCCCTTTCTCTCTCTCTCCCTCTCTCTCTCTCTCTCTCTCTCTCTCCCTCTCTCTCCCTTTCTCTCTCTCTCCCTCTCTCTCTCTCTCTCTCCCCCTCTCTCCCTCTCTCTCCCTTTCTCTCTCCCTCTTCCTCTCTCTCCCTCCTCTCTCTCCCTCCTTCCCTCCGTGTGTGTGTGTGTGTGTGTGTGTGTGTGTGTGTGTGTTCGTGCGTGCGTGCGTGCGTGTGTGCGCGCGCGAACATAAAATCACTGCCCTATTTTTTCCCTCTACCTTCATTCGGCCATACCACTACCATTCTCTTTGTTCTTTGGTCAGCATGAGAAGACACCTCATTATACTGACCATTCGCTGTTCTCTGAATTTCTAGGTTATCATTTAACTGAATTTTACTAATTCTATTAGAAAGAGCTCTGCAAAAATAATACAAGTTTATGTACGAGAATGCGGGAACTTGTTTAATTCCATTTTGTTTTAGTTAGATTTGAGTGTTTTTTATTGTGTGTGTGGGCGTATGTTTGTGTATGTATGTGCATGTGTCTGTGTGTGTGTGTGTGTGTGTGTGTGTGTGTGTGTGTGTGTGTGTGTGTGTGTGTGTGTGTGTGTGTGTGTGTGTGTGTGTGTGTGTGTGTGTGCGTGTGTGTGTGTGTGTGTGTGTGTGTATGTGTGTGTGCGTGTGTACATTTCTGTGTGCTAGAGTGCTTGTGTGTTTTTTATACATCTTATTTGTGCATACATAACTTTTCTTCCTGAAAATTTTGACTATAATTTGATATAATTTTACAGTGTAAACCATTATTGTGTCGAAAATACTTATTTCGGCAACAAAGATAAATTTGCAAAATAAATTCATAATTTTTCTAAAACATTTTACCGTGACTCTACCATTTATGAACTTTTATTGAGAATTCAAATAAAGCAGGAAAAAATTATCTACAAAATCTAAAATACATGAATAAAGGTAAACCTTTCAATAAAAAATAAAAAATAAAAAATAAACCAGAAAACACTAAAATATAGATTAAGTAAACTCTGGATACCAAGAGGAATGCTTTGATATATATTTTCGAAAGGTGTGCTTTAACAGAGTACTCTGAAATTTTGAATTCTAGAAAATTCCAATAGAGAAGTGAAAAAAAGGTAAGATAATCGTTTCAGAGTAAGACTCAATTCCATAGCCCTTTTCGAAAGGCGAGTTAATTTCACCTGGAGGCATGTAGATGCAACCTCTGCCCTATGTGCTTTATGTCAAGAGGCCAAATACCAAACTGCTCTTGTTGTTGGACTCGAACTCTGGCCAACGTCACGCGAGGCAGCGCACTAACCACCAAAACACTGAAGAAGTGATGATAATATTGACGATAATGATGATAACGATAGTAGTAATAACAAAAAAGGTAATGACAATAATGGGAAAAATAACAGAGATTTGGCAAAATATTCCATTACTTTTTTATCGATTTGTCTGTGTTTTACTAATTACCTTAACCTTGTCTGATCCTGTAAGATTTGTCGATGTTACCATTGAGCTCAACAGGTGGCTCCCTTTCATGAAACTTCTGATCCCAGCTTCTCAATAAATAAATAAATAAATAAATAGGTAAATCAATAAATAGATAAATAGGTAGATAAATAAGATAAACAGATAAATAGGTAAAAGTAATGAATAATAAATAGATAAATGAATAAGAATTAAAACTAAATGAATAGATTAAATATATGAAAAATAATAGATAAATGAAGTTCCACACTACCTTGCAATTCACTACAAGAATAACTTACTCTGTCTGAGGGTCGGTTTAGCTTTGGTCATGCTTCCTTGTGGCGCTTTACTGAATACTTTGGAAACCCGAAGTATGCCCTAATCCCTACACCTATACAGAACGCTTCCCAAACCCCCCTCCCCTTCCCTCCTCCCTCCACCCTACCTGCTTTCCCGTACTTATACACATAAACACAATGAAAGAGAACCCATAGTGGTTGACAATCCAGTTACTGTATTTTCACAACTTGGCTAGGCTCATGCGGCGAGGAACTGGACACTGTCGTAAGCATTTCTGTTGTTGGCTGAGCCGGGCTTCCGAAGATCTGTTCTTGAAGGCATAGAATCGTCTGAGCGCTTATAAGTGAGGACATGTAAACTTACATGACTCCTTTGTCTCTTGCTGCCGCTGTCTACATCTGATATGAATTGTTATGGATAGAGAGCATTATGTAAATGTATTTAGTGTTTAAATAACTCTGAGGACAGTGTAGCATGTCTACAGACTTACAAACACGCATATGAGAGTACTAACAAGATTTTTTGATTGAATAATCGAAATTGTCTGGTATTCTGTTAATCTAAAGGACAGTTGTAGTTAACTCGCTTCAGATTGGTGAAGATATTTTAGCAAAAATATCCTCGTACGTTGAATGAAGTGCCTAAATTTTGAAGTAAAATGACAAATTTTGATTCATCGGAGTTGGAGAGCTACAAACTAAATGAAGAACATCTTCAAGTTCAATTGAACAAAGCATAGTATAGAGCACATTACAGACTTTATCGAGGAAGTTGAAGTCATTGAAGTCGCCCATTTCCACTTTAGGAATGTCACTACATAATGACATAAAGTATAATCTTGTTTATACCTTGAGGTATATTAGTCTACAGCCAGTTAAAAACGTACGTATTGAATAGCCACTTCTTTTCCGTTAACAAGCTTAACCTGCCAATGAAGTAGAAGCCATTGTAGGCAACTTTTCAAAGGCAAAAAGCAAAAACTTGTTACATGTGGGACTCGAACGCAGTGTTATTCGGCCCACGACACTTTCCAAACATTTGGGAGGATTTGTTTACATCCTAATATAAAGATCTTCATGAGGTGGACTGGATGCTCTACCTGATAAATGCACTATAAACTTACTCAAAAGCTAGTTGCTGGGCGACAAAAGACAAGTACCGTATACCCTCTTACGTCAGAACTTGTGTTAACGGTTTTTAATCCTGAGCAAGTCAAAAGGTACTGAGCTAAGCATGAATCAGGAAAAACAAACAAACAAGAAAACAAAGTGAATGAAGTCGAGCGAAACCATACTAAGCAAAGGTAAACTAAAAGGGGTTAATAAAAACTAAGTCAAGATACTCTGTCAAAATAAGTGTAACCATCTCGGTACAGTCCAGTTGGTATGTAAGGCAATTTCTAATAAAGATTTCAAAGTAAAAAAAATCTCGTGTAATATTTCAGATAATTGCTGACACAGTCTTCAATCCTACACAGGTTAGCATACCAATGCACATCATTGCTGATATAGAAAAAGAGAAGACACAGAATGTACTAGCCAATTACCATTACTAAGGCAAAATGAATGAAAAAATAAGCAAGTGCAAGAAAATGTATAACGTTCTTGAATGTAGAAAAAAGTAGGATACGGTGGTAAATGATTGATCTAATCTGAGATGTATGAAGGTAAGTGCATTTAAAATGTGAGAGAAATATATGATGTATAGAATAGACGGAATGTGTAGAGACACAGTTTGAATAGTAATATGTTATGTCACTATTCATATTCTAAAACGAAACAAGAATTTAAATGCAAAATGGCTTCGAGTTTGCCAATTTGGAAATAGAATTAACTTCGAGCCATACAAGTAAGCTTACTGATTGTATGATAGTGGAAGAAAACGAGGAAGTTTTAAGGTATTATTCAAGCATCTCTAGGTTGAGAAATTGCGGCGAATGTAAATGAACACAAAAAATGGAAGACGTACCGTAGCAGCTAAACTGTGAAGTCATATGATGGAGGCAACTGTTTAGAAATAACAAAAAGTGCTTAGTAAAGAGAACTTACGTACCAAAGTGAGTTGGGAAAAAAAACGGGCTGGGAAGATCGAAAACAGTGTGGCAGGTTTTTTCAGAGGGAATATTTGTTGATGAGGAGGGTGGCAATATCGATATAGATTAAGGGAAAGAGGTGGACGAAAGACACAGACAGCGGAGTGATGAGGAATTTGTAGATATAAAAAGGTAAATTTTATTAATAAATGAAATAAAGATCAAAGCCAAAGAGTCTGTGGTGTTGTAAGTTGTGAAAAAAAAAATACAACCTCTTCTTCCTCCTTCTCGTGTTCCTCCTCCTCCTCAGCACTTTGACACTGGAAAGTATATTGAGCCTCGGAGACCTAATCCTGCATACATGCATATATACGTGTGTGTGTGTGTGTGTGTGTGTGTGTGTGTGTGTGTGTGTGTGTGTGTGTGTGTGTGTGTGTGTGTGTGTGTGTGTGCGTGCGTGCGTGCGTGTGTGTGTGTGTGTGTGCGCGCGTGTGTGTGTGTGTGTGTGTGTGTGTGTGTGTGTGTGTGTGTGTGTGTGTGTGTGTGTGTGTGTGTGTGTGTGTGTGTGTGTGTGATTCACCATGGTCTTGTATCACGTGTTGGACTCGTGATCGACAGCTATTTTCCCTCCCGGAAGAGAGAGCAAAGCTCATATATGACCGATCTATTTGGGGTAATGCTGTGACCTTACACGCACACACACACACACCCAACTCCTCGCCCACGAGAGTTGGAGTAACGACTCGGAGCACAGCGATACTGAAGTTATTTCAGCGGTGTGTGTGTGTGTGTGTGTGTGTGTGTGTGTGTGTGTGTGTGTGTGTGTGTGTGTGTGTGTGTGTGTGTGTGTGTGTGTTTGTGTGTGTGTGTGTGTGTGTGTGTGTGTGTGTGTGTGTGTGTGTGTGTGTGTGTGTGTGTGTGTGTGTGTGTGTGTGTGTGTGTGTGTGTGTGTAAAGTATAAGAGAACTAGAAGAGAAAATAAGTAAAGAAGTAGTGATTGAAAGCGAGACGAAATAGAATGTACCCTGGAAATGCAAATTAAAAAGAGCATAAGGTAGAAAAATAAAACGAGAGAAAATGAAAGGGATAATGATGTGGGTAGAGGAAAAGACGTGGATCAAAAGGAAATGAAAATC
>NC_134800.1:25453846-25458846 GCF_046742065.1 Oratosquilla oratoria
TTGAATTACTTGTTCCTTGTACACAGCTCGACAGCTGTAGAAGCTGTTGTAGTATCGACTACAGCAAGAGCTGCAGGAACAGTAACAACAGCAACAACAACCCTGGGAAATTGTGTATTGATCAAAAATTCGTTTTCGCTCTGGTCAACCTAATGCTATTATCTTAAAAACTCGCACATCTTCTCATAATGGAGCACGAGGGGCGTAACCCGGTCACCTTCGCCGGCGAGGCAATAACAAACCGTATGGGCTCTTGGCAAAAAGCCCAAAATCTCCTTCCGGTCCCCAGGCTCGGGACACTCGAAAATGACCTCTTTACGTGAACTGTATTGAGTCCGTTTTGGATTTAATTTCCTCTGGAGCCGGGTTGGGGCTCATCGTGGGGTCCAGTCGAGGCTGCAGCTCATGTGAAAATTAGGAGAAGGATGGGAGGAATAAATCACGTCTGTGTATACTCAAAGGATTCGTCATTACTTGCGGCGATTGGGAAACAGTGGAAGGCCGAGAGGGGGAAAGTGTGTTTGTGTTTGTGTGGGTATAGCGATGTATGTGTGTGTGATGGAAGAGGGTAAATGGTTGCGTTTGTAATTGTGCGGATATGCGGATGTGTTTGTTTGAAAATGTGAATACGTGTTTGTGTGGGTCGGTGGGTATATGGATGTTTATTTGCGTTTGTGTGGGTAAATGGAGACGGAAATTTCTGTTTTTCTTTTGTTATATGTGCGTGCGTGTGCGTGTTTCGTTTGTGTGGGGTAAGCGAAAGCGTTTGTTTGTGCATGCATTGTGTGTGTGTGTGTGTTTGTGTGTGTTTGTGTGTGTGTGTGTGTGTGTGTGTGTGTGTGTGTGTGTGTGTGTGTGTGTGTGTGTGTGTGTGTGTGTGTGTGTGTGTCTGTGTCTGTGTGTCTGTGTGTGTGTGTGTGTGTGCGTGCGTGCGTGTATGTATGTGTTTGAGGGGAGAAGTTATTATAACGAAAAGTGGCTGAGCGTTGACGAATTAACAGAGCAAAAGACTAAAAGAAGAATGAGAATTTGCGGAAGAGAAGCAGAGAATTGGATAAAGGATTGAGTTAAATGTGTAAGTAAGAACTGCAGTGGAGGTAAAGAGAGATTAATTAAGAGAATGGAGGAAAAACATATATTAAGTTGAAGGAGAATGGGTTAAAAAGAAAGTGTATAAAGGAGGACGGAAGAGAAAGGTGGATAGGGAGGAATGTTGAATAGATGATAATGAGAGAGGGAGGAGAGTGAGGGTAGGGGGGAAGATAGGAAAGGACGAAAGTGTTTCTGAGAGAGAGAGAGAAGGGGTGAAGGAAAGGGGACGGGAGGGAGAAAGGAAAGGAAGGGGAAGGAGGGTAGTGGAGGGGAGGGAAAAGGAGAGGAAGGAAAATAGATGGAAAGGGAAGGTGGATAAGTATAAAAGAAGATAAAGTGTTGAGGTAAATACAAAGAAGGAAAGAAAGGTAGAGAAACGGGTAGAAAGAAAATTAAGCAAGAGAACGAAAATGGAGGAAAGAGATGGACGAAAGAAAATGAGTGTGTGGGAAACCAGAAAATGCAAGAAGAGAAGCGTATGGAAAATGAAAAAGAAGGAAATGAGGGCAGCAAAAGAAAAACTAAAGAAAATGGAATGAGCTCCTGGTGGTAATGGTGGGGACCGTAATAATGGTTATAATAGTTATGGTTGTCGGTGAAATATGTACTGCTTTGGTAGGGAAGAGGAGAGTGGAAGGGCTAGTGAAACTGATGGTGAGGATAAATGATGATAGTGTTAAGTGGTAAACAAAGATGGCGGTAGAGTGGTGTGGTGACGGCGGGAATGTGGTGAGGACGATGGTGTTGACCCAGTGGCTTGAGCGGTCGGATGTGATGGTGGTTGTTTGTGGTTGTGGTTGCGGTTGTGGTTGTAGTTGCTTACGGTTGTGTTTACAATGGTTGTACTGGCTGTGTGGTGGCTGTGTTTGTGGTGGTTGTGTTTGTGGTGGTTGTGTTTGTGGTGGTTGTGTTTGTGGTGGTTGTGTTTGTGGTGGTTGTGTTTGTGGTGGTTGTGTTTGTGGTGGTTGTGTTTGTGGTGGTTGTGTTTTGAGGTTGTTGTGTTTGTGGTGGTTGTGTTTGTGGTGGTTGTGTTTGTGGTGGTTGTGTTTGTGGTGGTTGTGTTTGTGGTGGTTGTGTTTGTGGTGGTTGTGTTTGTGGTGGTTGTGTTTGTGGTGGTTGTGTTTGTGGTGGTTGTGTTTGTGGTGGTTGTGTTTGTGGTGGTTGTGTTTGTGGTGGATGTGTTTGTGGTGGATGTGTTTGTGGTGGTTGTGCTTGTGGTGGTTGTGCTTGTGGTGGTTGTGTTTGAGGTGGTTGTGTTTGCGGTGGTTGTGTTTGTGGTGGTTGTGTTTGTGGTGGTTATATTTGTGGTAGTTGTAGTGCTTGTGGTAGTTGTAGTGGCTGTGGTAGTTGTAGTGGCTGTGGGCGTGGTGATTGCGGCTATAGTTATGTTTGGGGCGGGTGGATGTGGTGGTTGTAGTTGTAGTTATATTTGCGGTGATTGTGGTGTTTGTGGTGGTTGTGTTTGTTGTGGCTTTAGTGCCTGTTATGATTGTGGTTATAGTTATGCTTGTGGCCGTGGTTGTGGTGGTTGTGTTTATGTTTATGTTGTTTACGGTTGAAGTTATGTTTGTGGTGATTGCGTTTGTGGTGGTTGTGACTGTGGTAGATGTATTTGTGGTGGCTGTGTTTCTGGCGGTTGTGTTTGTGTGGTTGTGGTTGTAGTTGTGGTCGTAGTTGTTATAGTTATGGTTATAGTTGTGGTTATGGCGGTGGTGGATATGTTTGTGTTGGTTGTGTCGGGGGTAGACACGTTTGTTGTGCTTGTGTTTGAGGTGATTGTGGTGGTTGTGCTTATGGTAGTGGTAGTGGACGTGGCGGAGGTGTTGATTAAAACAGGGACGGTAGGGTGACCACACTGTGAATCAGGGACACAGAAAACATGTACGGCAATGGTGACTTGGTGGTGGTGGCGACTGTGACGCTGGTGGTGATAAACGTCAGAGAAAGAAGAGTCAGCTGCTTTGCTGTCAGAAAAGGAAAAAGGAAGTGAATCTACAGAGAAATAAATAATGGTTAACTATAGAAAACTTGGTGTAACACATCCAGAAATTCATCAACCTTTACAAGACAGGATACAGAGGATCTCTCACGTGAATGAAGTTACCTGCCAAAAAAAAAAAAAAAAAAAAAAAAAAAAAAAAAAAAAAAAAGAATAAGAATAAGAATATATTAATATATATGTATATATATTTATGTATATATATATGTATACATATATGTATATATATATATATATATATATATATATGTAAAAGGTTTTCTGATTATTTCTTCTCAGAACAAAGGCTCTGTTGCAGAAGAACCGTAAAGCTTCTTCGATCGTCTAACTATACGAAACAACCCCAGATACACGTGGCAAGAACAAACATAGGTAAAGAGATATGATGAGAGGAGGAAGAACTGGAAGTTGGAAGGAGTGGAAGATGAAGGATACCCCGCAGAAGAAGAAAAACGACGACGAAAAAGAACCGAATTGAAACGGAGGACAGTGTCTGAGGGTAGCGAATTGAGGGAAGAAAGTGTTTGGTTTGAGTGAATGGGGAGGCACGGGTAAGGGAGGGAGGGTTGAGGAGGAGGAGGAAAGGGAAGCGAAGGGAGAAGGGAGAGGGTAGGGTGTTGGAAGGGAAAGAGGCAGAGATGTAACTAATGAAATACGAAATCAAAATCCAGCCACCGAACTCTGGTCGCGGTCGTGTATTTTCCTTTGTTGTAACCTTACATGCATTAGAGGGATGGGAGGGGAATGGGAGGTGGCCAGTATAGATGGAAGAAGAAGAGGGGGGGAGGGGGAGGTTAGGGGGGAGGAGGGGGAGGTTAGGGAGGAGGAGGGGGAGAGGGGAGTTAGGGGGAATGGGAGGAGGAGGGAGAGGACTGCAGGAGATGCGGTTTATGGAGTTAGAATGGAAGTTCGTGGAGGTAGGTGCATACAATACATAAATAGATTTAAAGATAGAGGTACAGTAAGCACAAAGAATTATTTACACTAGATGGGTTTAATGCGAATGTCGTATTTATTTCTAAAATATAATTTGTTTCGAATTATTTAATCCATCGTATGAGTAAATATTTCTTATTTTTGTACATCTGTCACATATGCACATGTGTGGAAAGAAGGAGGAAGAGAAAAAGGAGAAGAACAGAAGGAGAAAAGAAGAAGGAGTAAAGCGTGATAAAATAGTAGTGGTAATAGTGAGAGGAGGAGGAAAAGGAGGAGATGGAAGAGGAAGAGATATGGGGAAGAGAAGGAAGAGGAGGAGAAGGAAAAGGAGGAAGAGGGGGAAGATGATAAGGAAGATAGGAAAGAAGATAAGGAAGAGGGGAAGATAAGGAAGAGGGGAAGAGGATAAGGAAGAGGGGAAGAGGATAAGGAAGAGGGGAAGAGGATAAGGAAGAGGGGAACAGGAGGAAGAGTAAGAGGAAGAAAGGGAAGAGGATAAGGTGGAAGTGAAAGAAGAGGAATGGGAGGAAGAGGAAGGGGAAGAAAAAAAGGGGAAGGAAGAGGAAGGGGAGAAAAAGAAGGGAAAGGAAGAGGAAAGGGAGGAGGAGGAGGAAGGGAAGGAAGAGGAGGTGATGAGGAAAAGGAGGTGGATGAGGAGGAAAAGGAGGTGGATGAGGAGGAAGAGGAGGTGGATGAGGGGGAAGAGGAGGTGGATGAGGAGGAAGAGGAGGTGGATGAGGAGGAAGAGGAGGCGGATGAGGAGGAAGAGGAGGTGGATGAGGAGGAAGAGGAGGTGGATGAGGAGGAAGAGGAGGCGGATGAGGAGGAAGAGGAGGTGGATGAGGAGGAAGAGGAGGTGGATGTGGAGGAAGAGAAGGTGGATGAGGAGGAAGAGAAGGTGGATGAGGCGGAAGAAGAGTTGCGTGAAGTGGAAGAGGAGGTGAATGAAGAGGAAGAGGAGATGGATGAT
>NC_134800.1:25463846-25471346 GCF_046742065.1 Oratosquilla oratoria
TGGTGCCGTAACCGTCGTCATCATAACAATCAACATAATCATCACTCTTATAAATATGATCAAAGTTGTCATTACCAACATAATTGGCATCATTGTCACACAGGTGATCATCAGATGGAAACTGTCACCTCGTCACAATATTGTGCAAACCCCCAAAGGCATCATTACTATTACCATTCTCATTGTCCTATCTCTCTTATTTTCAATCCCAGTTGTCCTTTATCGTTCAGGCTACCTACTCAACATAGTTGTCATGTTTCATCCCAGCCTTCCTATTCCATCCCAATTGTCCTATCCTATCCTAAATGCACTATTCCACCCTACCTGTCTTATTCTATCCCACCTAGCCTATTCCAATTGTCCTCTCTCCTCCCAAATGTCCTACCCAATTGTCCTATCTCATCCCAATTGTCCTACTCAATCCCAATTGTCCTATCTCATCCCAGCTGGTCTGTCATCACCCGATTTTCAACAGTACTCCATTCCCCCTTTATTCATGGCCGGCCGTGTATTTCTATTGTCCAACCTTTACTCCCATATTCCTATATTCTCATCATAATGTCAACCACACTCAAACCTTCGGTAGGATGGCCTTTTCCTGTATCTCCCCTCGTTATTATTCCTCGACCTACAAAATTGAAGACACTGTTGTGATAGCAGGAAAATGTTTGAATCAAACTATTTACATAATTTCAGAAATACTTTAAAAAAGGGGAATTATGAATAAAATTGGTAAATTTCCGCATGGAAATGGTGAATTTATAGTTTTGGGAAGGGATACCAATGTACACACACACACACACACACACACACACACACACACACAACACACACACACACACACACACACACACACACACACACACACACACACACACACACACACACACACACACACACACACACACACACACACACACACACACACACACACACACACACACACACACACACACACACACACACACACACATATATATATATATATATATATATATGTATATGTATATGTATATATATATATGTATATGTATTTATGTATGTATGCATGTAGTGTATACTTTGCATCCATCCTCAGCAGGAACCAAGTAGTTTTATCTATCTATTTATTTATTCTTCTTCGTTGTCTTTTTTCTTTCCCTTGCACTCCCATTCCCTCCATCTTTCCTCCATCTCATCCTCTTCAACATTTCCCCTCACTCTCCTCCTCTCTTCCTTCCCCCCTTCCCTCCCCCTCCTCCTCTATGCAATCAACCTCGCCTACCTAGTAGCCCCGCCTCTCTGCCGTTTCACCTTCGTATTTCATATACGCCCGCTCCCTTCCCCCCTCCCTCCTCATCATAATTCCCTCATCCCCAACCCTCAAATCTCCTCCCACACCCACTCCCATTACCCCCCTCCTCCCTCCCCCATGTCCCCTTTCCTCCCTCACTTCTCCTCTTCCTCTCCTTTAGATTCTTTTATTTCTTTTTCATCCCATGCACGCCCTTTGCCAATCACAACTCCAATCGAGCTGTGCATATTTCCAATCATGTCCCAATCCATAATACATCATTTGGCTTTGGCACAACAAGTCGACATGTTTGCTCACATAGTCGACCGTGGTTGGGAGACATTGCATAACCCAATCTCTTTGATTTATAACAAGCCTATCCGCCCCTGACGGACGGTTTGACGGCTGGTTAGATGACGGGCCGGCTGGCTAAGCGAGTCGGTAGGCCGTTCAGTTGCCGGCTGCCTTACTACGACGAAATGTCGCCCAACCGCATTTAGGCGCAGTCGATTCAGACCCCCCCCCCCACACCTCCACCCTCCCACTCAACCCTCCCTTTCCACTATCAAACATCTGGTTGCGCCTCGGTGCACCCCCCCCCCAGCTTTTGGCCCCCCTCCTCCTTCCCCCTCCTCCTCCACATCCACATCCACACCCTCCTCCTCCTCCTCGCCTCTCTCGGACCGTCTCCTGTGAAATGGCGGACATGAAATGCCACTGCCGCCGACTTCGCCATCATTGCCGTCGTCATCGTCTTCGTCATTAGTTATCATCTTCGTTGTCAGCGTCATTATTACTATCGTCATCATCATCATCATCAACAACACCATCATCATCATCATCATCATCATCATCATCATCATCATCATCATCATCATCATCATCATCATCATCATCATCATCATCATCATCATCATCATCATCATCATCATCATCATCATCATCATCATCATCAATAACATCATCATCATCATCATCATCATCATCATCATCACTAACACCTCATAACACCATCATCATCATCATCATCATCATCATCATCATCATCATCATCATCATCATCATCATCATCATCATCATCATCATCATCATCATCATCATCATCAATAACATCATCATCATCATCATCATCATCATCATCATCATCATCATCATCATCATCATCATCATCATCATCATCATCATCATCATCATCAATATCATCATCAATATCATCATCAATATCATCATCATCATTATCATAAATACCATCATCATTATCAGCAACATTAACAGTAAGGATAACAAATAAAATTAAAATAAAAAAAGAAATACAATAACAACAGCATGGTCTTACATGCCGTAACTACTACATGTAGACGTAGCCTATACAAGTTACCCTCACCAGCACCACCATATATTCCATTATAACTTCCGACCTCTCTGACGTCGCACCTGGCTCCTTCTCTTCCTCCTCCTCCACCACCACCACCACCACCACCACCACCACCACCACCACCACCACCACCACCACCACCACCACCACCACCACCACCACCACCACCACCACCACCACCACCACCACCACCACCACCACCACCACCACCACCACCACCACAACCATTGCCACTACCACCGTAGCCACTACCACTACCACCATCACCACTACCATTATTAGCAGTACCACCACCACTACCATTACCACTGCCACCACCACTACCTACCACTGCCACTACCACTACCTACCACTGCCACTACCACTACCTACCACTGCCACTACCACTACCACTACCACTACCACTGCCACTGCCACTACCACCACCTCTACCACCACCACTACCACCACTGCCACTACCACCACTACCACCACCACCACTACCACCACCACCACTACCACCACCACCTCTACCACCACCTCTACCACCACCACTGCCACTACCACTACCACTACCACTACCACTACCACTACCACTACCACTACCACCAGTTTTTCCCCAAGTCGAAGTTTATCTTTTCCATTTCTTCTCTATTCGGGATTTTGTTCTTCCCTCGTACGATGGGCCTCTTCAGTCATTCATTTCTATTAAGGTGGATGACATTATCGAAAAGAATAGGTTAAAACTTCTTCGATTAACTTGTTCAGTCTTTTAGCATAGTTTACAAGTCATGTTGTATCTAACACCATGCGATTTTGTTTTAAATGTTATATGTTATTTCAAATAACTGTGCATGTGAACTTAACAGACTTCTATTATGACAAATTGGCAATAAGGATTGCTTTATTAAGAAATTAACTGCTCTCTCAGAGATACCACAAAACTGAAATAGTAAATGTTGCCACGGGTTTAGGTTGGAAAGAATAGATTTTTTGCCTTGGTTCAACAACTGAAGCATTATGATCAACATCAGCACTCTCCCCATATCCTCTGTCTTTCCAGTCGCGTCCTCAATCCAGTTCCAAACCCAGCTTCCCTCATTCCGCCATTCATCTCCCCACCCCAAACTCACTCCACTACCTCTCCCTCCCCTGCTCTCTCTCCCACTCTCCCTCATTGGGAAAAAGCTTGGTCGACCCATCACAATGGCAGGTCATAAAAATCGTGGAAATAAATGCACTTTCCCCTCCTTTTCACATTGTTCCATCCGATCTCCCGAATTACCCATGCTTGGACATCTGCCTTTTTTTTGTCATCAATTATTACAGTAGACAAGGGTAGGGATCCCAAGTCTAACCCTGTACCTCCCTTCCCCCCCCCCCAACCCAAACCCCATATGGGGTTCAGGAAGGGAAAAGGGGTGGAAAGGGTATATGAGTGACGCTCAATGAAAAATGGACGTTTGGAATTGAATGGAAACGGGAACTGGAAAAGGTGATGGGAGGGGACGACAGCGCTGGTGACAGAACGACGACATGTGGAATAGGACGAAGCTCAACGAAACAGTAAAGAAATGAAGAAATGTAGAGGGAAAAAGGGTGAAGAAGACGAGGGAAATATATATATATATTTTTTTTTTATTTTTTTTTATATATATATATATATATATATATATATATATATATATATATATATATATTGTAGAGTAAGGTTTGCTTTACAAAACTAGATATATAAACAAGTAAATAGATAAATCTTAAAATGGAAAAAAAATCGTAGATTAGACTTTATAATTTGTAATAATCCTTTGCAATGTATGATCAAACATAGATATATTGCATTAAAAGAACGTGTAAAATTAATTTGTTTTCGTTTAAGTAGATTTTATGTAGCCTGTGTACAAATAAGCAGAATACAATGAATACTCTGGGTACTTTATGTAAGAAAATAAGTATCGACAGATTTTAATGCGTACACAAAAAATACATTTCGTATCTCATGCATAACAAACGATGTTGGAAATGCACGGACACCAGTCCCCAAGCTTCCGACTGTATTTCAAAAACCATCGTTGTTTGTTTCGTTTTGTTAAGCCCAACATTGTGACGTTAGTTCTTTCTATATCTGTACCTTGTGTACGAATAATAAAGAAACGAGTGGTAATATATTGTTGCTGTTGTTTTACTTGCTTCCAGAGTTGCTAGAGACAAAGTCAAGTCTGGAATGGGGAGATGTAGTGATCGTATATTGTACTCAAATAAATATTTAGTATAGTTTTTTGTCACAAAAGATGCTTTCTCATATATAAAACATTACACCCGTATATCAAAAAGTCTTTGTTCTGAATGTTTTAATAAATATAATTCAAAATGTATGAAAACAAGGAAAAACTCGTGATTTTTTCCTATTATGTTGTTTTAGATATTTTTGACGTCATGATAAATTATTTTCCTATCATCTAAACAATTAATTCAGTAGGTACTCTTTGTTCTTATATCTTGGTTTTCTAACTGTTACTCCATATTAAATGGAATATGCTATATTATGCAATTTAGTCATGAGTACTGTAAAGTTTCTTTATGTCCGTCATGACATAATTAGCATTCTCAATTGCAATCATTATGTAAATAAAACCATTGAATTATATTTCATTTTTTCTCAGTTTTAGGTTTTATTTTAGTCTCCGTCTTTTGAGCTGTGATCCTGACCCCAAAAACACACACACGAACGCACATATACACAAACTTACACACCCGTGAACACAACTAAACACACAAAAAGATGCACACCTGCATATACTCGTACATTCACATACATTTTCACAATTCACACACACACACATATCCACACGCATACACACACATAATGCATATACACACACAAACACGTATGCAGACGCATACATCCATATATGTATATATATATATATATATATATATATATATACATATATATATATATATATATAATTGTGTGTGTGTGTATGTATATTTATATGTATATATTTATCACCCACAATTCACTTTAATTCTAAGCCATCAACGTCGAGGAACTCGAGGAGGCATACATGCAGAAGTTGATACGTGGTACAGCTAAGGACTCGAAACTCCGGTAGCATGTAACAAGAGACAGTGACTTAGCCAATTGAGCTATCAAGAGAGATATAAGTTGAGCGCAACTTTCTTATGTTTATATGCTCGAGTTACACTGAAGATGTAATTGTATAAAGCGCTCTGCTTCGTTAATTTATTTTTCCTAGTGGTTAGTCACGCATATATATTATATATATATATATATATATATTATATTTGATATATACATGATTTTGTTTTATATATATATATATATATATATATATATATATATATATATATATACGAGCAATGGGCTGCGCCCGACCTCGCTACCCGGGGACCGGCCCTACGGATGAGCTCGCTTTGTTCGCGGCCAGTCATTTGTCTCTGTTACCGTAACGTCATCACTCTCGGCCAATCATAGTGTCCTTTTTCGTGATATCATAACTCTCGGTTAATATCAGTCGTGTCCATTGCCATGACGTCGCCACCCTTTCAGCCAATCAGGTGCCAGAGGGGACTTGTCATCTTGAGGGATTTCCAGCGGAAACGGGCAGATAGATATTTCATTTTTATTTTGTATATATACATATATATATATATATATATGTATATATATATATAATATACAACAATGATGAAGTGCTGAGAACGTGTAAAATAATTGTGGAGAGCAAGCTGGTGAAGTGTATCAAGGATTGAAAAAGTAAAAAGGGTCAGAGAAATGTATATGTAATACAACTCTCTGTACTTGTACATTCTTTCATGCATACGAAATATGCATTCACGTATATATGTATATATACTGTAAATACGTCTCTACGTGCACGCATTTATACATACCTGTGTACATCCATGCATATGTATTTCCATGCATGTACATACGTATGATACGTTCTTATAGAAACACATACATTTATTTTTACATAACATTTACATGCATGCAGGCCACATATATGCTTGAGAGAAATTTGCTAGTGACGGCGACATTAATCTGGTAATTTTTGACAGTCGCATGTAGGATTCGAACTCACTCCTTTCAGCCACCCGTAAAATTAAAGGCACTGTGAAGGTAATCTTACGGGTGGCCGAAAGCAATGGGTTCGAATCCTACATGCGACTGTCATAAAAATGATTACATATGCTTATTGAACAAACATACATGTGCAGATGATGATAAAAATATTATTATATCATTTTACTGTTGACAACCATTCAGGACTAATAAGGTCTGGAAATGACAATTCCCACCCGGACCCCCCGTCATATGGGCGTTGGTTAGAGAAGACGGATCAAGAATGTCGTCGACTGATAAATGATAAAAGTACTTGGAAGCGATGTCAAGAAAATACGGAATTGGTTCTTATAGCGTAGCGAGGTGTGGCTTCGGGCCATGCATCTTTTAGTGGACCCAAATGACATTATCTATGAAAAAAATGAAGGAGAAACGTTTTCGATTGATTTGGTTTTCACAGTTGATTGGCGGTGATTTCTGATTGCTCAGAGTTCCGTTCACGAAGTTGCTGATTGACCATAATAAATGAAAACGGACAAATCAATCCGTCTTAATGGAAGAGAATGGAAAAGGATAACTAACAGGAGACCTTTGAGTCCAAAAGGAAGGTGGATTAAAAAAAAAAAACGGGGATTACATCCTTATAGTGTGTTGTTTGTTCAGACTAATACAATCGTACGGGATTACGCATGCACGGACGCGCACACACACACACACACACACACACACACACACACACACACACACACACACACACACACACACACACACACACACACACAC
>NC_134800.1:25478846-25483846 GCF_046742065.1 Oratosquilla oratoria
TTCACACGTTATGGAAATTATTATTGCGGTTTTCTATTGTTATTGGCGACGACAATGGTGATAGATAATGGTGATAGACAATGACGACAACGACGAAGACAGAGACAACAGTTGGACGATGACAAAAACGATGAAGGCGACGATGATGATAGTGGCTGTGATGACGAGTGATGTAATCGATGATGACGAAGAAGACGGCAGTGACGACGACGACGATGATGATGATGATGACTGATGATAAGTGATGAACCGACGACAATGATGACGAGAACGATATTAATGATAACATTAATGATAATTAATAAACCAGAGGACAACGATGATGATAATGACGATGCCATGGATGATTGTACATGTATGTATATATGTATGTATGCAGTGAAGACGGCAGTGACGATGACGACGATGATGATGATGATGATGACTGATGATAAGTGATGAACCGACGACAATGATGACGAGAACGATATTAATGATAACATTAATGATAATTAATAAACCAGAGGACAACGATGATGATAATGACGATGCCATGGATGATTGTACATGTATGTATATATGTATGTATGCAAATATGTGTGTAAACATGTATGTATAATATAAAAAACACCATCCAGTAACCTCATTACCGTCCACTTAATGTTTACCAAGACGTCACTGTTTGAAACATGTTGAAAGTGCAGATAATCGCTCCCCTCAGTACGTGTATTGCGCAGGCGCATAGGCAGTGGGGTGGCCTGTGGCGTGTTTCCAATCAAGATTTCTCGAATTCTCAATCATCACATTCATTGCGGTCCACTACACGACGTGCCATACCTCGAAGAACAAAGACGGAATGACGGAAAAAAGAATAAATAATAGTCCCGAAAACGTACGTGTGTGTGTGTGTGTGTGTGTGATTCATCGTGTTCTTGGATCACGTGTTGGACTCGCGATCGACAGTTATTTCCCTCCCGGAAGAGAGCTCAGAGCTCATATATGACCGATCTATGGGTAATGTTGTGACCTTACACACACACACACACACACACACACACACACACACACACACACACACACACACACACACACACACACACACACACAACGAACTCGCCGCCCATGAGAGTTGGAGTAACGACTCGCAGCGCAGCGATACTGAAATTATTTCAGCCCTGGGCGGGAGTCTATCCGGACCGCCGTAATGGCGGCCGCGATCGCTACCACTGCGCTATCGAGACTGTGTGTGTGTGTGTGTGTGTGTGTGTGTGTGTGTGTGTGTGTGTGTGTGTGTGTGTGTGTGTGTGTGTGTGTGTGTATGTGTGTGAGCGCGCGTGTAAAAAACTATTAAACATTTTACGTATGATTAACATTTTCATTTTTTTTCGTATCTTGTATCATTATTTTGTTCTGACTACAGACAGGGGATTTCATTGAGCGCAGCGAGAAAGACAAGTCTTCCTTAACTAACATCCATTTACATTTAACTTCATTACTAAAATAGAATTAACAAAAAAAAAGAATCTCTATTGGACACACTAATGTACCAAAGAATTCATGGTTACAGTATTCGATTTGTTTTTACAATAAAGGAAGAAGGAGAGAAGATAAAAATCCCAATATTTTTGCCATCCTCGAAAAATACCGTTAGCCAACCACCCCAACATTAACAAACATGACCGCTAGATAAGATAAAATCGTCAAGAACAGCAGGAGGGAATACAACGTGGAAAAAATATCTGTTGTGTGGATGAAGTGAATCGGGAATTCTCAAGTGTTGTACAAAGGAACGACAGGAGAACAAAGGACAAGGAAGATCTAAAAAGGGTAAAGAGATGTGTGTTTGACTCGTACACGTATTAAGAACATAACCACAAAAAAAGCAAATGATTGCCTTTGTATCATAGGGTGATATCATCAATATGGGAGGGACAATGAACAGCGATATCAAACTTTGAGGTATTAAAAGATAAATTAAGAAACAAAAATATTCAGGAAAATCAATCTTTAGTCGCTTTTGCACCCACAAGTACGCAAACTTCTCCCTGACACACACAACCTCCTACTATACATATCTCATGTCTACTTGTACACCTAACTATCTTCATCACTTCTTGTGCCACTCCCATTCTACACTCTTTCCTTCTTCTCCACATCTCTTCCACTTCCATATCTCCCTTGCAACTCCCAAGGTAACTTTCTCCAATATTCCATTCCTTGATCCATCCTTGAACTGTGAGTGTGTGTGTGTGTGTGTGTGTGTGTGTGTGTGTGTGTGTGTGTGTGTGTGTGTGTGTGTGTGCGTGCGTGCGTGCGTGCGTGCGTGTGTGTGTGTGTGTGTGTTTTTTGTGCGTGTGTGTGTTTGCTTGTGTGTGTGTGTGTTTGCTTGTGCGTGTGCGTGCTTGCTTGTGCGTGTGTGTGTTTGCTTGTGCGTGTACGTGTTTGCTTGTGCGTGTGCGTGTTTGCTTATGCGTGCGTGTGTGTGTGTGTGTGTGTGTTTATTTGTGCGTGTGTATGTTTGCTTGTGCGTGTGTGTGTTTGCTTGTGCGTGTGTGTGCTTGCTTGTGCGTGTGTGTGTTTGCTTGTGCGTGTACGTGTTTGCTTGTGCGTGTGCGTGTTTGCTTATGCGGGCGTGTGTGTGTGTGTGTGTGTGTGTGTGTGCGCGCGCGCGCGTGTGTGCGTGCGTGTGTGTGTGTGCGTATGTGTGTGTGTGTGCGCCCGCATATGTATGTGTGTGTGTGTGCGCGCCCGCGTGCGTACGTATGTATACATGCCAACTTTCTGAAATGGTGTGGTTTCGTTACTAGTAGCCATTACCCCAATTGCTGTTCTCTTTTTTTTTATTTTTTATTTTTTTTTTTTTTACCAAAATCCTTCTTAGCAGCAAGCTCATTACCCCACAGCATTTGGATATTATTTACAACATAATATGCAAGAGTGTAACTTTATTAATTTGGGCTTTCCCTTGTTCATTTATAAAACAGTAATGTCATAAATATAGTCATTACTCACTGTCGGAAATGAATAAATTACGAATTCTAGGGACGTAATGATTTTGTTACCCTGCATTAAACGCGAAATTACTTCAGGTCGGGGTAATTTACCCTTATTTAGGGAATCATTAATGTATATCAGAACTTGCCTGTCACACACTCCAACCACATTCATCATACACCATCAAAATACTAACTGCTATCCTATCTTTGTGTCGAGTCTTTTCTTTTGTCTTTTTTTTTTTTTTTTTTTGCCTTTTTTGCCTTTTTGTGTTCTTCGTGAGTTCTGATGTACCGCTGGGTATCCTACGACTGTATCATCACATATCTTCTTTGAGTCACGCATTCTCTGTCCTATAGCCCTTTATGAGCACTTAGCCACAAGCAAGTCATTGTCTTCGGCAGTGATTTTCAACCAGGGATAAATTTACCACGCGATGGAGGTGGTTAAAAAAAAAATAAAAAAAAAATAAAAAAAAAATCACATGGTAGAAATTCAGTATGTCACACCTGGAAATTTAGTATATATTATATATTACACTATATCTGGTTTGCTATACGCTGCATTACAAGAAGGTGAGGAGCTTACGCCAGGAGGCGCGTAGCTGCGGCCGATTCTGTCACCTTTGGCCTGTGCGATTGGACTGTTAAGGCAGGTGTCACTGCTAGAAATCGGAGAGTAGTGCGGGATTTGAACCCACAACTAAACGAATGCGAGATCTGCACGCCACCAGCGCACTATATGACGAGTGAATTATTTGGCTTCTCAGTGTTTTTTAGTAAGTAAGCTGCTAAGTGTATCAATCCGAGAATACAAATAACAGAGGAAGGACTGAGAATGGCTGGTTTATTGGGTGGTCACATGACGTCATCGGGTGACGTTATTGTACGTCATCGATACTCTGCCCTCTGGTCGCGTAAATAGGGTTGGTTTTCCGCTCTTCAGGTTTGTATTTTCTAACGACCCGCCTGTGTGCACACCTGGAATGGGTCGTTTGTTACGTTATTCAGCTATTTAAGAGATATTTTCTTAATGCATTGAGAATTATCTAATCTATTTATCTATTCATTTGTTTTGTGTGTTTGTTGTACATATATGTTTATTTGTTATTATCTATTCTTTATCTGCATGTTCCTTTCTTCACGTATATAGTTATTTATGTTTATTTGATATTTATGTGTATACTTGTTTATATTACATTATACGTGCGTTGCTGGCATAAACATTATTTACAGTGTCTGTCGGAGACTTGTACTGTCAATTGTACCACTTACACCGTTTCCACTTAAATCCCCGTTTGAATCCACATGTAAACGTGGGCCACCGATCGGAACGTTGTGGTTAATACGAATGAAAAAAAAGAACATCGCTCGCCTCGCCTGTAATCACGAAGGGTCGAAGTAGGACTCGGGCCGAGTCGCGCATGACTGGAGGTCTTCTACCTGAGGACGACCACATCGGCAGACCCTTCAGGCACGCAGGACTCGGCCACACAGCAGCGGGATCTTCCCACACGCTCATTACACGGAAATTAATCACCTCCTGTAGGAGGCGCTGCAGGAGGAGTGGGCGAAATGGAGTCTTCGTGAATGATCGTTCTTGTGGTGTTTGTTGTGGTGGGTGAGGAACTCTGGCAGGTGTAGGATCGTCGTTACCTCCTGCAGGGTCCGAAAACCGACTCCGGGGAACCCAATCCCTCCCGAACAATCCGGGCCTTCTACCTAAACTTCCGGGTCCTTCCGAGCGCAAGCAACCGCCGCATGAACATACATCCGGTGACCCATCCGGATGATGGGACCTGTCCCGTGGTGGAAGAGCTGAGCAAGTGGGTTGGTTACTCGAATACGAACTCTGACATAATACCGAAGGCAACTTCGTTCTCAATGAGTTTATAGGGAGGTTCTAGGTCCTTTGACTTTTTTTATTTTTTTTTATAGAGGCATGGCACCTTGTCTTGAGTATACGTAGAAGGATTTTTTGCAATTGTTGTGCTTGTGTGTGTGTGTGTGTGTGTGTGTGTGTGTGTG
>NC_134800.1:25488846-25511346 GCF_046742065.1 Oratosquilla oratoria
CAGGCTGAAGTGACAGTTAGTTTTGTGTGTTCATTGGGAAGAACTGTGGTGGGTGCTTTTGTTTAGTTTTATTTTATTTAATTTGATTTTTTTTTTTTGTATTTTATTTTATTTCTGTTGTTTTATTTTATTCTATTTTATTTTATTTTGGTCTTAATAATTTTATTTTATTTGCTTTTATTTATTGGTTTCGTTTATATTGTCTATTCTATTTCCATTTATTTTGTTTAGTCAATTTTATTTTATTTTATTTTGTTTTATTTAATTTACTCCATTATATGTTCTAAATAATTTTTCTAATTAAATTTGATTTAATTCTCTAAGTCTACCTGGCTTACTGGTTATCCAAAAAATCTACCAATAATTTCCATAAGTAAACTCAATGAAACTAGAATTTTTTTTTCTAATAGTTGAAAATGTTCATGGCTGGCGAAAGGTTTTGAAGAGTCCTACTCTTAGTCCCACCAAGACCCTCAAAGAGTCAACACAGCATAGATCTTTAGCTTCTGGGTTATATGTGAGAGATTTTTTTTTTGTCCACGAGTGCAAGAAACTTTAATGGCATGAAGGAAGTATTATATTTACTCCCAGGTTAATAAAATCGCCTGACGGCAGTAAAAAAAATTCCCGCCGACTCTAGATAAAAAGATGGACCAGAAATAATTCCTCATAGTTTAATCATCCTCTCCGTCGTCTTCGTAGTCGTCTTCCACTTCCTCTTCCCCTTCCTTGTAATATTTTTCTTCTTCTTTATTTTTTCTTTTTTTAATTTTTCTTCTTTTTCTTCATTTCCTTCTTTTCCTTCTTTTTCTTCTTTTTTTCCTTCTTTTCTTTTTTTTTCCTGTTCATTTTTTCTTTTTCTTTTTTCTGATTTTTCCTCTTACGTTCGTCTATTTCATTGAGATATTCCTTGATGTGTTATTATATCTGATCGGCCCCAGAAAATCATAAATATAAAATCACAAAGCTTACTACCCTAGAATTCGGGGCAGCATATAGGAAAGGCACGTTATAGGTAATAAAATTGCATCTTCTCTTTGTATATTGTTGTGATTGGCCATCAATAAATGCCCAAACGTCTACTCGTCGTTTGATCTAAGTTATTTCTTCTCAGACAAGAAAGAGGAGGAAGAGGGAGGGAAAGAAGAGTAGGGAAAAGAGGTAAGAGAAGAGGGGTAGGAAATTGAGGACGAAGAAGAGGAGGAGAAGGAAGAGGAGGTGGAGGGGAGGGGAGCAGGAAGAGGAGGTGGAGGAGGAGGGGAGGAGAAGAGGAGGAGGAGGAGGAAAATAGGAAAGGTGAAAGTAAGTGAGAGGCAATAATTAAAGCAAAAAAAATGAGAATGGAGAAGAAAAGTGAAAATAGAAGAGGAGAAACGGGGCATGGATGGGACAGGGAGAACAAAAGAGACATAAGAACATAAGAATGAAAGAGACTGCAAGAGACCATAAGGCCTACACTAGGATAGATGACGAGAAGGGGAGAGTAATTAAAGGAAGAGGTGAAGATTAGAGCTTTGAAGACAGAGGCCCGAGGGATGCTCCCTATGTAACTATTGCGGGAAGGCAAACTGACCATGTTCCAGAAGGCGCAGTAGGGGTATGGAAAGTTAGCAGGAAAGAGGAAATGTATGGAATAGGTGAGGGAGGGCCTTGAGAAGGAATTAAAGGACAATCCCGGGGGTGAAAAGAAGAGGAGAAGGATGGTGCAAGGCAGGTTGGCTATCTGGCAGGCTGGATGGGCTGGGTTGGCAGGCTGGCAGGCAAGCAAGTAGGTAGGCAGTCTGATAGGCAGGTAGGCAGTCTGACAGGGAGGCAGGCTGACAGGCAGGTAGGCTAGCTGACAGGCAGGCAGGCTGACAGGCAGGTAGTCTGGCTGGCAGTCAAGTAGGCAGGCAGGCTAGCAATCAAGCTGGCAGTAAACAAGTAGGCTGGCAAGCAGGCAGGTAAGTAGACAAGATGGCAGATAGGATGTTAGGCAGGCTGGATAGCTGGTCGGGAGGCTATCGTTGTTCTTTCATTCACCATAATGACTTATTCTACAGATAGTTTTCTCTGTAAGGAATCCCCAAATTTCGGAAATCTTCAATATTTTATTTTATTTTATTTTATTTTATTTTTGTTATTTTTTTCGGAGACTAACCAGCATGTTACAGATCTCTTCTGGTACCTGATTTATTCTAGATTCCAAAACCCTTCGTTTCGGATATAGAAAATTTCTAGATTCTAGAAACTCCCAATAAAGGGAATTGGCTAAATACGGTTTGTTACTCTGGCTATTGATAAACTATTTTATTCTGTTGAAGTCTCAACTCTGTGCAAAATGTCTTGAAAGATTGGCCTCCGAGATGATACCAAAAAGTGACTGAAATAGCTAAGGACAGCCAGCTTAAGGCCTTATCACCCTGAGCTATTTTTTCCCCGACTGTTGGAGCAGACCTGCAGCCCGCAGTTTTCGGGAAGGAACTTAATATACTGAAGGAAAATAATCTAAAATAATTTTCCCCCAGCTTATCAAATGACATTTTATGTCAATTGTTGAAAATACAAAATAGTTTGCCATAGTCATTTTACTGAGGAAAAAGTGTTGAGGATGGGCGGTGCCGATGATTAACAAGGGGCTGGAGGAAGAATAGCCCAGTGGGATAACGTCTTTACTAGACAAAGTGCTACTAGGTATTGATAGGTTAAGTCGAGGCGGCTTATAACCTGTGACCATACTTACCATAATTGTGCTATATATGTTGCACATTTCCCCATAAGATAGTACTATATTAATAAGATATATATATATATATATATATATATATATATATATATATATATATATATATATATATATATATATATATAACAGAAACCGAACGTATTAGGAGGAGCAAGAGATTTACCATTAGTTTTGTCAACCAAGCATAATTTCAGCCGCGGAAATGGATCAGATAGCTTGGAAACAACCCGGTACAAAGTGGGTTAAGGCCACATGACTTGTTTGGGACTGACTGACTACGACCACCTGACCTTGGCAAGTCCGGACACACGTGGACGGGAGCGCAAGCACCTGCCAGATACTCATAGCCTCACCGGAAACCCATGAATAGAACAGAAAAAAAAAAAAAATCCGGTAGCCTTGCCTTTGAGGACCCGGATTGATGTACCGGACACGAGAGTGTACAGGCACTAGAACTTGGTAGGTAAGCTTGTTCATTCAAGAACAGGTGAGGGAACAAGTTCCTCGATGACTTTTTTTTATTTTTTTTATTTTTTTTTGTATCTACAAGTAGCAGGAGATACTTAGAAAAAAGAATGTCATAGAAATCAGTCATGAATAAACAAAGCGATAGAACTGAAATGTTTATAGTAACAATATGTATAAGCATTTTTTAGCTAATTATACTTAGTAATTATGATCAAAAGTTAAGCATATTGTAGGTGTTATAAAATTATATGAAATGGGTATATACATTAACTGGTCTACTACCTTTATTAGAGGAAGGTCCTTGGTGTGTGTGTGTGTGTGCGTATATATATATATATATATATATATATATATATATATATATATATATATATATATATATATATATATATATATATATATATATATATAATGTCTATAGAAGATACTCAATCACAAATATACTAGGGATACACATCATGGCTAATGTACATCAATATAATTTCATGGAAAAAAATGTAGACGAAAGCAAGTTGATACACTCAACCAAGCACAACAGTTGAATACGTTACAGGAAACGAGTTGGCATATGTATGTTTAAACACATGTTTACGCGCAAATACATGAAAATAGTACGAGATTAGGAAGGAAGAGGAGGAGGAGGAGAAGGAGGAGGTGGAGGAGAAGGTGAAGGAGGAGGAGGAAGAGGAGGAGGAGGAGGAGGAGGAGGAGAAAAAGAAAATTGTGATGGTGATGATTATTGTTGTTCGTGGCACTTAAAGGCCTTCTGAATCTCCTTCAAATAATTTAAAGTACGCTACAAAACTAGACTCCTAGGATAAGATTCTTAGAACAATAATATGAGTGTATTATCTGAATACTGATTTTCTGTACAGATATATACATAAGCTCGTCGATGGTTTTACTTCGAATATAATAGTGATCTGTAATATATAAAAATACATTATATAATATAGAAGATTATGTGACTGGTGAGAATTATAAGAGAAGTGAACATGTCACAGCTTGCCCATCGCCATGAAATTCCCAGATATTATGAGGAGCCTACGCTAGGAGGCGCTGAGTAACTGCTACTGAAGCCGTCACCTTTGCTCCATACGCTTGTACTGTTAGGGCAGGTAACAGTCGCTGTTAGGAAACTAGAGAGGTGCGGGATTCAAACCCACAACAAAGCGAATGCGAGACCGCCACGCAACCTATTAATTATGCCTCCAACGCAGAGTACAATCTGGATTGTGTAGAGGTACTTACTTACCTATACAAAATCCTACATGGTGTTTTATAGTACGTTCTCTGTGGCATTCTAGTTTTTCTTCAACACCGACCTCTACACAAGGACGAGTTTTTCCCTAGGTGGATCTAGAATCACGAAGCGTTAGCTAGACTAAGACCTATAGAGGAAGTCTTTTGTGATAAAGGGGCTAACTAATCTTTCTTTTCCTTTTGAACTCTTCTCATGCGAACTTCCAATCAAGGCGGCATTCGTCTCCCATACAACCAGTCCTGAAAATCACGAAACCCCAATCAAAAGTAAAAGATTATGAGCAGGTTTTGACTGCAACATCAAAGTGAAGGTAATTATATACAAATGTTTGATACAGTCGGGTGACATAGCTAAATGTTTAGGGAAAAGATCAAGAGTAAATACATAAACATTTTAAATGTTACAACAATGACAAAAAATATAGTAAATAAAACGGTATCAAGCGTTTTTTGAAAATTATTCTAAATATAGCTAAAGTGAAACTGGATTTGTGAACCAAGCAGGCAATACGAGGAAGAATTATTTTGAATGGCTCACAATTGAAAGAGAACCAAGATGAAATTATGAAATTAAGATCTGAATAATAATTCTCTTAAAAGATATATATGTAACTAAAGCATCCAAGCCTTTAGGAAGATACATGTGTGTGTGTGTGTGTGTGTGTGTGTGCCCGTATATCTATTTGTATATGTATGTATGTATTTATGTGATATATATATATATATATATATATATATATATATATATATATATACAATGTGTGTGTATACATATGTACATATATGACTATATATGTATAACATGTGTAAATATATACAGAAGTATACATTATAAGTTATATTCTATGATTCATATATGTATATATATATATATATATATATATATATATATATATATATATATAAAATATATATATATATATATATATATAGTGTGTGTGTGTGTGTGTGTGTGTGTGTGTGTGTGTGTGTGTGTGTGTGTGTGTGTGTGTGTGTGTGTGTGTGTGTGTGTGTGCGTTCGCGCGCGCATGTGCGTAATAATAAATAAGATAAAGAGCATGAAGATAGATGGAGGATTGATTGCAGGGGATAGAATGGGTGGCATTGGTATTCTACAAGGAGAAAGAGTTAGAATATAAATGATTGAAAAGGATGGGCTGAAAGTTTTATAAATGGGGTTGAGGCAATTGAAGCTGAAGGATTGGTCCTATTTCTCCAACTACTATCCCTGCTCTCCAATTCCCTTCTCCTCTTACTCTCCCCTTGTTTCTTCCACCTCCTCTTCCTCCTCCTCTTCCTCTTCCTCTTTCTTCTACTTCTCTTTCTTCTCCTGTACCGTACTTCTCCTTTCTCCCCTCTACATGACCTACTTCTCCTTTCCTTCTCCCCGCATGTCCTTTCCTTTCCTCCCTTTCTCCTTCTCCTTCCCCCTCCTCCTCCTCGCCTCCCCTCCTCCATCCCTTCCTCCTCCTTCCCCTCCTCCTTTCCCTCCTCCTCCTCCTTCCTCCTACTTCCCTCCTCTCCTCCTCCTCCTTTCCCTCCTCTCCCCTCCTCCTTCCCCTCCTCCTCCCCTTTCCTCCTCCTACCCCTTTCCCTCCTTCCTTCCCCCTCCTCTCCCTCCTCCTTCCCCTCCTTCTTCCCCTCCTCCTTCCCCTCCTTCCCCTCCCTCTTCCTCTCCTTCCCCTCCTCCTTCCCCTCCTCCTTCTCCTCCTTTCCTCCTCCTTCCTCTCCTCCCCCCTCTCTTCCCCTCCTCCTCCTCCTTCCCCCCTTCCCCTTCTCCTTCCCCCTCCTCACCTCCTCTTCCCTCCTTCCCCTCCTCCCCTCCTACTCCTTTCCCTCCTCCTCCTTCCCCTCCTCCTCCTTCCCCTCCTTCCCCCTCCTCCTCCTTCCCCTCCGTCCTCCTCCTTCCCCTCCTTCCCCCTCCTCCTTCCCCTCCTCCTCCTTCCCCTCCTCCTCCTTCCCCTCCTCCTTCCCATCCTGCTTCCCCTCCTCCTTTCCTCCTCCTCCTTACCCTCCTCCTCTTTCTCCTCCTCCTTCCTCCTCCTCCTTCCCCTCCTCCTCCTTCCCCTCTCCTTCCTCCCTCTCCCCTCTTGTCCCCTCTCTCCTTCCCCTCCTCCTCCCCTCCTTCTGCTTCCCCTCCTTCTGCTTCCCCTCCTTCTGCTTCCCCTCCTTCTGCTTTCCCTCCTCCTCCTTCTCCTCCTCCTTCTCCTTCCCCTCCTCCTCCTTCTCCTCCTTCTCCTTCTCCTCCTCCTCCTCCTCCTTCTCCTCCTTCCTCTCCTTTCCCTCCTCCTCCTTCCCTTCTTCTCCTTCCCCTCTTTCTCTTTCCCCTCCTCCTTCTCATCCTCCTCCTTCCCCTCCTCCTCCTTCCCCTCCTCCTCCTTCCCCTCCTCCTCCTTCCCCTCCTCCTCCTTCCCCTCCTCCTCCTTCCCCTCCTCCTCCTTCCCCTCCTCCTCCTTCACCTCCTCCTCCTTACCCTCCTCCTTCCCCTCTTCCTCCTCCTACTTCTCCAACCCCTCATATTTCTACTACTTCTACTCCTCTTCCTCCTCCTCCTCCTTCCTTTCTCCCTCCTCCCCAGTAAGCGCCTCTCCCTATCCGTCCCGCCGTCTACCTGTACCCCATTCCCTGTTATGCAGGTAAATCTCTTATTGATTTCTACTGGACAAATGATGAGGGGAAGTAGGGAGGGTGGGAGAGTGGGGGTGGGGAGGTTTAGGAACAGTTCTTCCCCCCCCCCTTTTCCCATGACTCTTGAACAACAGGATCCTCTGTTACTGAATGTATTCAATCACCCTGTTACACACTTATTCATTCATGTCTTTCATTTATTATTATTATTTTTTATTTCTTCCTTTGCTACGTTGGTTATATGGTGGGTGACAATGGTTTTATGTTCATGAATGTGACAAAGATCCTGTCATAGTACTCCTCTTCACCTTCCTCCTCTTCAACTTCCTCCTCCTTATCCGTCTCTCCCACTCCACCTTCCTTTCCTTCTCTCTTTTCTCCTCCTTCCCTCCTCCACCTTTTCCTTCTTCTCCTTCTCCTCCTAGATGTTCTTTTCGTCATTTTCATCTTTCTCATTCTATTTTCCTCTTTCTTATTCTTATTCTTCCTCCACCTAATCTTCACTCTCGACCATCTCCCTCCTCCATCTCCACCTCCATCAAATTTACTACACTTCGTCTTCCTTGTTCTTCTCCTTCCCCTCCTCCACCCCTCTTCCTCTTCCTCTCCCTCCTCCTTCCTCTCATTGTATTCTCTTCTATTTTTCCCTTTCCATTTTCTCTAAACGTAATTTCTACCATTCTTTCCCGTCCTCCACACTCTTCTCTTTTTCCTTATCCTCTTCTTCTTTTTCTTTTTTCATTATCCTGTTGATATTTCCATTGTAATTTTATTCTTTTTAT
Organism: Oratosquilla oratoria; assembly: GCF_046742065.1. Lineage (NCBI taxonomy): Eukaryota > Metazoa > Arthropoda > Malacostraca > Stomatopoda > Squillidae > Oratosquilla > Oratosquilla oratoria. The sequence goes on from NC_134800.1 coordinate 25,496,713, forward strand.
GTCACCATCCCATTTTTTTTATCTTGATTGTGTTGGTGTTCTTGTTGTTAATGGGATGGGTGTATGGAGATCTATGAACATTGTACTTGGTGTCAATTCGATGGGAAGGTAGAGGTTACTGATGAAGGTTGCTATTAGTTGCACCTCCACACGGTTGTAATTTAACATTTGTGGTTGTAAAAAAAAAGGTCATTGTTCCTTTGCCCACCCAATGCCTTGGTCCTCTTTATTTTATATTATTTTATCTATTTATGTATTTGTTATTTATGTAACTTATTTTTCTTTATTTTTATTTATTTCATTTTATTTTGTATTTTTTTTTTTTCTTTTTTTTTTTTGGTACAGTTATTGGTATTGTACAGTCACTACCATAATCGAAAATGCAGGTGTTTGTAGCTCGTTATTTGCTACTAATTCAGCCACTACACATCATATACTACACTCCAGTTTTGTCCCACCACACGTGGGATGTCCTGCTTCATTCTCACACAATTCTTCTCTTCAGAAAAGAATGCTTTCTCCTTTTCTCCTCCTGTTCCTCTTCAAAGAGGAGAACGCCTTCCTCCTTTTTCCTCGTCCTCCTCTTCCCACTTGCTTTCTTCGTAATCTTCTTCCTCTTCCGTTTCTTTGTACTTCTTCGATATCCTCTTCCTCTCCTTCCTCCTCCACTTCCACTTCCTCTTCTTCCTGTCCTCGTCCACCCATGCTGTTCGCCGTCTCGGCAGGGAGGGCCCGGCCGCGCATACAAAGGCGTCCTGAATTAATGAGATGAAATGGGAAGTTGTCCCCGAGTCGTCCGCTGTGATGCAGAAAAACAATTATGTACCTTCGCGAGCGCGGTCACCTCGCGGAACGCGCGCGCCGGCTGCTGGGGCTTCTACTCCTCCTGCCGCAGTCTCTGCCGCTGCTACTGCTGCTGCTGACAGCGGCATCGGCGAAGTAGCTGCTCTTGCACCAACTACATCAACAGGCGATCGGATTTCAAGTCAATCTTCTTTTAATATTACTCCTTGGCCACCTTGTTCTCCTATTCTTCCTCTTCTTCCTCTTCTTTCTCTTACTCTTCATTCGTCTACTCCACTTTCTCCACCTATCGTCCTATCATCAATTTGCTGCTCCTCCTCATCTTCCTCCTCCTCCTACTCCTCCTCCTCTTCCTATTTTCCTTCTCTTTGTACTCACTGACCTTGTATTCTACGTCCTCCACCTATTCCACCACTTTCTACTCTTCCTGTCCCTCTCCTGCACTTCCTCCTCCTCCCACCTCTTCCTCCTATACTTTTCCAATTATTTAAATGTCCATCTCTCATCCATCTCCTATCAACTACCTTCCTATCTTTCTCTTCCTATCCGTTTCTTCTACTCTCTCTTATTTCACTCTTAACTTTTTCTTCTCCTGCTCTTCCTACTCTTACTCCTATTTTGCCTTCATCCCTTCCTACCCCATCTTCTTCTTTCCCTATCTATATTCTTCTATTTATTCTTATTCTTTTCTTCTCCTCATGCTCTTTCTATTGTTTTTCATTCTCCTATTGTTTGTTCCTCCTCCTTCTCCATCTCTTTCCCTGATCTTCCTCCTCTAACTCCCTCTACTCCTGTCCTCTCTTCCCTTTCTTCCCCTTTCTTTCTTCCTTTCTCCTCTTTTACTTCTCATCTGTCCTCTTCTTCGTCTCCCTCTTTTTCTCTCCATTCCTCCTCTCCCTCCTCGTCTCCCCTCCTGCTCTTCATCCTCCTCTCTCCGTCTCCTCCTCTCCCCGCCTCCTTTCCCTTTTCAACCTGCTCCTCTTTCTCCTCTTTCTCCTCCTGCCCTCTTCTCCTACACTCTACTCCCTATTCCCTTCTTCTCTCCCTCTTTCTTCTACCTCCACTCCCCTACTTGCCCCGGTCCCCCTCTGTCCCCGTCCTTCTCCACGGTCTCGCCTTCGACTATCTGCCAACCAACCCAGCCTCGTTTCTTCTTGTCTTCTGCCTCCTTCTCGACCCCGAGAGAAGACGACTCATCAACAGACTCTTGGGCGGCCGACTTCCACGTCCCGCCGCCTCTTGCACCTCGCGCTTAATCATTCATCTCACCCTTAACTTCTATCACTTGTCTTTAAGTTCAAGCAGTCTTGGGCGTCTCCCTCGGCCTTGTTCTGCTCTCCCTACCTATCTCACTCGCTATTGCTCTATGTCTGTCTGCCACTCTGTCCGTCTGTCTGGGTTCTTGTTTTTCTGCATGTTTGTCTGGCTGTAGGTTTGTGTGTGTGTGTGTGTGTGTGTGTGTGTGTGTGTGTGTGTGTGTGTGTGTGTGTGTGTGTGTGTGTGTGTGTCTCTCTCTCTCCTCTATCTCTCCTCCCTACCCGTCCCTGTCTATCCGTCCCTGTCTATCCGTCTGTCTGCCTGACAGTCTCTGTCCCAATGACTCTATCTTTCTATTTCTATCCTTTTCTTTCTCTGTTCACCAGTCTGTTATTTCGTTTTTTCTTCAATCCGTTTGTCCGTCTGTACATTTGTTGGTCTGTCCATCTAACCCTCCGTCTGTCCATCTTTTTTCTGTCTGCCTCTGATTTGCCTATAACTCTCTCTCTCTCTCTCTCTCTCTCTCTCTCTCTCTCTCTCTCTCTCTCTCTCTCTCTCTCTCTCTCTCTCTCTCTCTCTCTCTCTCTCTCTCTCTCTCTCTCTCTCTCTCTCTCTCTCTCTCTCTCTCTCTCTCTCTCTCTCTCTCTCTCTCTCTCTCTCTCTCTCTCTCTCTCTCTCTCTCTCTCTCTCTCTCTCTCTCTCTCTCTCTCTCTCTCTCTCTCTCTTTCTTTCTCATTTATCTATACATCTCTCTTTATCTCTATTTCTAAGTCAATTTTTTTCCTCACCTTCATACCCTTTTCTCCTCTTCCTGGTCTTCTTTCTCTTCCTTTTCGTTCATCCATCATTAATCTTTCATTTCATATGAGTTCTCGCCATTTCACTTCTGACTCCATTACATTCTTCCATTCACTTTCAAACGTCTTTGCGTTCTGACCTTTGTTATTTCTTCCTCGAACCCTTTCTCCTGTCCTCTTCTCCAACAAAGGCCTTCGTCTTTTCTTCTCCCTGCCTTTTGATTTTTTTCTCATCCCTTTGTACTTCTCTCCTTTTTTTTTTCTTCTTTCCTCCTCATCGTATTCCTTCCCTTTTTCTTTTCCACATCTTCCTTTTCCTCTCCATGTGAATGAAAATTCCTGGCATGAGACTGAATTGTTAAGCCATGAACAGCAATGTAAAAGAACTGATATAGATTTGAATCATTTTAAGGAGGTAGATGCCTTTGGTATATTCATGAGATAGACTGTCTTGACCCTATGGCCGCTGAAGAGGATTTCCTTGCCGTGGAATGAAGTACTAAAATAATCATTAAGTGAACAGTAGTGAAAGTATAAAGTGTTAAGTGTATTCCAGGTCACCGAGTGTTTCCTGCATATTGAAAACCCTTTAGGGTTTGGGTAGGGTGACACTTGAAAGGGTAACGGAAGGTTAAGGGGGACCTTTAGAGGGATAAAAGAAGTTGAGGGAGAGGGTGGGGTTTGGTTCGTGCTTGAGGAAGTAGAAGTTTTGTGTGCAAAAAGGTTAAACGAATAATTGATTCAGGTGACGAAGAATGAAGATGGAAGAAATTAGGGTGTCAAGGAAGGACTGCGAAAGAAGTAATAATGCGAGTGAAAGTAAGAGTGTGAATGAGTGAGTGAGAGTGAGTGGCAGGAAGATTGAGTGAGTGGGTGAGAGAGTGAGTCTGTGGTGGGGAGTGATATGAGAGAATGAACCTCCCCTAAGAAAAGAAGAGAGAGAGAGAAGAAGAAGGAGAGAGAGAGAGAGAGAGAGAGAGAGAGAGAGAGAGAGAGAGAGAGAGAGAGAGAGAGAGAGAGAGAGGGCAGAAAAGATGAACGGGGTGAAAAAAAATAAGTAAAAAAAGTGAAAAATAAAATGACCAGGAAGAAAAGTGAAAATAGAAAAAAAGTGATTGTAGACGTTATATTGGTGCTTAAAGATAATGATAGTGAAGATTATGAAGATAATGACAAATATGGTGATAGCAATTACATGTGGTTATAGTTTGCTGAGAGAGAGAGAGAGAGAGAGAGAGAGAGAGAGAGAGAGAGAGAGAGAGAGAGAGAGAGAGAGAGAGAGAGAGAGAGAGAGCGAGGAAAGGATGAAAAAGAATTAGAAACCCGAGCTCATTGAAGAAAACGAGCATAATGTAAAGATGGAAGAACACAAACCGTGTCGAGAGACGAAGTGGACATAAAGGTGAGAAACAAAGTCTAAATGTCAAGACCCAATTTCAAGGAAGAAGTGACGAAACGAGGTCATGTAGACTTTGTGGACGAGATGAGTTCGTAGATATCACCTGGATGAGGAACAGTACCCACAAATTACGAGTCTGCAGACACTCGTTGAGGAACTTCTAGTGTAGAATAAAAGAAGACCTTCATGGACATCCTAGAGACCCATTGAGGAACAACACTTACAAGTTGATCGTAGACACTCAACGAGGAACTTCCTGGAGGAGGACGAGAGAACTTCATGGAGATCGTAGAGATCCCAATAAAGAACAATACCGTCAGGTTAAAAGGTTGAAGAGACGTCCATGAGGAGAATAAGAGTAGAACTTACGACATCGTACGCATCCCATAAAAACAATGCCAGCAATTTACGAGGCCGTTGTAGAAACCCGACGGAGAGGTACGACTAGAAGTTACGAGCTCCTAAGAGGTGCAACAAGAAAGAGCTGGAAGGGAAGTTAACGATATCGAGAGAACCTACAGAGGAGGAGTTGAGAAACCTGAATGGGGTTATGGAAAGTGGAAGTTAGAGATCGTAAACACCTAACGGTGAAGAACAAAAATCGGTTTAGAGCTACCGGATCTTCTTTGGAGGAAAACTTCTTTCTTGGAGGAGGGGAGAGGAGTGAGGTAAAGGCGACAGAAGGAAGGAAGGAAAGGAGGAAAAAGAAAAGGAGGAGGATTAGTGGGAGGATATGGAAAAGGATGTGGAGGGTGATGAAGAGGAGAATGAGGTGGGGAGAAGTAAGAGAAGGAGAATGAAGAGGAGGAGGAAGAGAAGGTAGAAAAAATAGTGGCAGCAACAAAAATACAAGAAATGGACATAAGGAGGTGAAGGAGAAGAGGTAAGAGGAAGAGATATTAAAAAAGTTGAGTAAGAAATGGGGGAAAGTAGCGCTGGTAAACTACTGTCCATGAAAACAATAAAAACCCTTCATCGAGTAGAGGACATTGCCAGTGATGAATAATATTGTCTATCCAGGTTCATACTCAGGATGTCAATCAAGCAAAAACGTGCGGGTTGGAAAAGAATGTATAGTTTGATATGAAGAGTTGTGCCGAGGGAGGGGTGTATTTGGGATGGATTGGTAGTATTGCTTGGAGAGACAGGAGATGCAGATTTCACATAGTTTAAGCAGAAATAAATGAAAGGGATGAGTGTTACTGGAATGGACCGAGTATTATTGTTTCCTCGTTCCTAGATCCACACTTTGCGGATGGTGATTAATAACTTGAGTAAAATCGTTCAATGAGAGTTTAATAAAATGTTGAGCAGGCAGTGAAAGGGACAAGAATGTAGTTAAAGTATTTTGTTTTTGTTGTGGTTGAAAGGTTGACGGGCCTCAGTCTTTCGCGAAATTGTTGTGTTTGTAGTTCTATCAAACGATATGTAAACATATTATTTATATTAAAAATTGGACGGATTTTATGTAGTCATCCATGCCTCTGTATGTCTGTATGTGTCTGTCTCTGTCGTTTTTGTCTATGTCTGTCTTGGTCTCTCTGTACCTGTCCTCTTCTATTTGTATTTCTATGTCTATTAGAAAAGTGTATCAAGAGACATAAAACATAATACCCATGAATTAAAAAAAAAACAATAAAAATAAATGGAGTTATAATGAACAACTAAATTTACATGGGGGGGAAAAAAAAGACCCCAATTTAATGTAAATGTTAAAAAGAAAGACACAATAGGGCGGAAAAGGGTGATGAGAAAATGAGATTAGGCTGGAGAGATGAAAGGAAAAAAGGAAATGAGAATGAATACTTTACGTATTGCAGATTACAGTCTGAGCCTACGGGGGGGAGTCGAGGGGGGGGAGGACCGTCGTTGGAAGGGTCGCGGGAGGCAAGGACCGTCGTAGGAAGGGTTACTGGAAGCTGAACAAAGTGGTTTAGCAGGGGCTGGTGGATTAGGTAGATCTCAACCCTCTCGCTAGAATGGTGGTTTCCTTCAGTTAAATGAAATAATGTAGCCGCAGTTAGAATGAATAAGGAATTGTAGACTATGGCTGTGTGTGTATGGGGGATGTTTGTGCGTTCCTTAGTCTATTCGCCTCTTACCCGATTCTCAAACAAACAAGCAAACAAACACGCATCAACACAGTCTCAGAGAGAGAGCGAAAGGGAGAGAGAGAGAGAGAGAGAGAGAGAGAGAGAGAGAGAGAGAGAGAGAGAGAGAGAGAGAGAGAGAGAGAGAGAGAGAGAGAGAGAGAGAGAGGGAGGAGGAGAGAGAGAAGGGAGAGGGGAGGTAGGTTCATTTGCACGCATAACCAAACAGTGCTACACACATGCATGTCCAGTTCACTTACAACCAGTCATCCACTAGAGACATCCTCCTCCTCTTCTTTCCTCGTTATCCTCCTCCTCCTCCTCCTCGTTTTCCTCCTCCTCGTGTTCCTCCTCGTTCTCCTCCTCCTCGTTCTCCTCCTCCTCGTTCTCCTCCTCTTCCTTCTCGTTCTCCTCCTCATTCTCCTTCTCTTCTTTCTCGTTCTCCTCCTCTTCCTTCTCGTTCTCCTCCTCATTCTCCTTCTCTTCTTTCTCGTTCTCCTCCTCGTTCTCCTCTTCTTCTTCGTTCTTCTCCTTCTCCTCCTCCTCCTCCTCCTCCTCCTCGTTCTTCTCCTTCTCCTCCTCTTCCTCTTCCTCCTCCTCTTCCTCTTCCTCCTCGTCTTCCTCTTCCTCCTCCTCTTCCTCCTCTTCCTCGTCTTCCTCCTCCTCCTCCTTCTCTTTCTCCTCCTCCTCCTCATTCTCCTCCTCTTCGTCCACCTCTTCCTCCCTTCCCACCTCACTTCTTCGGTATCATTATCAATTCTTAACTAATCTGGCGCAAACTGGGACTAACACCTGCCTCGCACTCATTATCTCCATACCGGCAATTATCCGAAGCAATTCCATTCTGGTCTTCGCTCTGAGCAAAGTAGCATCCGCTCCCAAGTGTCTGCCTGTTATTAAATGATTGCAGGGCAATTAAAGTCCTTGGTGCCGAGGTGCCGTCCTCCCATCTTCATCTTGTCTCGACTCCCAACCCCCACCCCATCCCACACCGAACTTGCTCTCCCTCTCTCCCTCACTCGCTCTGTCGCTCTCTTCTACTCTTCTATTCTTCCGCTATCTCACTCTGTCATTTTCTTGTTTTCTCGTTCTCTCTTTTTTTCTCTTTTTCTTTCTATTTTTCTTACTCTTTGTACTTTTCTTTTTTACTTTTTTCTATATTTTTCTCTAATTTTCTCTCTCTACTTTTCTCTCTCTAATTTTCTCACTCTAATTCTCTCTCTCTCTCTATCTCTCCTCTCTCTCTCTCTCTCTCTCTCTCTCTCTCTCTCTCTCTCTCTCTCTCTCTCTCTCTCTCTCTCTCTCTCTCTCTCTCTCTCTCTCTCTCTCTCTCTCTCTCTCTCTCTCTCTCTCTCTCTCTCTCTCTCTCTCTCTCTCTCTCTGTCACTATCACTATCTCTGTCTCTATCTACCTATCTATCTTTATCCATCTCTCTAACAACTTGTCGTTGTTGATGCCATGCTGAAAATGGTATACACGATTATAGTACATGTACAATGGGTTACACTGGGTTACAATGAACGAACAAACCAACAGGAAACCATCGTTTCATAACTGAAACAGAGGTAGTAAAATATAAACAAATATAATTAAGAAGCATTCAAAAAGGTGAATTCAATCAAGTAAATAGTTTTTATTTATTAGTTTATTATTATTACGATTTTTTTCTCATCCGACCTAGATATGGACCAAAAGGTCTCCTGTCAGCATGCTCCGCCTTTGTAATCCTTACACACTACAGCAAATTCATAGTTATGGTATTGACAATGCTAAACATTTGAACAGAACTGTCTAGTAGGAGCTAGAACAATTTGTGTTAAATTCACTCCTCCTGACAAAAACATTAGTAAACGATGCACACACAACCTATTTTTTGGGTGATTAAAATCACACAACGACAGAGTTGATATAAACACTACTCGTTAGACTTGTTTTAAGAGTTATGTAGTTAGATCTTATCTTGTCATCTTGTTAGTTATCTTTGATTACTGGATAAATATATAATCAAATAAATAGATAAGCTGGTGACAGCTAGAGTAAATATGTTAGTCGTACAATATAGCGAAGGGACTTAGAACAGTGGCAAAGAAGTGCTGAAGATGAACAAGATAATTTTAATGAAAACTTGCGATGGTATCTGGAGGGAGATTACGTCACCTACAGCGAGGTTCAAGTGTTTGTTAACGATGATGAATTAGTTATGTTCAGAGTTAAGATTACATGAAGTCGACCAGGAATCGCAGTTGTTATAAAAAGCTCGCGCAAACACACACACACATGCACACATTCATGCATGCATGCATATGCGCGCATACACACATACGCATACACGCGCGCACACGCACACACGTACGCATACACGCGAACACACACACTCGCACGCACACACTCGCACACGCACACTCGCACGCGCACACTCAGACACACACGCATACACGCACATTCACACGCGCGCGCACGCACCCAATAAAAGACGGAACCCTATTAGCGTAGCTCCTTTCTTGTATACAATAAGATTGAAATAGTTAAATACATTCTCACACATACGTACAATACAAAACACACTGCATACACACATACACAGATGCACAAAAACCCGCACATACACATACATAGGCGCACACGCACGTTCACCCGCTTGCACGACCGCACTCACACCCACACGATTCACTTCAGATCGGTTGTCCTAATATAGATCTTAAACAAGCCTAAGATATAATGATAATTTATTCAACCCATTTGCGGTGTAACAACCTCCAATGTGCTACATCTCTTTCCCTCAAGTGTATGTAGACCAGTGGATTTCAGCTTATATCCAAGGACTTCTTCCACTCAAAGTTTCATAAGTGGAACCACAAACCAGAAACTATGAGAGTTGTTGGATGAATAACGATATAATTCAATGTTAAGTGGTCTTCAGTTGAAGAAAGAACAGTAATACATAACTATGGGACAAGTAAGGTTACATGTTGAGAACGCCTAACATAGAGGAGAAAAAGGCATTGCAATGAAGTATTGTCGTCGTCACCCGTGAACTGTTAACTTTCAACTATCAACTGATCTATCAACTTTCACCCATCAACCGTTAACCGTCAGGTGTTGTCTGTCATCTGTCGACTACCAGATTTGAGTCAGCGTTACAGTAAAAAAAATCTGTTGATACGAGGAAGTCAAAGCAAACTCAAATAGGAGTGATTGAAATTGGTTTCCCCATTAGCGCAAGCTTCGTGTTATCAGATGAACTCGGGGTCACAACAATTCCCTTTGGGCAAGAAGAAATGGACACTCAGCTCAATCTTTTTGGTACATCTCAGTCATATAACATCGTCTGGCATTAGCCAGTATAAAAATAGGTGACTCATCGTCCCAAAGAGATGTGCTCGTTCGATTTTTTTTTTTTTGGGGGGGGGGGGGGGTTGGTACTCCAAAATTCATCAGTATTCTCAAAAACTTCATGAGAGAATGAATGACTATGTACTGGCGGGAGGGTAAAATTCAGAGTCCTTCACTGTTGAAGAGGGAGTTAAGCAAGGCAGTGTCCTAGCATCTGTGATATTCAACCAGCTTCTCCCTACTGTCACAACCCTTAGCCACGATAAGCTATGGTGAGGACTGAGTGCAGATACAATACCTCTAAGATGGGAACCTCTTTAACCTCTGTCGCCGATAGGCCTGCTCCAAACTTACCATCGTTCATCTCATGGAACTACAGTACTCTAACGACTGTGCCCTGCTGGCTCACTCCGCAGAAGCCCTACAACGTACTATCTCAATGGTCTTTGCAAATTACCCGTTCATAGGCCTGCATGTCAACACAAAGAAGACAGATACTTGCACAACACAGAACAACCCAAGTCCCGCCCACTGTTTTCCAAACTAATGGTGTACTCAAGCAAATCAAACTGTTCACCTACCTCGGCAGCATAATAACAATACGCAATGTAGACGATGAAGTTCAGTCAAGAATCCTCCTCGCATCAGCACAAACCAAAATATCGGTCAACAGAGCCGTCTGCATCTCAACCCTACTCTACAGCTCAGAAACCTAGGCCAATAACAGAAATCGTATAAAAGCTCAGAAGGCCTTCTACATACAGTGTTTTCAAAGAATCCTGGGCCTAAAATGGTAAGACAAAGTATCGTACACTGAAATCTTGCAACGTGTATTAATCTCAAGGATTGAAGCATCGCTGGCAAAGCGACAGCTGGAATGGGTGGTTAAACGTCCAGCATAGAGCCTGAATGGGTTCATGATCTGTCAAGTCTAAGTTTAATCTAATATCGGCGTTATCTGCACAATAAAATAATCTGGTTCTTGAACGAGATCTATACAGTACTCTTCGGTAGCAGAGGTGTTAAAAACTATTAACTCTTCATCTCCTTTGAAGGCTAAGATAGGTCGAAAGACTCACTTGGAACTGGTGTTTGTGTTGGAAGGTGTGTGTAAGTAATGTTTAGACAAAGCCTTTCTGCAATGTGAGGTTGTCCACAAGGATAAAAGCACCGGTAAATCAAAGACCATCTCTCTCTCTCTCTCTCTCTCTCTCTCTCTCTCTCTCTCTCTCTCTATCTATCTATCTATCTATCTATCTATCTATCTATCTCTCTCTATATATATCTCTCTATCTCTCTATCTCACACACACACACACACACACACACACGCACACACACACACACACACACACACACACACACACACACACACACACACACACACACACACACACACACACACACACACACACACACACACACACACACACACACACACACACACGTCGTGCTTCGAAAACTATGACCTGTCGATGACGTCATTCTTCGTACTGGAGGGTAATGAGATCATCATCCATGACATCTATTCTTCATGAAGAAAGATTTCTTCTTATTGGCTAACATAGTTTTTCTTCTATAGACCTAAAACATGCCCTCATGTTCTCTGACGCCATTATATAACAGTGACGTCATAATGTATTGCGTCATTGTAGGAAGATGGCGTCATATATCAAGATATTTCCTCTTTAGACGAAAATATTGTCTAGACACGTCACACTTGTCCAATGAATCTCTGGACCCGAGGGCGCTTGGCGACCATAGTACACTCGCCGAACGTAGTCTTGCACGTCCTTGGGAACCAAACCGGTCCTGACATCAAGACTGTGTCCAGGGATCGAACTTGACATGATCGTGTGACACCATTAAGGAGAAACAGCCCTCCTGACATAGGTTGTGTTAGTCGACGCCTCTTGTCCGCTGGCAAGATTTGTCCCAATTATTTATGAGCGTCTTGCGGCTTTCAAGGCAGCCGCACTTATTGAGCTAATTAGGCATATGTATGATAAGAAGCACAAAGGAAACCGCCCTTCTTGCCCTTAATATGGCGAGAGCAATGAACGCAACACGCACCCCCGGCGACTTGTCTCTACTCGTCTCAAGATAACCCGGGCATGGATGTCGTTACGTTGTGATAATAGGAACTTGTTTCAATTGCTGTACGTGAGCCTTTCGATAGTAAACGGCTGGAAGAACAGAAGAGGGTAAGTTATATATAGGTTTAATTTGCATAGGTTTGTATACACGTGGTGCATACATATACTGGACAACTATGTATAGAGGTCATTCCAATAGCTGTGTATAAACGTCCAAAATTAATCCAAATTGAAAATATATATATATACTTTTGCAAAAGGTGTGGTATTTATATATATATTTATGATTGCACACACACACACACACACACACACACACACACACACACACACACACACACACACACACACACACACACACACACACACACACACACACACACACACACACACACACACACACACACACATATATATATATATATATATATATATATATATATATATATATATATTGTATGTGTGTGTGTATGTGTGTGTAGAGAGTGAGTGTGAGTGAGTTTGTGTCATTATTTTTGTTCATTTCATAGTCGAACGTATCGCATATTGACGTTTATAGTTATTTGTTTATATGCCTAGTGCTAAAAGTTCTCCATTTTGGTTGCATCGTCGTTAGTCTTCGAGGCATTGTTCTTCTTCCATGACCTCTTCTTCTGTCGTCACTCGTTATCAAAGTTTTGGGTCTGGGTTCTGTCTCTCATTAACAAACTTTTTATCATTGTAATTGTTGTTGTTGTTCTATCACTATCAGCATTACTCTCAGCATGACCATCAGCATGACCATCAGCATCACTCTCAGCATCACCGTCATCATCACCATCACCGTCACCATCACCACCATCATTTTTTTTTTTCATTTGTTTGTTCACATCTATTGCATCATTACTGCGGTCTCAGACGTGCGTTACCACTTGGCCAAATGACCAGAACTAGTGTCACTAAAACCACATGAGAACAACTAAATAAGGTTTGGATCCCAAACTAAATGTCAATTAACAGTAAACTACTGGTATTCTTATCGCCCCCACCACCATTGCAACAACAGTACCACTATCAAACTAGAACTCTATACTCCTCTTCTTCCTTCACCACCTCCTCCTCCTCTTCCTCATCCTCTTCACTTATGTCTCATATCCATATCCTTTTACTCCTTATCCTCCTCCTCCTCCCTCCTCCTCCCTCCTCCTCCTCCTCCTCCTCTTCATCGGCCTCCTTCCTTTTTTTTTCTTCTCTTCCTCTCACTCTTCTTACTACTCCTCTTTCTTCTCCTCTTCCTCCTCTTTCTCCTCCGCCTCATTCGCCTCCTCTTCCTCCTACTCTTCCTTCTGCTCCTCCTCCATTTCCCCTTTCATTTCCTTCTTTCCTCTTCCACCTCCTCCAAATCCTCCTCCTCTGTATTTTTTTCTTCTATATCCTTTGTGTCCTCCTACTTTTTGTCCTCTTCTGATTCCTGCTATACTTCCTACTCCTCCACGTTTCCCTCTTACGCCCCCAACCCCCTTATGCTTTTCTTATTCTCCTGCTTCCTCTTACCCTATCAAGAACGCCATTAGCGACCCCACCATCATAAACATCGTAACCAACTCTAAAACCACCAGCACTAAGTTCACTTTACTCTTCTCCACCTCGATCATCCGACCCGATTCCAGACACCTCCACCGCCACCGTCAACCTCACCGTCTCCACTGTCTAAAACCGTCTTTTCCATGACCAGCTTCACCTTGTTCATTATCTAACTGCTGTCGCCAACATTTTCCTGCACCAGTGGTAAGATCTGAATTACTGACTGCAATCACTACCACCGACACAAGCCCCCATTGACACCATTTCCACCGGCACTGTCATCACCACTGCCACAATCATCAACACTACAAACACCACCACCAGCAACACCACCAACACCACCACCACCACTAGCAACACCAACAACACCATCACCACCACAACCATGAACTCCACCACCAGCAACACTACTAGAAACATGACCGGTATCAACACCACGAGCAATACCACCACCAGCAGCGAAACCACCACCAGCAGCGAAACCACCACCAGCAGCGAAACCACCACCAGCAGCGAGAGTGCCACCACCATCAACACCGCCACCACCATCAACACCGCCACCACCAGCAACACCACCAACACCGCCACCACCAGCAACACCACCAGCAACACCACTAGCAACATCAGCAACACTACCAGCAATAACACCAGCAACACCACCAGCAACACCACTAGCAACATCAGCAACACTACCAGCAATAACACCAGCAACACCAACACTACTAGCAACACCAACACTACCAGCAACACCAACACTACCAGCAAGACCAACACTATCAGCAACACTACCAGCAACACCATCAGCAACACCAACACTACCAGCAACACCTGCAACACTACCAGTAATACCACCAACATTACCATCAACACCAACACTACCAGCAACACCAACACTTCCAGCAACACCACCAGCAACACCAACACCACCAGCAACACCAACACCACCAGTAAAACCAGCAACACCAACACCACCAGCAATACCAACGCTACCCGCAATACCACCAGCAACACCAACACTACCAACAACACCATCAGCAACACTACCAGCATCATCATCAGCAACACTAACCGGCAACACCAACACTACCAGCAACACCATCAGCAACACTACCAGCAGCAGCATCAGCAACACTACCAGCAGCAGCATCAGCAACACTACCAGCAACACCAATACCACCAGCAACACCAACACCACCATCAACACCACCATCATCACCAACCATCACAACCACAAAGGATTACAAAGGCGGAGCATGCCGACAGGTGACATTTTTATCCATATCTAGGACGGTTGA
>NC_134800.1:25526346-25538846 GCF_046742065.1 Oratosquilla oratoria
CCTCCCCTTCCTAGATGTGGACATCTCTAAACAAGAACAGGGCTTCAAGACTAAGGTTTACACTAAAGCCACCAACGTGGGCCGCTGCCTCAATGCCAAGGGAGAATGCCCTGTTTCATACAAGATATCCGTGATATCTTCCTATGTGAAGAGGGCCCTTACCCACTGTAGTAGCTGGACTGAGATCCACAGAGAACTCGACCGTATCCGCCAGCTCCTCACCAACAACGGCTATGCAGACACACTCATCGAGAAAGTCATACAGAAAAAACTGGACCAGTTTGCAGACTCGACCCAGTTGCCCACTCCTCCCAAGGAGAAAATCACCGTTTACCACCATAATTCTTTTCATGATCGGTACCGCGAGGAGTGTGATGCCCTTAGGAATATCATCAAGAGAGGAGTCACCCCAACCAACAGAAATGCCATCATAGACTTGAGAATATTCTGCAAACCTAACCTCATTAGTTCCCTGATTATGAGGAATAGCACGGCGCCCAGGGCCCCGAGTGAGGCTACCACCAATGTTGTATACAAATTTTCATGTCAGGAGGGCCGCTGCGACGGCTCCAGCACATACATTGGCAGGACCTCCTCTACACTGCGGCGTCGCCTACAATCCCATAGAAACCAGGGATCAATTTTCCAGCATTTCACTGAAAACACACAACATGAAGCCTCCTCTACAGAAGCTGCTAGACCAAAACGGACATTCTTCACAAGGAGTCTGCCTTCAGGAAGCTGCAGATTGCAGAAGCAGTATCCATTACTTGCCAGCGCCCTACCATCAAACATACAGCAAGCTGCTGATTATATACACCCATCCGCGCGCCCTGTAAAGAATAACCCACTCCAGGAAAAACAAACACTAAGACAGCCGCAGCCCCGCGAAAAAATGGAACATGTCCAGCTAGTCAATCAGCGCCTAGGACCAGTAACCAGAGCAGCAGCAAATCAGGCCAGAGCTTCTAGACAAAATCCCACCCCCTTGGCTCCCGGACAAAATCCCACCCTCGTGGCTCCCCGACAAAATACCCACCCACATGACTCCCAGAAAAAATCCCACCCACTTGAAACCCAGAAAAAAACCCACCCACTTGGCTCCTAGACAAAATCCCACCCCCTTGGCTTCCAGACAAAATCCCACCCCCTTGGCTTCCAGACAAAATCCCACCCCCTTGGCTCCCAGACAAAATCCCACCCCCTTGGCTCCCGGACAAAATCCCATACTGCACCTCTCAGCCAATGAGAGGCCAGTATTCCGTCTGAGCTAGGCAGGCTGAGTCTTATAAGCCCGCCCATCCAACCAGCGGTCATTATTCGTTGGAAGACCTTCAATATAGCAGAGCATCCTACAAAGCAGTCCTCACCCTGAAGACGCCTCACGACGAGGCGAAAACTATAGTTTCGGTGGAGTCAATAGTTGTTCAATACTATTACTATGCAAAAATATATCAGTTGGCATACACGGTGTATCTTCTTTTGTGAGTCATGAGTGACTACTTCCTGTCCCTCTCAGTTGCTAATAGGAAAGTATTCTCCAGATTAAAGAATACAGTCTTGAAGATTGTTTAAAGCAAACTAGTGCAGTTGATTTCAACCAGAATTGCCTTAGAGAAAACCTGTGCCCCAGAAATATATATATATACATATATATGTATGTGAGAAATTCGCTAGTAAACAGCGACATCAATCAGACAATCTCTGCGTCTGGACCCAAGACAGGCTTTCATAACACCCGCCTTACACCGCTCGACCACCGACAATATAAAACCATAGGTTTTATATCGTCGGTGGGTCGAGCAGTGTAAGGCGGGTGTTATGGAAGCTTGTCTTGGGTCCAGAGACAGCGGGTTCGAATCCTCTGCGCGACTGTCAAGGAGATTGTCTGATATATGTATATTTATATATATATATATATATATATATATATATATATATGTATATATATGTGTGTATATATATGTATATATATGTATACATATATACATATACATGTATACATATATACATATATATATACATATATGTACATATATATATACATATATATTATGGGAGAAAGCATACGCTGGACTCGACGTTCGTCAATTTATTCCGACGTTTCGAACCCTGTCCGGGGTTCGTCTTCAGGGTAATACAGTGGTAGCAATGGAAATGTACATAATAAGAGGAATTTGGTACCAGTGTACCAAATTCCTCTTATTTATGTACATTTCCATTGCTACCACTGTATTACCCTGAAGACGAACCCCGGACAGGGTTCGAAACGTCGGAATAAATTGACGAACGTCGAGTCCAGCGTATGCTTTCTCCCATAATAATGGTTCCTGGACTCCAGCTATTTACGAATACATATACATATATATGATATATTATATATATATTTATATATATGTATATATATATATAGGCACACATATATATGTATATATATATATATATATATATATATATGTATATACATATATATATATACATTTATGTATATGTATATATATATATATATTACATTTATGTATATATGTATATATATATATATATGTATATATATTATATATGTATATATATATTTATATATATGTATATATATATATTTATATATATATGTGTATATATACATATATATACATATGTATATATACTGTATATATATATATAATATGTATATATACTGTACATATGAATATATATGTATATATATATATATGTATATGTGCATATATGTATATATATGCATATATGTATATATGTATATATATATAATATGCATATATATATATATATATTATATATACAGTATATATAATATGCATATATATTTATATATATATATACAGTATATATAATATGCATATATATATATTATATATATAATATGCATATATATATATAATATATATATATATATATATATATATGCATATGTATATGTGTGTATATATATATGTATATATATATATGTATATATATATATATATATATATATATATATATATATATATATATATATCCAAGATCTCGGTGTTTTTCTCTAGTGTCTCTCTTGCTAGTGTTATGCCATGAGCTTCTCGTAAGTGATTTTTAGGGGCTCCAGATGTCAGGTGGTATGAGAGGCGACGGGATAACCTCATTGTCGCCATGCCATTATAGGTGGATTGGAGGGCTTCACAGTTCTCTCGTGTACATGTGATATTATAGATGACATGTGATTTCTGAAGTTCCTTTCTCTCTATTTGGGGGCTGTTTCTAATAAGGAGGTGGCTAGTTTTTTTAGTTTTACTATAAATCACTAGGTTTAGTATTTTATTCTGGATTGACTGGTTTAATGTTTTTTTTTATAATCTGTTTCATAATGTGTTCATCTTCTTTATAAGCTGACGAAAAAGTGGATTTACAATATATGTTGATTTTCTCTTTATTTTTTCATTATTGTTGTTTTTATGCCAGCCATCCATTATTTTCTGTGTTTGAAGATTCATCTCTTGTTCACTGAAGCCGTTATTGATCAGAACTTGAGTGGAACGTTCGATTTCATCCTACACTTGTGTCCATGTGCTGCAGTGAGTTAGTGCTCTTCGAATATAGGCACTGATGGTAGAGTCCTTATATCTTTGAGGGCACTCACTGGAACCATTAAGGCAGTGTCCAGGGTTTGTGGGTTTTGTGTACACTGTTGTATTAAAAGAATGTTCATTTTGTTTCACTAGGAGGTCGAGGAAGGGTAACGCTCCGTCAATGCTATCTTCCATAGTGAAAGTGAGTTCAGATGTCTCTTGAAATAGGTGGCAATATTTGTTTCCGCGGGGGCAA
Organism: Oratosquilla oratoria; assembly: GCF_046742065.1. NCBI lineage: Eukaryota > Metazoa > Arthropoda > Malacostraca > Stomatopoda > Squillidae > Oratosquilla > Oratosquilla oratoria. The sequence continues at coordinate 25,530,160 of NC_134800.1, forward strand.
ATGAACGGACCTCTTTTGTACAGCATTAAAGCAGTTTTCGTAGTATAAGTTCTGGAATGTCTAGTGTAGGTGTAGTGTCATCGTAGTACACTTTGTTGATGTAATTAATTGTTCGATCTACGGAAATATTAGTGTATAACCCCTCCACATCAAGAGAAGCGATTCTACCTTTAGCAGAGTTTGCCTTGATAATGTCTAGGAAATCAGATGTAGATTGTAGACTATAGATGGTGGGAGTGTTTGGAGTTAGAATAGAGCAGAGTTTCTTGGCGAGTTTGTACGTTGGTGCAGGGATTTGTGAGATTATGGGACGGAGTTTATTACCAGGTTTATATACATATGTATATGTGTATGTATATATATATATATATATATATATATATATATATATATATATATGTTATATATATGTACATATATATATGTACTTATATATATATATATATGTACTTATATATATATATATGTACATATATATATGTACTTATATATATATATATATATATATATATATATATATGTACATATATATATGTACTTATATATATATTTGTATATATATATATATGTACATATATATATGTACTTATATATATTTGTATATATATATATATATATATATATTATATATATATATATATATATATATATATTAGTGTATTTTGGGAGCAGGTTCTCTTTTAAACATGTTTGAATACGACAGCATTCCGGAAGCTGTTAATTTTCTTTCTTGTGGTTCCATTTTTCTAATTATATTCTTCCCTTGGATAGGGTGGGCATAAACCAATTCCTTATAATTCTCTATTTTATTACACGACATTTCATCTCTAAAAAAACATCTTCTGGTATTTCTGTTTTTAAAGATACAATAAATATTTATGATACTACAAGTTTGAATTACATTAATGGTTGGACATATACAAGATTATATTTAGAAATCAAACCTTAGAATTACAGTTAAGTTTAACATATTAAAATTACATTTTAAATTTAACAAAAATAATAACTACTACATGCCTTATAGGTGAAATGTTTAAATGGCTGGTGGCTACATCTTGACCCTGGGTGACCTTCGCTTAGGAAGGTGTGAGGTGATTAGCAGATTACCCGTGGCCTCTGGCCTTTTAAATGGTCCCGTGACCTGATGAGGAGAGGGGTTGTGTGGAGGGGGAGGAGGAGGTGGAGGAGGGAGAGGAGAAGGTGAAGGGGGGTGGAGTTGGGTTGTGCTGAGGGGGAGGGGGAGGAAGAGGCGAAGGAGTGCATCTTATGACTGTACAGAGGTATATTAGATGTTAGGTCGCATTGCAAATTGATGGAGGGGGCTTTATCTCTAATGTACATGGCCTCTAGAAGTTGGAGCTTTCTGGAGTTGTTATGGTGGCCTATGATTTTGGTATGTTTAGATATTAAATCTCTTGTGATTCCAATGTTGTGGTATTTCTTTAGATGTTCTTTTATCGCCCCTGTTTGCTGATGGTACGTTAATCTTCTGCCTAACGTGCATTGTGTATGACCAATGTAACTAGCTGGAAGTGCAATGGCTTCCTCAGGACAAGTGAATTCATATATTACATTGGTCCTTTACAATGCCTCCGGTTTGAACATGTTATTTTTCATAACTAGTGAAGATGTGTTGGCTGCAGTCGTTTGAGATCAAACTCTTGACTAGAGTCTCTAGACCCACACTCCTTCACTGTCAGAAAATGTGAATTGTGACTCATCTGTTCTTTGCCCGTTTGTCCAATGTAATACTTTTTACAATCTCTGCAAAGAATTTTGTATATGCAGCCATCAGAATCAGCGGGAGAATGATTAATTATTAATTTCTTAAGTAGATGAGGAACTTGAGAAAGATTGTTACTGTAAGGTAATATTAAAAGGTTCTTAGTGTCAAAAGGGGAGGGGATTGATTCCATAAAAAAAAAAAAAAAAAAAAAAAAAATCGCCAAAGAGAGAGCGTTATCTAAAAATGTTCTAGGGTACTTTAATCCTAAACCTAGGTTAACAATAGACTCAAATACTTCATCAATGAATTCCGGGCTGCATATACGCAAGGCACATAAGAATATGGAAGAAAATGCAGATTTTTTTTTTTACTTTATCTTGGTGTGCAGAGTAATAATGAATATAAGAAAACACATTTGTAGGTTTTCTATAAATACATTACCTTCTCTATGGATAAGGCAATCTAAAAAGGGCAATTCATTATTGTTTTCTAATTCTAAAGTAAAATTAATGGAGGGAACCAATTTATTAAGAGATTGTAGAAAAGCATCAAGGTCTTCAGTACATGGCCACAGGCAAAGAGCATCATCAACATATTGTATTAGATGGTAAAATTTCACAATAGTTCCTTTTCAAAAAATTCCATATAGATATGGCTTGGTGTGCAGAGTAATAATGAATATAAGAAACACATTTGTAGGTTTTCTATAAATACATTACCTTCTCTATGGATAAGGCAATCTAAAAAGGGCAATTCATTATTGTTTTCTAATTCTAAAGTAAAATTAATGGAGGGAACCAATTTATTAAGAGATTGTAGAAAAGCATCAAGGTCTTCAGTACATGGCCACAGGCAAAGAGCATCATCAACATATTGTATTAGATGGTAAAATTTCACAATAGTTCCTTTTCAAAAAATTCCATATAGATATGGCTTGGTGTGCAGAGTAATAATGAATATAAGAAAACACATTTGTAGGTTTTCTATAAATACATTACCTTCTCTATGGATAAGGCAATCTAAAAAGGGCAATTCATTATTGTTTTCTAATTCTAAAGTAAAATTAATGGAGGGAACCAATTTATTAAGAGATTGTAGAAAAGCATCAAGGTCTTCAGTACATGGCCACAGGCAAAGAGCATCATCAACATATTGTATTAGATGGTAAAATTTCACAATAGTTCCTTTTCAAAAAATTCCATATAGATATGGCTTAAGAAAGATGAGAGGGGATTCCCCATAGCCATTCTAAATTTCTGTGAATAGAAATTACCACTAAATCCAAATTTAAACATTTTTACGCATAATTTGATAAGTTCAATTACAGTATTAAAAGGCAAAGGAAGTGGGATTTTGTCCAAGTAATCGGTGAGAAAAACAATTAAATCATCTACTGGAATTTTTGTGAATAAACTAGTAATATCAAAACTCACTAACCTGAAATTATAATCAATGCTAAAACTATTCAGTTTTTGAACGTCTACATTACGTTTTTGAAAGTCTATATTATCTTTATGGATGAATTTAGAAATTGGGCCAATTAACGGCCTGAGTAAGAACACAAGCCATTTGCATAAATTATATGATATGGATCTAACAGAGCTAATAATTGGTCTTATATATATATATATATATATATATATATATATATATATATAGACATACACACGTGCGCACACACACACACACACACACACACACACACACACACACACACACACACACACACACACACACACACATACACACAAACATATCTATATATATATATATATATATATATATATATATATATATATATATATATTTATCTATATATATATATACACACACACACACTCACACACACACTCACACACACACACACACACACACACACACACACACACACACACACACACACACACACACATATATATATATATATATATATATATATATATATATTTATATTTATATATATATCAAACAATCTCACAAATTCTTTATCTTAATCGTAGAAGAACTGAGGAAAAGACTATAAGGTAAATAAGGCTCTAAACGGGAAAATAGATCGTTGAAATCAAATGACAATTATGCGGACATCGGATAAGATTGCTGCGGTGATTATCCAACCTAATCAGAAGACCTCGAATGAGAGTAGATTCCTTACTACTCGTGGAAATTTGGTCACTGACAACGCGGATGACTAGATAACGTTTGCTTTTAAATATATATTTTTTTCAGTTTCAGGCCATTTTCTCTTGTCTAGGTAAAATTTACGTAGAAATATGTTCATTTTGGTGTTATTGATTTCTCTATCAAATTCTTAAGATCTGTATCAAGTTTTCTCTGTTCAAAACAATTTGGGTTATTTGCGTATAAATTGTCTCGTATACCTGAAATTTGTCAATGTTTTCAATATGATTTTGTTGTGGTAGATAGAAAATTCTACATACGGATACACTATATATATATGATTACTTAATTTTTTTTTTTTTTTTAATAAAAATACTTTGTCAGTCCTAGAAATGTGTATATTTTTTTTCTGAGGCAGAAGTATAATGACTTAATGAAATCACGAAATATTTATATATCAAGCTATCTTGTATTTTTTCAGCACAAATACCCTTATGTAACCGTATTTAAGTATTTTTTCTAACCAAAATCATATTACATCAGCAACATAATTTTTGCAATGTATTTCACTGGATAACATATATCTATAAATAGTAGTTCCCTGATAATCAAAGCGATATTTCTTAAAGAAAGATTGCATTAACTTATAATAAACTAAATCCAATATGTATCATGGATCAGTTTTGGGAATTCATAGTCATACCCCAGGCGGGACAAAGAATTATGCCGCCCGTGTTAATGACGCCACACTTCACTGAATCCAAATATAACATAATATGTCATAGCATGGACTCCATAAAACACAAACACACACACACACACACACACACACACACACACACACACACACACACACACACACACACACACACACACACACACACACACACACACACACACACACACACACACACACACACAAAATCATAACTTTGATAATATGCTATTTCCTATTCTTTACTAGATTACTACCTAAGTTGATTACATTAGAGTCCATTTTTTTAAACCATTGTATAAGTGTTAATGCCCATACATACGACATTGACACACTAGAAATGTGTTTCTTGACACGTTAGGCCGTCATTACCTCGTGCTGTTTCATTAACACCAATTTGTGTTGTATCGAACCGTATCGTCCCGTATTTGCCTAAAAATTTGCCCACTCACTCACGTAATCTATTGACAACTTTACGCCCTCTGGGGCTCCTCATAGAACGAATAGAATCCTTTAGAGCTAGCCAGGATAAGGACTCTTAAGGCGTTCGATTTGATCCTTTTCGGGCGTAAAGTATTGGTCACCTGAATGTTTCTCTTATCTGAAGAGAATCTATTAGGTTTAGCTAGAACCAAAGCAGTAAACAAGACCACAAAATAAACTAACTACCCCATATGGGCACTGGCTGCATAAACTTTGTTGCCAATATTTTAAGTACCATTGCAATATACATAAGAACAAGAGTCACATAGCATTTCTTTGTGATTGGAGACAAATCTAAACTCAGAAAAGAGTAATGTATATTGCACACATTTATGACTAATATTTCACTTCAAAGCTTTTATTCTAGCTGCCGCTAGACGATATTATTCGATCACAAATGTGTTGAACATATTCTAGTAATTCTTTTTTATTCTTTATTTTATTTATTTATTTATTTACTTATTTTTGTTACACTTCGTTGAAGGGGTGATTTCGGGCACGACAGGGTCGATGTACTGATGCAGGAATTACAGTGCACATCTTCAGGACCTAAGACTTCATTCAGTTAGGCTGAACCTCGTGCAGTTAAAGAGCTAAATCTGGCCTCTATGAACTCTGTCACTTTGGTATAACGAACCCTCACATTAACAGAGTGTGACGGCGTGTGATTTCATTCATCTGAAAGGAAACCCTCGATTAGTCTGAGGGCAAAACCCCTCCGGGAGTGTCCAGGGCGGTGACTCTTGTTCTGTAATTAGGGTTGATACTGTTCTGCCCAGTGCTGTCACTGCAGCTCCCAAAAATACCGCTATTACTGCTACCGCTGTCTCGCTACAGATCCTCCCACTGGCTCCTCCTCCTCCTCCTCCTCCTCTTCTTCCTCCTCCTCCTCTTCTGTTATGACCGCTCCCGGTTCCTCTTCTTCTTCGTCACCGCCTTCTTCATCATCTCAGTCATTATCATCATCATTATCCTCTGCTACATCTACGGCTGTTCTTGGTGTGGTCGTCTGCCCCCCTGTAATCGAAGTGCTGAAGAGTTGGTATCTGTTGAAGGGGGAAGGGGTGAAGGGGGGAAGGGGATATGGAGGGAAGGGGAAGGAAGAGGCGGGGGGGCGGGGGGGGAGTCTTCGTCTCACCCGAAGACCCTGGCCAGGAAGACCTGCCTGCAGGAGTCGGCCACTGCTAACAATGGTGATTATCCTAACGTGCGTAAAAGAGACGCAGACCACTGCGAAGACCTGCATAAAGGGGTCTTTGCAATTGCACACGGAGGGTGGGCAAGGGGAGGGGAAGGAGGGGGTGGGGGATCTGCGATGGGTGCTGGGATGCAGGGACCAATAATTGATATCGCGTGTGTAGAGAACCACACCCACGTATCGGCTTACAGGGAGTGAGCCACGCCAGCTCGGTGGTGAAGGGGATGAGGCGGAGGAGGGGCGTGAGGGGGGAGGGGAGGGGTGAAGGGTTAGGCGGGGGTGGCGGGGGAGGGGCAGGGGAGGTGGGAGAGGAGTGGCTGGGTGGTAGGGTGTTTGTGTATGTGTGTGTGTGTGTGTGTGTGCGTGTGTGTGTGTGGACTCGTTCAGAGCTTCTGTATTTGGCAAGTGTGAAGCAGTCTCCGGCGGCGCTTTTCTTGTTTACGGTCGCCGTGTCAGAGAGGAACCGGGAGGCGCTGAGCATCAGCAATGCGGAGAACTTCAAAGAGATCGATTTCTTTTTCCTTGTCGGAGGGTATCAACTCGTTTAGTCTGTTTTGGTTCATGAGCGTCCAGAGGTCTTGAAGAAGCGTACTGGGTGTCACGATCATTAGTTACGTCATGCTTAGCTGCTTATCAGTGGTATTTGTTTGGATTGCATTTAACAAAAGAATATTGGTTCATTAATAGGCGTTGATGGTTTGATTATTTCTATTTTCGGAATCATTAGAAGAAAAACGGATATCAGATTCCGTTTTAATAATCTGTATACTTGTGGGTGTGTGTGTGTGTGTGTGTGTGTGTGTGTGTGTGTGTGTGTGTGTGTGTGTGTGTGTGTGTGTGTGTGTGCAGACCTACCCAGAGATCGGCGAATAATGAGCTCTGAGCTCACTGCCGTAGGGTGGTGTCTGGCTGTCTCGACAGATACTGCAGCAGATCCGAGGTGAATACACACACACACACACACACACACACACACACACACACACACACACACACACACACACACACACACACACACACACACACACACACACACACACACACATACATTAGTGGGATATCAATTGTAAAGAATATAAGAAAACGATGGTTCCTCTACCAGGTCGGGAAGTGTTATCACTTTTTACATTATTCCTCAAAAAAGACAAAAAAAAAAAAAAAAATATATATATATAAATATATATATATATATATATATATATATATATATATATATATAATCTTGGTACGTGTGATTTTTTTCTTCTACTCCTTTTAGAAATGTATCTAGATCATGGAAATTAACAGACATTACTCTGTAATCGACAAAGATGAAAAATTTAGGTCTCATTTCAGTTAGTAAAATAATCATGGAGATGGTTTTGAAAAATTGCAATCAAACATCACAGAAGAACTGTCTAATGATTGGCATTCAACATTCCTTCAGTGGTAATCATTCTAGCGTAACTAACCTACTTGAATTTCGCATCACGATCATATCAACCTACGACAAAAGAAGTAGTGCGTATCATACATATCTGCAGTGAAAAAATATATTGGTACATTCCGACACGAGATTCAGTTAAACCTTGCATTACATGTCATTAAAAGGTAATTTGGTATTTTTGTTAGAAATTAGTTAAACAATCTGAAATGTCTTTTTTTTTTCTAGTTGACAAAATTTCTAGGTAGTAAATTCTTGGCCAGTGAGGTTTCTCTAATATCTGCTCTGTTATGTGTAAAAGCATGGGTCAGTAATTGGATGCTACTGGTACTACAGTATATTCAGATTTAGAATTGTACAAAATAGCAAATATAACGAGTTTTATTTGGTTAGACTTTCCTTGATCTTATTCTATTTAATTTAATTTAGTTTTTATTCATTTTGTCTTGTTTGCTTTATCCTATTTCATCTTATTTCTTTTATTTTTTTATATTGTGTTTTCATCAATGTTATGTGCCGCGTATGTCAACATGTTCATGGGAGTGAAATATACTGTATTTAGTCTCCGTCTGTACGTGGTCTATAGGTAGTCACAAATTTTCATTGTACCATATTTTAAGTGACTTGTATTGTCAGGTGAGCTTGAGATGGTTACTACTCATAGCGCACTAGCATATTTTAGGATGGACCTTTGTAATTTTTTATTATCTTGTTGGTGGCCTTCATTATTTTGTTGGATAATAATTTTATTACTATTTCTGTCATGTATTCATGATTCTACGCACGCACACACACACTACATATATATACAGTATATATATATATATATATATATATATATATATATATGTATATGTATATACAGTATATGCACACACGCACATACAGATTCGTACACACATGAATTTACGCATGAGATGTGAATAAAATGTGGTGAAAGCGTTCAAAAGGGTTTAATGTCTCTTGTAATTAATGGCTTGCCTAATTGAATACTGAACTTAATAATTCGTTTGCTTCAGACATG
>NC_134800.1:25546346-25551346 GCF_046742065.1 Oratosquilla oratoria
CTCCTTTTCTCTCTTCCTTATTCCTCTCTACTCCTCCTCTTCCCTCCACTTTCTCCTCCCTCCACCTTCTCCTCCCTCCACCTTCTCCTCCCTCTACCTTCTCCTCTTCCCCCACCCCCAACCTCTCCTCTTCCCTCCACCTTCTCCCCTACCTCTTTTCTCCTCTTTTATCCTCCTCCTCTTCTTCCTCCTCTTCCTTCTCCCATCTCCCTTGTTCTCCCTCCTTCCTTTTCCTTCTCCCCTCCTTCTCTTTACTTCTTCCCGCCCTCGTCCCCTTCCTGCTCCACCCCCTCTCCTCCACCCCCTCTCTTCCACCCCCTCTCTTCCACCCCCCTCCTCAACCCCCTTCTCCTCCACCCCCTCCTCCTCCACCCCCTCCTCCTCCACCCCCTCCTCCTCCACCCCCTCCTCCTCCACCCCCTCCTCCTCCACCCCTCCTCCTCCACCCCCTCCTCCTCCACCCCCCTCCTCCTCCACCCCTCTCCTCCATCCCCCTCCTCCTCCACCCCTCTCCTCCTCCATCCCCCTCCATCCCCCTCCTCCTCCACCCCCTCCTCCTCCACCCCCTCCTCCTCCACCCCCTCCTCCTCCACCCCCTCCTCCTCCACCCCCTCTTCTTCCTCCACCCCCTCTTCCTCCACCCGCTCCTTCTCCACGCCTTCCTCCTCCACCCCTTCTTCCTCCACCCCTTCTTCCTCCACCCCTTCTTCCTCCACCCCCTCCTCCACCCCCTCCTCCTCCACCCCCTCCTCCTCCACCCCCTCCTCTTTCACCCCTTCCTTTCCCACCCACTCCTCCACCCCTTCCTCCTCCACCCCTTCCTCCTCCCCCCTCCTCCACCCTTTCCTCTTCCATCCTTTCCTCCTCCACGCCTTCCTCCTCCCCTCATCCTCCACCCCCTCCTACACTCCCTCCTCGATCCCCTCCCTCCTCACCTCTCCGTCTCGTTCCTCCTCACCCCTCCGTCTCCCTCCTCCTCACCCCTCCGTCTCCCTCCTCCCTACACCTCTTTCTCCTCTTACCTCCTTTCTCTTCGTCCTCCTCCTACTTCTCAACCTCCTCGTCCTCCTCTCCTCTCCTCTCCCACTCTTAATATTGACACTAGTACCAACTTTCTTGCCATTTCTTGCTTTCTTTCTCCCTTTCCCTTCCTAGCTCCCTGCCCTCCTATCCCTCCCATCCCTCCCTCCCTCCCTCCCTCCCTAACCCCCTCCAGTCTTTGCGGACCCTATTCATCGCCAACCTCATTACTCCATTCCAGATCCAAGGTCCTTTAATTTCCTTGTTGACCAGCTCACAAATGCAATTGTATTTAATAATGTCCCCCCTGGCCTTCAGTAATCACAGCTTAGCGGCAATAGAAGGACTGGGGTTGAGGGTCATTGCGAGGTGCGTTGGAGGGATGGTGGGGGGTTGCGTTCGGGGTGAGGTGTGGATTGGTGTTGACAGAGGGTGTGCGTTTTTTTTTTTTTCGTGTTTATTCATTATTTTATTTTATTATTTTTTCGTTTATTAATTTTCATTTATTTATTTTTATATTTACTTATTCGTTTATCATTTTGATGTTTTTTGTTTATTGATTGGATGAATGATTTATTTTTGTTTGTTATATTAATTATTATTTCTTTTTTTTTTTTTTACTCATTTGTATTTCTGTTTGTGTGTTTGCTCCTGTTTCTGCCTGGTTCTCTTTATTTAAGTTTCTATTTTTTATTTTTTTTTATTTTTTTTTATAGTTCCAGTTCTTTGTTTTTCTTCCTTGTTACTATTTCTATTTCTATTTCTTTCTGTTGATATTTCTCTTCCTGCTTGTTTATGTTTGTTCTTTTATTCTCATTATTATTTGTTTATTTCTTTTATTTATTAGGCTCTTCATGTACGATACCTGACCACTAAAGTTTGCTTTATTAGAATCCACGAAAACAGAAAATCGCTAATATTCGAAACAAAAACGCCATTTAGAAATACACCTGGATTTCAGAAATTGCTTCCGGTATCCGATATTTTCTTAGTTTTGGATTTTTTCTCGAATACTGGAGAATTCCGAAATTTAGAGACTCGTATAGGAAGAACTATGAAAAAGGCTTAAAAAAACACGGGTCTAGTTTCGTCGTCATTCCAGACCAGTTTCGATCTAAGCTTCTTCATAGGAATGTTTTTCTGGGGCGAAGCTGACGCTATATATCTAGAAGTCGACTCCACGTTCCCTCTAAGGAAGAACAACCCACGGATGTCAGGCAGTAGCATGAAAAAAAATACTAATAAAAAATGATAATAATGATAAGAAGAAGAAAATATAAAGTTAATTAAAAAAAAAATTGTCTATCTTTTTCAACTTCTCACACTGTTCCAATAGAGAGATTATCTACGTAAGGACACTTGACACTCGCCTCACATTTTCAGCCATTTTAGAGTTGAACTCGTCCTCCTCATTATCTTTATTTTTGTCTTTATTTTCTGATTCACCCTTATCTTTCTTTCCTCGTTACCCGGTTTCCATTGTCTTTTTTTTTTCTCGTACTTGTACTTATATTTCTATAACTTCGTCCTTTCTTTCTTCGTCTTTTATCTATCTATTTATTTATTTATTTATTTATTTATTATTTTTTTAAGCTATATCATCAGCCGTGTTAGTGAATTGAATGGATTAATATTTTCAAGTCCTGCAAGTACAGTATTCTTCTTCAGTAAATAGCTATGACCCGTACTTTGCTAGAACAAAGTTTATGGATGAATTATCCCAGTCATGACGATGTTTCGTCTTCGTCTGAATCAAGACGCTTGGTGCTAACCAGAAGAACATATATAAAGGTGCGATTACAGAAAAGTCTTTGATTAGGATAATCGTAAACTCGACATTGCGAGGGTCTTGGCAAAAGGAATAAGATTTCGCCTCAGATTTCACGATTCCAAATAAATGACTGTGTCGGTTTTTTAGATTTTAATTCTTTCTTTTCTAGAACACAAGGACACTTCTTTATAGAACTTTTGTATTTTCTGAATAATTTTAGAAATTTTGTCTATCTTTTACCTTATCTTATGTTTTCATTATTTATTTATTTATTAATTTATTTATTTATTTATTTATTTATTTATTTATTTATTTTTCTTGCTTTGCTTGTCACTCGGTTATCAATTTTGTATTCAATCCCAGATCTTTAGGCAATCAAACAAGACAGATGGTTGTTACAGTCCCGCAAGTAAGTCAGAGGCTGACTGCATAAAGGCATCTGGTCCTAATCCTTATCAAAGACAACGTCAGTGCGTCGCAGTACGTGCATTGCCTGAAGAGAGTAAAAAAAAAAAAAAAAAAAAAAGATGCAGAAAGATGACTAATATAATTTCATTCTCGGCGAAGGTGGGGTTTCTCCTCTGTTTTATACAAGGTGGGCAATTAATTTAGTAGCCAATAAAGACTATTATTAGCAATGAAGGAGTGAACTGGTTTTTGTGTCAAGCTACAGCGTACGAATAAAAGATAAAGAAAGATATTTGGATACCTAAGATTTTTTCTAGAATAAAAAGAATATTGTTATTGTAAATATTGCTATTGTTATTGTTATTATTTGTCTATTTATATGTTTGTTTTTATCGTTATATTTTATTACAGAAACGTCGAAGCTAAATGAAATTATAACTCGTGTACCATTGTCGACATCTGAACTTAACACATTGGTCTATGTTAATGTCTTTCATTCATGAATACTTATCTCTTCATTTATTCATCTATTTATATTCACTCGTATATTTACTCATATATTTATTCATTCAATTGTTTATTTATGTGTTTATATAATTATGTATCTATCAGACTGTCTGCCAGTTTGTTTGCTTGTTTTATTTATTCGTCTCTACAGTGGTTGGCTTATATTAGAAAAGTGTCTTTGTTAGTAACAAGGATTATGATAAGATAGTTAAAATGCATCAAGGACCAATTTCTAGTGTCCATAGGAGCTCTTGTTGACCTTGGTGGGGATGATTTTCCAGGACGTGAGAAGGTCGAGTATTTGCCTCCACCATACGTAAATTGGGGGGTAATTATCAAGGAAATCATGTATAAATGACATAATCTCTCCCAAACAGCTTGAAAAAGTATAGAAAGTAGGACCTTGTCCCTCCAGATCTTAAAAAAAAAACTCCTATTCTTCTAAAAGATGGTAGTAAGGACATTTGCCACCATGACTAAAGAGTAACAAATGACCATGCCAATGGCATCTCGCTGTGGCGTGAGGAGATATGTTTGCACGTCATAAGGTTCATAATAAGGGACATAACGAAAGAAACATTTCACTATGGAAAGGACAAAGGATCAGGTGTCCTTTAGGAAGAGCCTAAAGAAAGACATTTTCTCCAATCTTTTATCAAATAAAAAGAGGAGGGGAATTATCCATCTGGAATGAGGTAAGAAGCAGGTTTGCCCCTCGGTAGGGCATAAAGAGGACCTTTTCCCCTTCAGAGCTCTCCCTCCGCAGTGGAATTAATCACAGGAGTTCCATTGCCTCAGAATTCTAGTTAGCCAAGAAAAAGAATTCGTCCGAATATACGAAAAAGGGTGGAATAATGATTACCACTCGTAGTTGCAAACCACAATGGAAAAAGTAAAGACAGAACTAAGATTAAGAATTGCACACCGTAAATCTTGGATTTAATTAGAGAGAGAGGACAAAGCGAATATATATTGTGTTCGAGATAATTGTTTCTCAACTCGGGATTTTATTTATCGTGGATGTAAATCTTGTTGTTATTAATTACGCCTAAGTGTGGGTTGAAATGACAAATATAACTGCGAAATAGAGGATAATGAACTCCGAATAGGTGAGTAATTACTTTGTTCTATTCGGCGGGGTTAAAATGAGCCCAGAAAGTGTTTGGAAAGTTTTTCACATTAAGGAAGGATGATTTGGTGGTGTTAAGAGTAATTTACTTTAATGTCAAAGTTGTTTACAGTTCTGTAAATGGGTCTGTCACGTGAAATAAGCAAGTCTGAATCCCATAAACGA
>NC_134800.1:25556346-25558846 GCF_046742065.1 Oratosquilla oratoria
ATAATATAAGTTCAGATAATTTGAAGAGCGACTCAATATAAGACGGGCCCTCTATCGATGAAGACCCCATCGTATATGAAATAACCCTTCACCCGAATGAATGAAATCGTCTGACATTGGCCCCAAACCAAGAACATACAATCGTCGCATTCAAGAGGACTAGTTCCGAGTGTTAATCATACACGAGGCTCTCTATGCTAACTTGGCATTATACGCCGGGTGGCAGTGTCATAAAAGAATTGAATCTCTCTTCACACGAGATTTTCGATTGGCACTCGCGAGGCAGGAAGGAATCCAATACTCGGCTGCGTAATTATTACCCCCACGAAATGCTCGGCAAACATGCTATCACATTACACATAACACCTTTCCCTTTTGTGAAATTATGGAATATTTGAAAACCACCAATTACTTAGCATTCTTCACCGCGTTCAACTACTCTGTGCTCCAGAAATTCGAGCGGATACTTGGGTAGTCTGGGTCGGGGTATGGGATACAGAAAGAGGTAAGACCTTGATGAATAATAAGTTCTTTTTCATATTCAAGTTTCATGCATATATTACCTTGTGGCTCACTCTCTCCTTTCTCCTCCCCCTCCTCCTTCTCTTCCCCCTCCTCCTTCTCCCCCTCCGTTGTAATAATCCATTGACCGTTTAAAGGAACGACTTGGTCATTTTCCCAAGACGTTTCGATATCGCAGTATGTTTTCTTATTGTATCGAATCTTTTTTCTTATTTTTCATACAAGCCTTCCAACAATTTGATAGTCGTTATGATATATGGAAATATGCTACACAGTGGGATTCGAACCTTTGCATGAGCGACAACTTCGTATCGTCCTTGATTCGTAAGTAGCAGTCGCTCATGCAAGGGTTCGAATCCCGGTGGTGGAGCATATTTCCATTAGGCGTGACAACGCTCAAATTGTCGGAAGGCTCGCATGAAAAAAGATTCGATGAGATAAGACTACATACTGTAGTACCCAAGATCGCGAGCTCGCGCGCACACTTACACACACACACACACACACACACACACACACACACACACACACACACACACACACACACACACACACACACACACACACACACACACACACACACACACACACACACACACACACACACACACACACACACACACACACACACACACACACGGATGGTTAAAAAAATACTAGTTACACTGATAAGACCTAAATTGGAATACGCTAAGACACAATGATCCCCTAGGTAAAAAAAAATTAAATAAAGAAATTAGAAAAAAAATCGAAGAGCAACGACAAAAATGGCGCAAATGCTCTCCAATTTGGCATACAAACAAAGATTGGATAAACTAAATCTACCAACCCTGGAACAAAGAAGAGAAAGAGGTGATTAGCTAACCACCTACAGAATTATGAAAGGGATGCAAATTCATGATAGAGATGACTTACTAAAGTGGGACAAGAAAAATAAGAGGACACGAGAAGAAACTTAAGAAGGACAATTACAGAAGAAATTTGAAAAAGAATAGCTTTGCACACAGAGTGATAGATATCTGGAACAAATTGAATGAGGAAACAGTGAGTGCAAAAATTATACATGACTGTAAGAACAAACTGGATGCGGAAAGATACCGATGCGGGCCACTACGAGCATAGCTCTCTTCCCGTAAAATACAACTAGGTAAACACACACACACACACACACACACACACACACACACACACACACACACACACACACACACACACACACACACACACACACACACACATTCTAACACACATTCTAACACACCGCACAAGCACACACACATTAACACACACACATACACTACCACACACACACACACACACACACACACACACACACACACACACACACACACACACACACACACACACACACACACACACACTAACACACACACACACACACACACACTAACACACACACACACACACACACACACACACACACGCACACTAACACACATACACACGCATACGCGCACACACGCAAGCACACGCAAGCACACTACCACACACACAGTACCACACACACACACAAACACACACATACACATACACACGTATACACATAAACAAACATACAGGGACACACACACACATACACACACACACACACACACACACACACACACACACACATACAAACACACACACACACACATACAGACCAACACACGCACACACACTCTCTCACTTTCTTCCCCCCATCCCTCTTCCATCCTTCCTTCCTTCCTCCCTTCCTGCTCACTACCATCTTCCCCGTCGTGTCCTACTTTCTTCTTTCTCCCTCCTTCTGGTCCTCCTGTCCTCGCCATCGACACGTTTGTTTCCCGTCTTCCGGCAGCGACTTGTCAGCGACGCTCCCGTTATTACGCGGGTCATTGCATCGGTTATTTTTCGGCTCCATTAGCTAGCCGCATTTAACACTGACTGGCCCGAATCCTTGCTCCCAAGTCGGCTTACCGCTAAGGGAAGACTTGCT
>NC_134800.1:25573846-25588846 GCF_046742065.1 Oratosquilla oratoria
GAATCAAACCGCTTGTTGTTTGGTTGAATAAATTTGGTAAATTTGTTACCGTATTGAATGAAAAGCGTCCGTCTACGCGGGATCGCGACACAAGTCTGTCGGGTCATGAGACCTTCCAAAGTCTGTTTGGCGGGATTTTTTTTCTTCTTTATTTTTAATTACTCCACTTCGACCTTTTCAGTGGTTCCCTCTGTGTAGCCATTCATTCTTTCTCTTCCTCCTCGTCTTACAATATATCAGTTCACCACGTTCAACCGTATTGCATTTAAAATTATCTATATGGCTAGGTAGAAATTGCATATATATTTACAAGTGAAATACAAAAAACACACAGATGGTGTATGAACACACACACACACACACACACACACACACACACACACACACACACACACACACACACACACACACACACACATACATATATATATATATATATATATATGTATATATATGTATATATGTATATATATATGTATATATATGTATATATATATATATATATATAGTATGACATGTGTGTATTTGTCTGTGTGTGTTTGTTTTTGTTGGTATGTGCGCACGACTGTAGACATGTGTCTATGTATGTATTTCAAGAACCGGTTATTGGTAAGCTGCAGAGATGTCGCGATATTATCACTGAGCAAACCCTTAAGGTTAGAATCGTTCGTTTTGGTGTCTTCCGTTCTCCACGAGCCGTCGAGCCTCAGATGTCTGAGAAGAAAAACTCTGACGATGTTCCTCAATATTACCAAAGAAAGTTCCAGATCAGAGACTCTAAACCGAGTTCACCCAGAGGCTCACAGAGTTGCTCACTTGATACTAGAAACCGGACAGTTGAATTAGTCAATAGATGCTTGTCAATTTGCACGGAAGAAACCTTCAAATCTTCACAAAAAATGCAAATTATAAGTACGAGTGAATTACATTTTTAGGCTGCTTCTTTAAGAAATAACGCTTTGGTTCTGAAATACTAGTAATAGTCTCTTTATATAAGAGGTAGCAGTAGTATCTGTTCCTGAAGGGTTGTGACTGAAAAGGAAAGGCAATGCAGTTGTGAAAATAGCAGCTGTGATGTAAGGATAGCCATGACAGCAGTATAGAGCGATAGCGTCGACTGGACGCATCATTATTTTCTACTCTTTCTCCTTCTCCTCCTCCTCCTCCTCCTCCTCCTCCTCCTCCTCCTCCTCCTCCTCCTCCTCCTCCTCCTCCTCCTCCTCCTCCTCCTCCTCCTCCTCCTCCTCCTTCTCCTCCCCCTCCTACTCCTCCTTCCTACTCTTCATCTTCCTCCATATCCTCTTTTTCCTCCTCTTACTCCTTTTCTTCCTCCATATCCTCTTTTTCCTCCTCCTACTCCTTTTCTTCCTCCATCTCTTCCTCCTCATCATTTCCACTCTTCTTTTCCTTCCTCATCTTTTTCTTTTCTTTTTCTTCATTTTCTTCTTTTTCTTTTTCTTTTTTTCTGATTTTTATTCTTTTTCTCCTTCCTCTCCTTCTTCTCCTCCATTTTCTTCTTTTTCTTCGCCTTCCATCTATCTATCTTACCCATCGTGTCTTATAATTATTCATCTGTACGCAAAAAATTATAAAATTCTCCAACTATTCAGTATAAGGCTTTCATGCTGTCATCAACAGTTGTTCATTAAATGTTCAATAATATGTTTCATTGAACATTATTAACGAACATAAATGATGTATTGCCGCTTATCTAAAAACATTTTGAAAATTTTACCACACTTTACTGAATAGATATGTTTAGTCGCAATGTTTAATGGTGTCTTTCCAGAAGTTTTCGTTGAAATTCATAATCTGTATATTGCCTATTTATAATAGAGCCTTTTGAAAAAAGGAACCACATGCTGGGCTCGTGATTGTCAGTAACTATTATCCCTCGTAAAAGCTTATATGGCCCAACGTATGGATAATGATGACTCTACACACATGTACACTCCACTCCTTGCACAGAGGGGACAACAAAATCCCGTAGAATCAGTGAAAACTTTTCATTTCCGTAAGTGTGACTCGAAATCGGAACTTCATACGTGGGACCCGAGACGCTAATCACTGCACTATTATCGTCAAACATGAAAAGTGCAATCAATGCACACACATTAAGTTCTTGTAAAAGGCTCAATTTATTAGAAATTTTTATGATATTGACCCCCACACCAACCTCCACTTCAAAATAGATAAAGAGAAACTAGCTGCCTCTGGAAATGTGATAATAAGCACACACACACACATACACACACACACACACACACACACACACACACACACACACACACACACACACACACACACACACACACACACACACACACACACACACACACACACACACACACATACACACACACATATATATATATATATAATGTATATATAGTGTGTGTGTGTGTGTGTGTGTGTGTGTGTGTGTGTGTGTGTGTGTGTGTGTGTGTGTGTGTGTGTGTGTGTGAGTGATTTTTAAATTTTAAATGGATCAACTTATTTTTGTTTATTAACTAATATTAAAACTTTATTCCTAAACCAACATTACCCTCCCAAAGAAATCAAATTAACATAACAAGATTCTACTGATTTTGCAATCAATAAGTACACCATTTTGCACGAACAGTGCACAATTTACATTATGAATGTAAGTACACAGAAGACGTGGGCGTGTTAGATACGTGCGTATGTACACATACATATACACACGCACACACCCAAACGGACACACACACACACACACACACACACACACACACACACACACACACACACACACACACACACACACACACACACACACACACACACACACACACACACACAAATGCTCACACAAACACAAACGCTCACACACACACACACACACACACACACACACACACACACACACACACACACACACACACACACACACACACACACACACACACACACACACACACACACACACACACACACACACAGTAACACAAAAACACACACACACGCACACACACACAAACACACACACACACATACAAACACACACACACACACACACACACACACACACACACACACACACACACACACACACACACACACACACACACACACACACACACACACACACACACACACACACACACACACGTATAGAAGATTCACAGTAAGCACATACATCATTTGAACGAAGGCCCGAAGGGACGCACCCTCACGTTGAGGTGATTATGGGTGATGGCGGGAGGAAGTCGAGATAGAAAAGGGCGATAGGGAAGTGTGTGCAAAGGTAAACAGATAAATGAGATAAGAAGTAGAAGCTGGACAGGTGAAGCTACAATCGCGATGGAAGGCAAACAGGTGAGAATGAGATCATTGCGAAGGACGTGCAGAGGGTATGTGGGTGGGCAGGGGGCAGGGCAGTTGGAAGGGATGTTAGAGTTTAGGGAGGTAAGGGGATATGATATAAGGGGAAACTAGGAGGAAGTAAGCGTGGAGGTTATAGATAAGTGTGGGAGGATAGCTAAGAACTTTGTTATGTACTGTATATTTGTGTGAGAGAATGAAGTATGAACGGGTTGAGAAAAAAAAAACTTAATCGTTTATTTTCTTTTTTTCGGGGCATATAAAGAATTGTCACCCCAGAACGCCCACATGAAGGATCATCCCTCCCCCCCCCTCCCCTGAAATCCCACATGAAGAACTGTCACACCAGTACGCTGATATCAACAGTGGAATAAAGATTAGGTTAGGTTAGGTTAGGTTGTTAGATTAAGTTAGGTTACTTTAGGTTAGGTTAGGTTTGTTAGATTAGGTTAGGTTTGTTAGATTAGGTTAGGTTACGTTACGTTAGGTTAGGTTACGTTACGTTACGTTAGGTTAGGTTATGTTAATGTTAGGTTAGGTTGAATGAAGGTTGCGATTATTGTCATCAACGTAAACAAACGAAGAATCGTATACCCAGGATGGCCCACATGAAGAATTATCACCCTAGGATAGCCCACATGAAATCTGGGGTGACGATTCTTCATGTGATCCCTTTTCCACTTTTATGGTGTTAAATGTGAAGATAAAATTCACACCAAGGACACAAATTATGGTATGTAATGTTAAATCTCTTAATTTATGCAAATATTGAATCTAACCTGGTGCTTGCACTAAAATGAGAAAGGCACTGGACTCGAGTGACCACAAGTTTCAAATTTGAAGAAGTCTACGGAGAACAAATTCCCACAATTGCTGTTTCCAGACAGGGCCAGCTCGCATTCCACGTAGTTTTGTTATCCAACAGTCCAAGCTTCATTAACTTTTAGCACCTGAATGGAACAGGGTGGAGTCCTCTTATTTGAATAGAATCTCCTGGCGTCCTGTGAGATACTTGAGATAGGTTGACATATTTGATTTTTACTCAAACTGGATAAAATCGCACCTCGCCAAAAAAAAAAAAAAAAAAAAGGAAGAGAGAGAAACTAGTTTTGTGCTCGCAAATCACCAGAAGTCTTCCAGGAACGTCTGCCGAAGATGTTCACCTAGGCTGGTGGGTTTTGAGATTTTGGCCCACGGAATCTCCAGTCCCAACTCCAGGTTAATCATAAGCCCCCTCTCTATCTTCTACATTTTTTTTTAAGGGAGGGCGGGTGTGTTTTTCAGGATGCTCTGAAGAACTCTGTTCGATACCCTGTCCCATATGGGTATTGGAGCATAACTTCAAGGACACCTGACCTCGAAGTTCCGCTGATGTCGCTGTCTGCTTCCCTCTCTTATCTACGTTTATCCTTCTCTTTCCTTAGCATGATCAATTTCTTTTTTACTGTCTCGTTGTTGTTTTTTATTTTATTTCTTGTCTTTTTTTTCGTCATTTTGATTCTCTTTATATCTTTTTATTATTATCTTTTTTTAATCGCCTTCATTGACATTTTCTACCTCCTCTCCTACCTCATCTTATCTACGTTCATCCTTCTTTTTCCCTAGCATGATCAATTTTCTTTTTACTCTCTTTTTTCTTCATTTTCTTTACTATTTCTGTTTTTTCTTGTCATTTTAATTTCCTTTACACCTTTTTAATTCTTTTCTTTTCTTCTTTTGATCATCATCATTGATATTTTCTACCTCCTGTCCTACCTTCTTTTCGTTCTTTACTCCTACCTTTTCTCCTCTCCTCTTCTCCTTCACTTTTCTTCTCGTCTCCCCTTTTTCCCCTGTTTTCCTCCTCTCTTCCTCCCCAATTACTTTTGTCCTTCTTTCCTCTCCTCGACTTTCATTCTTCTGTCTCGCCCACTTTCTCTTCATCCTCGTCACTTTTCCCTCTTCTTCTTTTACATTCCGTTTTCCTCCAATTCTCCCCAACTTCCCCTTCTTGTTCTTTATGGTCCACCTCTTCCTGCTGATCTTCAGTTTCCTTCTCTTCACTTTTTAATCCTTCGCCTCCCCTCCTCCTCCAAGTCCTCCTCCTTTGCTTTCTCTTCCCTCATTCAGCTCTTACTCTTTCTTCTCCCCTCTACCCTCTTTTTTCTCTCTTTCCATTGATACCCCCCTTTCTCCTACTCTACCTTTTCCTCTCCCACCTCCTCCTCTTCTTTCTCCTCCATCCCCTACCCCCTCCTCCTTTCCGTATCCCCTCCACTTTCTCCCTTTCTCCTTCATCTCCCTCACCCCTCTCTTCCTTTTACTTTTCTTCCTCCACCTTTTTCTCTTCCTTCGCTATTCCTCCATCTTTCTTCTACCCATTCCTTTTCTTCTTCTTCCTCCCATTCTTCCTACTCTTTCCTACACTCCCTCTTTCCTTCATCCTCCTCCTGCTCCCCCACCTCCAGTCTTCTTATTTTCCACCTTTAATTCCACTTCCTCCACCGCATCCTCTTTCGGTTTACTCATTTTTCAACACTTTAAGTAGGAGCTTTTTAATTTTTGTACTTTGCTTTCAAGATATTGATACGCAGCTCGACAGACGCATGTGTACATAGAAACATTCCTATACTCCAACGGACACCAAGTTTTCAAGTATCACCATCTAACTCTTTTGGAGATTTCAACTTTCATGTTTCATTACCGGCAGTAGCTTTCACGCTCCCATTCTTGCCCCCCCCAAAAAACAAAACAAAAACAAAAAACAATTGTATATCAATACGATAATAGCATTATTTTCACCAAAATCACCACCTGTATTATTACCGTTGCCATCATCATCGTCATCAACATTACCATCACCATCAGAAACACCAGCACTGTCATTCTCATTTTCACAATCATACTCTCATAAGAACATAAGAATGAAGGAGACTGCAAGAGACCATAAGGCCTACACTAGGCAGTCTTATTCGCTTTCACACAGTCACACTCGCACTCGTACTTTTAGTCGTATTCATACTCTTATTCACTCCTTCAACATATCTTCACTACAACTGTAATCGCCCGACCAACCCAGTCTTCAATACTACTACTACCACTACCCTCGCCTCTCTCATCACTACTATCATCACCACCACCTCCATCACTGCCAACAGCACTCACCAACAACCTCTACCACCACCAGCATCACTACCACTATTCCCGCCACAACCACCACTAACAACACTACCACCATAACCACCACGTCCTTTGCCTTCCCCAAAAGTGGAAGTGGGTCATTAGGGCCTGGCCTCTCCGCGACTCGCCGACATTCGCCGGCAATCGCCGACACTCAGCGACACTAGACAGCGTCGGGGCGCGTTAACAGGCCTCCTTGTTATTACCCGAGCGCACTAATGAGTGCAATTGGTCGTTAGTTTAAACTGTTCATGGGGGCTCGTGTGGCCGCTAATAGCGAGGAACGAGACAGTAGACTGGGCTTGTGGGAGTAATTTGCAGATAATGGGAATGCCAGGCGCTAAACCCATTACTATATATTTTTTTTTCAGTGAGGCAGAATAAAAGAATAAAAGACCTTCAGTTATGTATGAAGTTAGATCAAAACTGCCGTAGCAGTATCAAGGAAGGCGTCTTAGCTTTGTTAGTAATTATGGTGGTTGGTGGTGGCTTGACAGGATCTGTTGATTTCCATATGCCCTGGCTACAATGCCAAGCCGAGTTGCATTGAATTGTAGTGGCAAAGCCTATAGACGGGAGACCTTTTGTTCCATAATGATGCAGTGGTAATAAATAGATGAATAGATAATTTGACAAGGAAATAAATGAAAGAAAATCATCAGTACATACAGAGATACATAAATATATGATTACGAAATGCTCAAATACGCAATAGAAAATATCGATTGATTAGTTAATTGATAGATAATTGAAGTTGTAAACAGACACACAAACAAAATACTCCACATATTTAGGTCTTGAGCTGTTCGTCATTGTAACGTACTTTGTCTTGTTCAGGAACGGACGATCTTGTTCAATTGAGGAACCAATTTTAGCTAAACTGGGACTTGAAACAACGAGACTACATTAGCACAGTTAGAAACTTAAGTTGATTAGTGTTTTAAAGGATAAGCATATAAAAGAATTTAAACCTGTTTTCCTAACTAACTTTTAGGTTACATCTAAATGAATAGTTTGAATTTGTTTTTCCGTCGTCCTCGAGTTTTCTTAGGTTTTTATCGGCATTTTTTATTTCACCTAAACGAGTCCTTGGGAATAGTGGTCGCCATATTGTTGACATAATGACGTAAATCTAAAAACAAAGCCGCCATTGTTTTTGTGCATAGGGCGTGCAGAACTGCGCAGTAAATCTTTTGCTAATGTTTATAATTTCCATTGTATTCTAATTGCTATTGTAATTAAGCACATGTACTAGACGTAATAAAAAATGTCACAGATTCGTAAAACACGAGAAAGTAGTTTTCGTTTATACGCACTGCTAAAAAGTGAGATTCGACATAGGAAATAAAAGGAATTTTTAACTTCATTTTGGCGCATCACTGTTTTTATCACAGAATTGCTAAACAAGAGCCTGTACTTTATGAATAAATTGAGTAACTAATATTCCCTAAGCTACAAATGCAAAAGACCTTGTATTTCTCATATCATTAATAAAACTAAATTTGATGTCCCTTGGTCTATATTAATAATATGCCCGGTAGTTTTATAACTGAAAATAACAAGTATGTTTAAACAAAGTTCGCTAGAATCTATATAAATTATATAGATTTTAATTAAAAACAATGTACTTATTTGTAATTGAATGTACTTGGTATTTTTCAAGTTCTTTGGGTCTAAGTAGTAGGCCTAAAAGTACCTTGAATTGTTAAACCCTAATACCATGGCCTCATCATGTTGATGACTCTGCACATGTATGTTGTTAGGCCTAGGCCTACTACATGATGTACATGTAGACTAGGCCTATATGATGTATGTATAACTATGAGAAGAATGTAAACAAACACGGTTGATGAGGTCAACATTATACAAGTTTTACTGAATCATGAGGTTCTAGCAGACCGAATAAAGTCTTGGACAAGAAAAACGATAAATGATTATCATTCATCTTATATCATTTGTTTATTTGTTTTGCTATCATTTGTCTGTTTATTATTATTTGCTTGATTCTCATTTATTATTAGTTATATGTCAATTTATTGTTATTTACTATTTACCTGTTTATTATTCAACTATACCTATGCATTTATTTATGCATTGTATTATTTACATTATTATATCTATTTATCTATTTATTTATTTATATATTATGATTTTTTTCGCATCCGACCTAGATATGGACCAAAAGGTCTCCTGTCGGCATGCTCCGCCTTTGTAACCTTTGTAAGGTACGAACCACGAAGTTGTGTGCATCCACTGTGTCCATTTGGCCAACAAAGCATCATTTCGCCCTTTGTTTTGTTAGTCGTCTTTACCATGTTCAAAGTCTGAACCGGGGTAATTCCCATCGCTAATGTCCCTGTATGCGATTCACCATGGTTTTGGATCACGTGTTGGACTCGTGATCGACAACTATTTCCCTCCCATAAGAGAGCTCAGAGCTCATATATGACCGATCTATGGGTAATACTATGATCCTACACGTACACACACACACACACACACAACTCGCCCACGAGAGTTGGAGTAACGACTCGCAGCGCAGTGATACTGAAATCATTTCAGCCCCGGGAGACCCAGGCATGATCGCCCAATCCTCAAATTTCCTGTGAAATGTACCGATTCTGTATTTCATTTTAGCTCGAAGTAGGAGAATTTTAATTATCACACTCCGAGAAATATTCCGTTAGTATAGAGTTCGCCATAGTCGATAATGCACTGCACTACGTCATGGCGCTGGCGTGTTTTTTGCAGACGATGGATGTTGTGATAGAGCAGAGATATGAAAAAGCATAGTATCTTCAATCGATGGGGCAAATTAGAAAAACAAAATGGTTTCTAGATGCGATTTACCATACATTTATGCAAATTAGTACTTATGCTGTACGCTTATCGTTTAACAGTACATGATTATATTATGACGGCTTTCATGCACATATAATTGTTAAAGTGTCCGGTTAGAAATGGATTACTTTTTCTTATATATATATATATATATATATATATATATATATATATATATATATATATATATATATATATATATATATTATCATTATTGATATTATTATCATTGTTATTATTATTATTGTTGTTGTTATTGTTATTATCATTATTATTTATTTGATCGCTTTTCCATTTTACCGTATGTATGTATGTATATATATATATATATATATATATATATATATATATATATATATATATATATATATGTATATATATATATATATACATGTATGTTATATATATACATATGTATACATACATATATACATATGTATATATATATACTTATATATATATATATACATATGTATGTATATATATACATATACATATGTATATATATATATACATACATATGTATGTATATATATATATATATACATATATATATATATACAGATATATATATATATATATATATATATATATATATATATGTATATTCATTCTATCATTTGTCAATTATTTATTTATTCATGTATTTTATTTATTTTATTCATTTATCTATTTATTTAATTCTACTTATTTATCTTATTTTTTTTGTCTTTGTGGAGAACTACGACAGCTTTCAGCGTTCGTCTTCCGGGATACAAAAATTACTCACCAAAATGTGGAGGAAATAGTCTCTTCGACTGTATAGAATTTGACCGTAAATTTAGCAAAATCATCTACCCTTCCAGGACTAGAATAAACAAATAAAAATGTAAAATTGAATAGAATAATAAACAAGTGAATAAACTGTAAATAAGATATAAGTATCAAAGACAGTGTTAATTATATCATGACCTAAAAATACTTTGAATAGAATCTTGAATATAGCGTCATGCCTTATACTCCTTGTCTTGGTTTGTACCATAGGTTTTTGTTCTACTTAGATGTTCCCGTAAAAAGGGAGTTTAATACCTAACCATAGTCACGAGTCGAAAGGTTTCCCTTATTTGGATAAAAGAAAGCAGGAGTGTGTGTTGGCTTCTGTGGCCTCTCTGCTGGCCTGAAGACCCGCCTTAGAAAATGTTACCTCCGAGGGATTGAAAAGGGGCAATTTTGTCAGAGCTGGTCTCTCTTTCTGGCAGTTGCAAAGAGAACGAGACAGAGAGACAGGCAAGCAGGAAGACAGACAGAAAGACAGACAGGTAGACACAAAGACAGAAAGACAGGCAGATACAGACACAAAAAGGCTGACGAATGAGAGAGATAGGGAGAGAGAGAACCAAAGACAGTAAGGGAGGGGGGGAGAGGAAGGGAAGAAGAGAAGGAGGGGAGGAGGAAGGGAAGGAAGGCCGAGGGAAGGTGAGAGGGAGGAGAGAGATGGAGGGAGGGAAGGAAGAAACAAGGGAGGGAAGGAAGGAGCAAGAGAGGGAGGGAGGGAGGGAGGGAGGGAGGGAGGGAGGGAAGGAAGCAGCGAGAGAGGGAGGGAGGGAGGGAGGGAAGGAGAGAGGAAGGACGGAATGAGAGGGTGAGAGATGGAAGGAAGGAGAGGGGGACGTAGGGAGGAAAGGAGAGAGGGAATGATGGTGAAAGGGAGGGGGAGGAGGAAAGAGAGGGAGACGGAAGGAGGGAAAAGAGAGGGAGGGAGGAAGGGAAGGAAGGAGAGAGAAAGAGAGGGAGGGATGGATGGAGAGAGGAAGGGATGAGGGAAGGAGAGGAGGGAGGGAAAGAGGGAGAAGGAGGGAGGGTAAAAGAGAGAGAGGGAAGAAGGGAGGGAAGGAGAGAGGAAAGGAGGGAAGGAGAGAGGAAAGGAGGGAAGGAGAGAGGAAAGGAGGGAGTGATGGAAGGAGAGAGGAAGGGATGAAGGAAAGAGAGAGAGGGAGGGAAAGAGAGGGAGAGAAGGAGAGAGGGAGAGAGGGAGGGAAGGAGAGAGGGAGGTAGGGAAGGAGAGAGGGAGGGAGGAAAGGAGAGAGGGAGGTAGGGAAGGAGAGAGAGAGGGAGGTAGAGAAGGAGAGAGAGAGGGAGGTAGGGAAGGAAGAAGAGAGGGAGGTAGGGAAGGAAGAAGAGAGGGAGGTAGGGAAAGAGAGAGGGAGGTAGGGAAGGAGAAAGAGAGGTAGGGAAGGAGAGAGGGAGGTAGGGAAGGAGAGTGAGAGAGAGAGAGAGAGAGGGAGAGGTATAGGTAGATAGATAGTTTGATAAGGGGAGTGATAGAAGGAGAGGGAGGGAGATGGGGTGGGAAGGAACGGTAGGAGGAGGGAAGAGAGAGACAGGCGGAAGATGAGCCTAAAGGGAACTTTATTTAAAACTCCTTTGATACGGTCAGGTCCCAAAAGCTGAATAAACTCGTCTGATGTTCGCAGAAATAGAATCCATTCAAGAATTAATCTAAATATATGAACTCCCTCTCTTAAGATGGCGTTCTAAAGTTCGCCGATAGTGGTGTCCTCTTCTAGTAATAAATGACACCCCCATGATATTTCTTTGATTTCTAGTTACTGAATTTTATAGTAATTATCAAACAGAAGTAACTATGTAGAAATACAGCGATCAATGGACCTCCTACTAGCACAGATGAATAACGTCGTCCTCTGTAATCTGCCTGTGGTCAGCTTTGGTCCTCTACTTGTTCCACTTTCACAACATCAAATTAAATCAGTCTTTTAAGTCCAACTTCGTAATTACTCGCATCTGGTTGTCACTCGTTTCAATTGAATTCGCTCAGGTGGTTTCAAATTGCCCCCTTGACCCCCTACAGGCTAAAAACTAATTATTTCCTACTAATTGTAGGGTAAATTGTTTATTAAACCATTCCGTCCTCCGGCGTGTTGTAGAGTTTTTGTTTTGGGTGATGATATTCGAATGAAGGTCTGTTCCTCGTACCCTAATGCTTAACTGCCTGCTTCGTAGGTGACCCGCCGAACGAGGTGAAACAGTCTGTGGTTAGCCAGGGTTAAGTTGTTTCATTTAAACGAGTTTGTCTTGTTTGTTTTTTATCTTTTGTCACCATCCAGTGGTTCCTTCTATTCTTTTACTCCTCTGTCTTTTCCCTTTATCTTATCTGCTTTCCTTTTTTCTTTGCATTTCATCAACACCTTTTAACAATACAGAGGCTTGTGTCTCTAGCGGCCATCTTGAGACACTTCATCTTTGGGATCCGAGGAACAGCCAATCCGTCTGTGAGCCGAAAGGTCCCTGGTCGTCTGTTGAAGCAACGGCAGTTATCAGTGGGTGGTTGGCAATTAGAGAGTAATTTGTGTGATTATTGCTCGTGGTGGCTTGGTAATTATTTTTTTAGCGCTCGTAATTACGCCGAGCCAAGTCTTCAGGGAGGAAGTTCTTAACCAGGACGTCGAGGTGGTTACTCCTGTTGTCCCCGAAAGGTCTTTAGCTGGTGGGCATTTGCATAGTAAGAGGGCATTGTTATTGTTCCGAGAAGCTGAGTAGGCGTGTACAGGCAATAATGCTGCTTGGGATGTGTACATATATATAAGAGGGAGTAGTTACCACTGTTTAGCGGCGTGGCATACCGGGAGCTCCTGTTTGACTTAAGTGTGTATACTGAACTTTGTGTTCCGGTAGAATTCCTCTCGGTTTCCGTAGGGTAGTGATGAATGGGTTTGTTGTTTTTGTTTGCAGATTTGTAGCACCATTTTATGTAATTACGTGCAAGGACACCCGTGCACTAAAACAAGCACAAATGCGCAGAGATGTAAGACTAAGGAGATATGTAACAATGCGAGCACGCGCGCACACACTCATACGCACGCACATACGCACATACACACACACACACACACACACACACACACACACACACACACACACACACACACACACACACACACACACACACACACACACACACACACACACACACACACACATATATATACATATGCATATACATACAGTACACAATTCATTCTAACGTTGAACGGAGCAGAAACATTTCTCATTTGGAAGGAAATCAAAAGTTGAAGAACACTCATGGATGGCAGAATACTATTGTGATGTATAGGAGGCTATTCATATATTCCATATTTGCAAAGGATGAAAGGGTTATTGAGGTTTAAATGTATATAGTTGCGTAAAAATATGGAGACGAAGAGTGGGTCTCGGCAGATTTTTTTACAGCAATGTAAAAAGTTATTTCGAACGAGATCAAACTAAATAAAAGTATATTAATACATAAGTGTCTGATATAAAATATAGTTTGTGGAGAAAAAATATGATAGGAGCATTTAAGAAAAACGTACAAATAGATAAGGTGGAACTGGAAGAAGGAAATTTTAGAATAATCAATATCAAAATAGATATTGATAAACATGATATCAAAACGCTTTTTATAAGCATTGACAACGTGACCATGATGGAGACTTCAGATGTGGGGAGGTAAACGAGGAGCGGAAACCTAGCAGTAACAAAGAATCATTATGTAATGCATTGTTGAATATAACATTGAGCAGTAAGAGGACAGTGAGTTAGAGAGAGAGAGAGAGAGAGAGAGAGAGAGAGAGAGAGAGAGAGAGAGAGAGAGAGAGAGAGAAAGAGAGAGAAGAATGAGAGGAGATATGACATCAGCTAAACTGGACTTGCTACTAATTGAAGAATCAGACGTTATGAAATATTTGAAATATATGTGTCCTAAAGTGATCACATAGTTCTTGAATTCCATACAGCTGCAGGAGATGCAAAAATGAGAGACAAGTCATATATAGTTTAGGAAAGAAGAAATTCACTGAATCGAATAAACTCCATATTGGATCAAAATTAAAGCAATTCAGGACAAAAAATACAGAAAATACGGGGAATACCATTGAATATTTAAATCCCACTAATGAATAAATACATACCATTACTAAAGAGGAAAACGTAAAACAAAGGATTATCTTAACATATGTTAAACAGAAAGATAGAGTGAGAGGTATATAGAGAAAGAGAGAGAGGGAAAAAGAGAGGGATAGAGAAAAAAAGAATGAATAAGAGAGAGAGGAGGGAACGAAGTAAAGAGAAAGAAATGAGCAAGGAAAAGGAGTAGAGAGAGTAATTACTATAACAGTGAATGAGTACAAGAAAATTATAATTGGATACATAAAAATTAGTTTCATCGTCTGGATTGAACTATATGGAAGTAAGAGAAAATACACACATAAAGAAATTTAGAGCCAAGACTGACCGATCGAAATACAGACTATTCCTTTAGCATATTTCTTATCATTGATAATACAATTAAGTAAATGTACAAACACATGTACATGTGTATGTCTATATGTATGTTTGATATATATATATGTATATATATATACATGTATATATATTATATATGTATGTATATAATATATATGTATATATATATGTATATATATGAATATATATGAATATGTCTATATATATATATATATATATATATATATATATATATATATATATAATATAAAATATACATAATTGTATCCTGAAGGGAAAACTTGGATTCTAAAAGGGCTAATAGTTTCATAGAGGTTATCATATTAAATAAAATGTGATATTACAACACTAAGAACACGAAATAATACACAGTAG
>NC_134800.1:25593846-25596346 GCF_046742065.1 Oratosquilla oratoria
TATTTTCCAATTCATTTGATTAGTTTATTACGATTACTATATACACATGAAAATCGTTGCTTTCTGTTCTCCTGTACAGATGGTGAGCACATATGTACTCCAGCAGTACTGTCGATTCTAATGAGTTTAACGTTGAGAAAATGACCTCTAGATGCAGTCGCACGCACAGGATGTACTTCATGAAAAATCCCTCGTATATTACGATATCTACTATATAGACAGTTTTTAAGGAATATGTTATGCGTAATTGAATAGAGGAGGGACATATTATATATATATATATATATACATATATATATATATATATATATATATATATATATATACATATACATATACATACAGGGGAATTTTTTTTTTTTTTCCAGAGCCATTTTTTTTTTTTTTTTTTTTTCAATTTCACCAGAGCCATTTCTTTAATTACCAGAGCCATTTTTGATACTTCCAGAGCCATGTTTTTGCAGGTTCGATTTCCTTCAAACTATTGGAAGACTAACTCATTACTCATGTCGGAGCGAGTTTGCATATGTACAGTGTACGTATGCATGCGGTGATGTGGTATTGGGTATGGTGCATTGTACATGTAGTCAGCGCGTTGATTGGGCAGCTAGCTGCATGCAACCAATGAACTTCCCTGCATACAGGTACCATGCAATTCAAAACTAGCGACATTATGTAGCACGGTAGTCGTGTAGAGTCTAATCAACATGTACTAGTATACGCGAGCATGCAGCTGATACGAAGCTAGGCTAGGTAAGCCATTGAACTCTAGCAGATATACCGCGTACACATATGTACGTACATCAACAAATTAAAGTTGATTGATGCGTTGCGTTTATGATATCGATTGATAATGCAATGATTGATCATGGTTAAGTTGTGTTTGCTCTGATCCTTTCATCAATGGTGATGGGATTCAGGGATTACCAAATGATGGATAATGCATGAAAAACGTTGAATCTTGCCACGGGAGCGATTTTTTTTTTTTTTTGGGGGGGGGGGATCGCTCCCGCTATTGGATTTGCGAGAGCGACATTGGAACTTTCCCGAGCGAAATCGCTCGTCGCTCCCGTGTATTTTTTCGCTGTATATATATATATATATATATATATATATATATATATATATATATATATATATATATATATATGTATATAATGTAGTTTAAGAATTTAAACGCTTCATGTAGTCATGGTAAATGTAGACTGCATGGTTAAATCATGGTTTGAACATGATTTAAAGACGTTTAAAGGATTCAGTCACACTTACTGAAAGATAGCAGACATTACTGTCTTCAGGTAAACCCAATTCCGCATATTTACCTGTAGAATTGAAAAGGAACTCTGTGTTCACTGCTGATGTGGAAGTTTGAAGCTTCTCGTGGATCTTGAAGCCTAATGATTGGTTAGCCCGAGCCATATGAAGCCTCCATATGATGTAGTGTGTTAATCTGGGTTATTATATAATCTGTCAAGAAGAGACCCTCTATTTTTGGATGTTAGCATACATCAACTCAAATCGTACCTGTGAATGTCACACCTGTGAATGTCACACCTATGAATGTCACCCCTGTGACTGTCACACCTGTGAATGTCACATCCTTTACTTTCAGAACATCAACTGTAAGTCATTGGTTCTGAACTTAGGTTTAAAGACCCATAGTGGGCCACATGGTTTCACAAGTGAGGTCACAAACAGAAAGCTAGTGGTAGTTAGTGGATGCACCACAACTCGAGTCATTGTTTAAGTGGTCTCCACGAAACTGAAGAACAGCAATGCATAAGGACGCAACACACGGGAAACTAGTTTGAGAACTTATGGTTTATATCTTCAACTACCTTCACTCTACCTTCTTCCAACATCCACGCCTCCACCCTTCCTACCTACACCTTCTTCACTTGTGTCTTCCACATCTCCACCTTCATCATGTCCTCCTCCACCAGCTTCCACACCACACTTTCCACATACCCACCTTCATCTCCTCTAACCTCTTCCACCTACCACTTCGCTTCTTCGTCTAGTCATCTAGTGCGCCTCTTCTTTCGTCTTCCACGGTCCTCACCTCCACTTGGCACACCTTCGTTCTCAAACACTTCCACCTCATCCACCGCTACCTTCCACACATCCACTTCTTCTCCTGTCGCACCTTCACTTACCTCCGCTTTCAACACCTCTGTCAACCACCGCCACCACTTTCATCTATCACCACCATCATTGCTTCTATCCACGCCACCACTACTACTACCACCATCACCAACACAACCACTTGTACCAACCCCATCATTTCCACCACCACCTCTACCTCTACCACCTCCACTTCCTCCACCACCTTCACCAACTCCACCTCTACCATCTTATTCACTTCAACAACCTTCACTTCTAACACCAGCCCCACCAGCACCACCACCATCCACTACTCCCCCACCATCCACTACACCACCATCAACTACTCCACCACTATCCACTACACCACCATCCACAACACCACCACCATCCATTA
>NC_134800.1:25601346-25618846 GCF_046742065.1 Oratosquilla oratoria
TATATATATATATATATATATATATATATTCAACCACATTAACTTATCACTTTTAATTCCAAGTTGAGAGTGGTTAGGGTGTGAGAATCAAAGCGTAGTTTGGTTCTGGTTAGGAGAGGAGGGTTTGTTCTCTAGATTTACGAGCGAATGTTTACCATCTCAGGCCACTAACCTACCTACGAAGAGCAGATATACACGTGTTCACGTCCTAATGCTTGTGCATACACGAACGTATGGATAAACGCATCGTATACGCACATATACTTACACACGAAAGTAAACGTGACAGCACACGCGCGCACATACAACTCGCGCACAAACGCACTTGCACACGCACTCGCGCACACATTCCCGCACGTTTACACACACGCACGTACACACACGCACGTACACACACGCACATTCACGTGCATACACATTCACGCACACAAGTACACACACACACACACACACACACACACACACACACACACACACACACACACACACACACACACACACACACACACACACACACATGAATTTAAGAGCAAACTAGACACTGCGAGATACAAAGGCGGGGCACCACGAGCGTAGCTCCCCTTCCCGTAAAAAAATAGATAAACTAGGTAAATACACGCACACGCACACACACACACACACACACACACACACACACACACACACACACACACACACACACACACACACACACACACACACACACACACACACACACACACACACACACACACACACACACACACACACACACACACACACACACACACACACACACACACACATATATACACACGTACACACTTGGTATTCTATATGTATACATATTTCACTTGTATACTTGTGAGTTTTTCACATCAAGCCCACAATGCATATTAAACAAAACCCAGCCAAAGCAGGCAACCCATTTTGAGGCGAAGAACTAATTTGTCCAGTTAATGAGATGTTGTCGCCTTTTTTTCTTCCTTTTTAAGGGTAAGCGTCAGACTTTTTAATTGGGGAATTAGGAACGTCTTCATTACCTGCAGAAGAGCAACACGAGGTAAACACTGAAGGTGTCGAGTTGTTATTTGTTGGTCCTAACAGCCCATTACTCAGCCCGTCATTCATCTTGCTCCTGGCACATGGCTGCTGCTAGCCGGACGGGAGCCAATAAGCTGCCGGCATGCAACGGCCATCTAACACCCGAACTAACAGCCAACTAACAAGCAGACGTCTCGGGTCTGGTAATTGTTGATAGTGTTATCGTGGGTTTAATGATTGTCTACGGTTTTGTACGAAAGGATTCCTGTTACGCACGTGTGTGTGTGTGTGTGTGTGTGTGTGTGTGTGTGTGTGTGTGTGTGTGTGTGTGTGTGTGTGTGTGTGTGTGTGTGTGTGTGTGTGTGTGTGTGAGTGTGTGTGTGTGTGTGTGTGTGTGTTTGTTTGTTTGTTTGTTTTTACCTAGTTGTATCTTACGGGAAGGGGGAGCTATGTAGAGGTTACCATGTATGTGTATACCTGTGATTATTTTAAGAGAATATATATGTTAACATAAACTTCGAGAATATTTAGCCGACCTATCCATTTGTTTAGAGAAAATCCTTTAAGGTTGCGGTCTGCGAAAGGAGGTGATATCTCATTACCTACCGATAGACGAAGCTTAGTTAATTGCTTTGTATCCTTTACCCGGATTATTCTATTGGGAGTAAGTACAATATAACAAATGTCTTTTTTCCTGTAACTAATAGATTTAACAAGTCATTTAATTTCTTTTGGAAATAAGAGGAATATTTGCAAGTTAATTATTGGAAGACAAATTTACCTAGCGTTGAAAAGGTCTCAGAGTTAAAATAAAAAATAAGTAAAATCAGCGTGAAAAAATAGGATGATAGCTACTGATATAGATAATAGACTAAAATCTACAGTATCAGCCACGTGCTATTGTTGGACATACTATATGTTCCATGATTTATCAGAAATATACATGTTATTTTATTTTTGTTTTGTTTTATTTTCTATTGAAGCAAACCATATTTGAAAATCACTTTAATCACAAAGAAATGAGTGAATATAGACATGTACTGAAAAAATCGAATGTATATTTGTATATATCTAATATACGGCTGGTCAGTTTGAGGTATCCGCAATATTTCATGGATTGCAAAATGTTGCTGACGAAAGATAATCTAAAGTGAATATTTTGTACAAGATTTTGCCAGCCGACTTTAAGCATAAAAGAAAAGTTCATCACACTCTCTTGGTCCCTTTGACTTTGGAGAAGCAACTCGTTCACTCAGCGAACTCTAGCCGAGAAGAAAAATATCCCAAAGACAAAAGCCTAAAGAGAAAAGAAGACACAAGCTCATCCGACTCTCATGTTCTTAGCATCGACACATCAAATACCGCTACCGATGCAGCCACCGCCCTGGCTGGCCAATCAGAAACGTGAACTGCTAACCGTCAAAGGCAATGTTGACACCTGATTGGTTCTGTCGGTGGAGGACCTCGATGGTTGAGGACCACCCGGGAAGACTCGCTTCTCCTGAAGACTTCTCTGCGCCCAGACAGACGCTGTCATGTAGGGCAGAGGAACGTAAACCGTTCGAGAAGTAATGGTAAGGTTTTATCATCGACGTGAAAGAAGTGTATACGTCTTCGGGTGATTGGTCATATAGGTATACGATTTACTGTAGACATGCGCGCGCACGCACACACACACACACACACACACACACACACACACACACACACACACACACACACACACACACACACACACACACACACACACACACACACATATATATATATATATATGTATATATATATGTATGATATATACTAACATATATACGTGTGTGTGCGTGTATTTACCTAGTATCTTACGGGAAGGGGAGCTATGCTCGTAGTGTCCCGTCTCTCTATCTCGCAGAGTCTACTTTGCTCTTATATTCGTATATAGTTTTTGCACACACTATTGTATCATCCAGTTTGTGCGTGCGTTCGTGCGTACGTGCATCCGTGCTCGCGTGTGCGTGTGTGAGCGCGCTCCATGTATGGTAGTTTCCCCCGTGAAAGGAGATCACCAGACTAACCACCACTTTGGAGGACGAACCT
The DNA here is from genome assembly GCF_046742065.1 of Oratosquilla oratoria. Lineage (NCBI taxonomy): Eukaryota > Metazoa > Arthropoda > Malacostraca > Stomatopoda > Squillidae > Oratosquilla > Oratosquilla oratoria. The sequence continues at coordinate 25,604,446 of NC_134800.1, forward strand.
GTGCTCTCGTTTCTCTCGGGCGAGTCGAAAGCCACGCCCATTATGAATGAATTAAAGTGTCTCGCTACCTTGTTTAACCTCTTCTCCACATAGAGTCTGTCCTAAATTAAATAAAATCGTCTGGCGTCAGCCAGAATATAATTTCTTAAACGGACATTTGCTTCCAATGGGTAAAAATAGTTTTGTTTATTTGTGATCTTTTGCCTCCCAGAGGTCCCTTGTAACCTAAGTTGATTAGAAATAATTCGTTATAAGCGAGAGTAAAAGTTTTAGGGTGCTGGGTTGGGTTGAGTATTCATTTTATCTATATATTTATTTGTTTATTTATATATTATATATATATTTTTTTGGGGGGAGGGGGAGGGGGTACTAGTATCAAACGGGTCCCTCTAAGTCTAAGACATTTTTAGTGCCTGTACCCCTTGAAATCTCTCAAATTTTCTCACCCCCCCCCGTGTAAAAAATAACATTAAAAACATTACATGGATCAGTGACATGAATCTCGCAAACACACACACACGCACACACATATATAGTGTATATATATATATATATATATATATATATACAGTATATATATATATATATGTGTGTGTGTGTGTGTGTGTGTGTGTGTGTGTGTGTGTGTGTGTGTGTGTGTGTGTGTGTGTGTGTGTGTGTGTGTGTGTGTGTGCAAAGTAGACCATTTGGAAAAAGAAACTATCGAAGCAGAACGCTTTCGTATATTACATGCAGTGCAAAAAGTACTTTTTGCACTAGATATAATATACGAAAGCGCTCTGCTTCGTTGGTTTCTTTTTCCAAGTGGTCTACTTTGCATAAGTGAACACACGTACCCGTGTTCTTATTAGCATATATGTATGTATATATATATATATATATGTAAAATGTGTGTGTGTGTGTGTGTGTGTGTGTGTGTGTGTGTGTGTGTGTGTGTGTGTGTGTGTGTGTGTGTGTGTGTGTGTGTGTGTGATTTAGTCAGTTACTGAAACAAAAAAGATGAAAACAGGAAAAATATTAAAATACATATTTTTAATTTTCTCTGTAAATATATCGTTAGACTGGCCAGAACGTCTCGTACCTTCTCAAGATTTTAGGATTCGTATCTTCTGGGAAAACAGGTGGTGCCCCACGTGAAGAACTACTATAAAACTGAATGAAATAACCTATCGTTTACCAGAACAAAATATGTAAAGTGAACTTTGTTTTGTTTTAAACATACTGCAGCCCAGAAACATCTACCATATGATACATTCTTTTGTTGTCAGCCTTAACCAAATCTCGAAAGATGGCGCAGGGCCTTAATGGATTAAGCAACTTGTGCATAAGGATTTATTTACGGACAATTTCCCTCGAGTATTGATACTTGTAACATTGAAGAATAACCTTCATCGATTCTGAGACCAGTCATCGACCGCCTCTATAAGTTGTCTACGGCCATTGGAAGCAGTCCCGTCAATAGAACGCGCTCAGCTTATCAGAGCCTAGCGATTTGGCGTTCTCTTAAATATTCAGATAGAAAAAAAACACTCATTACCATGCAAACGTTAGCCTAGGTCAGCATGATGCAAAGCAAACATGTCCTCCTTCGGTGAATTACTATGGATTTTGCGCCAATTTGAATTCCTGGTCGATGTTGCCTTGTCGCTGGCCAACGTCTGAAGAACTGATAGGAATCGATGGATATTATCGAAGAGACTAAGGAAGAGCAGTTGCTGAAGTAGCAGGAGACGATGACGTCACTTCTAAGTACTTCAGTGACTTAAGGGGACTTCCAAGGAGTTGTGGGAGACAAGTATCTTTGAGTCGTAGATTTAAGACCTGATTGAGACCTTATGCGATATCGTAGAATTGTTCTTATCCTAAATGAGTGATGGTAAGGAAATCTGATGCGACAGCTTCGCGGAAGATGCAAGCTAGTGTAGTCTTCAGAAGGGAAGACAACCGTGATACAAAGTCTCACGACACTGTGAAGAGAACAAACTTAAATTATATTCTATTGAAATACAAGGTTATTCATAGCTCTGGGCTGTAAGCTAAGGACTGTCGTTTGATTAATTAATTAGTTAATTAACTATTTTTTCAAAGTAGTTTCCAACAAAGTTTATTTTGTTGTTATTAGAGATTTGGCACGTTTTGAATCGCTAGATATATTGATTTCATAAACACAGTGATACACTCTTGACAGACGCTAGGTGATTCTATTCAGCAGAAAGAGAGGTCGGGAGTGTTTGAGGTGAAGTGGATTTCGATTGATCAATCATATAATCACTTAGCCTGAGTAAATTAAAAAAGTACACCGCTTTGTCTGAACTTGGCTTTGTTACCAAGAGAACGAATGACACATGACCATTCTGCCAGGACACTTTAGAGTCACTTGCGTCTTCACAGAATACACAACCCTTGACAGCTTATATGACAGAACCACAATATAACTGGGGTGGAGGACCTGTGGCCGGAGCCACTAAGGGAGATCAGTTTCCTCCAGTTCCCTACTTTACGTCTGAATGACACAGAGGACAAAATAACAACAACTATAACAATAACAGCTTGATTTGGGAGGTAGAGCTTTGTAGATGGAGTCCGTGAATTGTCGCACACTAGAATACTGGATCATTCGTGTATTGACTGACTTCACGAGGTCAGCTTACAGTGTTCAGCTAGTTCTTAGGCTTGTTTTCCAGTAACTTACCATAAACCCTTTGTCTACTGTAAATGGCTTCACCATTTTCTTGTAGACCCACGATGTGTTTTTTCACTTGTTACTCCTGCATCTCTCCTGATAAATGTAACAAAATTAAAGTTGTCAAGCAGTATATATATACACGCACACACACACACACACACACACACACACACACACACACACACACACACACACACACACACACACACACACACACACACACACACACACACACACACACACACACACACACACACACACATATATATATATATATATATATTTTTTTTTTTTTTTTTTTTTTTCTCTCTCTCTCAGAGTCTTGAACCAAATCTTGGAATCCGCCTATACATCTACACTATTGGATTTTATTAAAGGTTTCAGAAAATCGTGGACTTGCAATTTGAAAACTAATTTTTCACTTTTTTTCTAAAGCCTTCTGCACACATTTAACCTCTGCACCTGAACAAAATGGTCTGGTCTGAATTAGATAGTTTCTAGGCTTAAGCGGCTCTCTGAAGTGTCGCACATTTTAATAAGAATAAAATACATATAAAGAGAAATAAGATCAGACAGTGGCAATGGGGTTTCGAATTGTTTGAAGTGTTCTTGCTCTAATCGAATTCGCTTGAGTGAAGTTGACAGCCATGTCTCGACTGCTTGACTGATTGGGTTTTTGTTTACTGCCGCACTACCTCCTTATCTAATTAAAACTGTTCACAATGTGATGTTTTAATCGTAGAATTTCTATTGTAATGTCTTGAATTTGAAAGTTTTTTAAGTTGTTTTGGGATGTGGTCAAGCAAGAACATTCGAAAATTTGGTCTGAAAAGGAAAATGGAGAGGCAGACAGACAAGTAGACATGCGGACAGACAGACAGACAGACTGACGGACAGACACACACAGACACACACAAATTTTACAGACTGACAGATGGTCAGACAAACTGACAGAGGGACAGACAGATTAACAAATGGACAGATAGATAGGCAGATAAACAGATAGACGGACAGACAGGCAGGTAAATAGATAAGCAGATGGAGAGGCAGATGGACAAACAGACTGGCAGATGGACAGACAGACTGACAGATGGACAGACAGAATGACAGATGGACAGACAGACTGGCAGATGGACAGACGGACTGACAGATGGACAGACAGACTGACAGATGGACAGACAGACTGACAGATGGACAGACAGACTGACAGATGGACAGACAGGCTGACAGATGGACAGACAGGCTAACTGATGGACAGACAGGCTGACTGATGGACAGATAGACTGACTGATGGACAGACAAACTGACAGGTAGACAGACTGGTAGATGGGTAAAGACTGACAGATAGAGACAGACAGACTGACAGATGGACAGACGGAGAGTCAGGTAGATAGGCAGACAGAGTGATATAGTCACTGACAGATGGATAGGCAGCCAGTAAGACAGATAAGTGTACAGACATGTATATAGACAGGCATTCAGATACACAGACATACAGACAGACGGGCAGGTAGGCAGAGGGACACAGAGGGACGTACAGATACATGTAATGATAGACAGACAGACAGACGGACGGACGAACAGGCAGATGTGATCCATCGACAAACAGGGAGTCTATCCAAATAAAGTCTAGCCTTGGAGCCAGACTTTTTTATTTTCCAGAACGTCTACTCCCCAAGTGATACATTTGTCTACAATTAACACCAGGAGAGAGAGAGAGAGAGAGAGAGAGAGAGAGAGAGAGAGAGAGAGAGAGAGAGAGAGAGAGAGAGAGATAGAGATAGAGAAAGTTAAGAGGATTCTAATTCTCACGCCCCTGGGATAAATGCATTTATTGGGAGCATAAAATGTCTCACGAGGTAGAAAACCGGACTCACGAAGTAGCAATGCAAACTCATGAGAAACTGACTCACCAAATACAACGCTAGAAAATCTTAACCACTGTAGTACCTATAAGTGAACGGACTTGTACTTTGCAACCGACTTGGCCCTACGGAGATACGTCCTAGTGTAGACATCTTGATTCACTAAGGTGAAAGGGGGCACAGCGCTCACAGCTTAGAACTAAATAATTTTATTGTATTACAATTTTATTATATGAGGTTGTAACGTGCATCGTGCATTTTGTATGGCCGCCGACTCGGGATAGTGTCCCGGTGATGTAATTAAGCAGTGAAGATGCCTCAACAGGGGTAATTAGACGCAGAAATTATCCGTGGAGAGCTAGTGAGCGTGCCTTGCCTTGTCGCACCACGAGCTCTGGATTGTAGTACTGGGGGTGTTGGGCATGATGGAGGTGGAGGGAATTGATGGTAAAGGAGGACTGTTGGTGATGGTGGCGTTTTAGTGGTGAAATGGAAATAGTATTGGAGATGGTAGTAGTCGTGATGGTTATGGTGATATTTTTTTTGTCGTGGTTTGGTCGGTTGTTGGTGGTAGAAAAGAAGGTTTGTTGGTGGTGGTGAGAGCAGTTATGTCTATGGTATGAGTAATGATGTTGGCGATTATGTTTATGATGGAGATGTTGGAGTTTGCCAAAAAAAAAAGAAGAGAGAAATTAGTGATGATGGAGATAGATGAAATGATCGAGAAGACAGTGGTGGTGGTGGTGGTGTTGAGATGGAAATGGACGTGATGATAATTATAATGATGGTGATAGTGGTGGTAGTGCCGCTTGGTGGTTAGTTCTGTCACAATTATGGATAAAAAGAAATTATTTTAATGGCTGGAAAAATGTAACTGTAGGAAATGTAAGTGCTGTTGACAATGACGAGTAATGAAGATATTTCCGTTATTCTTGTTCTTGAACGTGAGGTGATGGTGATAGACACAGAAGTAACAGTGATGATGATACTAATATTCCTTTAGTGGCGCTGACAGCAGGGGCTATAGTGCCCTCTCCCTCTCCCTCTCCCTTTCCCTCTCCCTCTCCCTCTCCCTCTCCCTCTCCCTCTCCCTCTCCCTCTCCCTCTCCCTCTCCCTCTCCCTCTCCCTCTCCCTCTCCCTCTCCCTCTCCCTCTCCCTCTCCCTCTCTCTCTCCCTCTCCCTCTCCCTCTCCCTCTCCCTCTACCTTTACCTTTCCCTATCCGTATCTCTACCCATACCATTTCTCTTTTCCGTTCCCTTTCCCTTTCCCTCTCTCTCTCTCTCCCCTCTCTCTCTCTGTCTGTACCTCTCTCCCTCTCCCTCCTTCTCTCCATCCTCTCACTCTCCTTCCTCCCTTTACTTTCTCCCTCTCCCTCCTTCTCTCCATCCTCTCACTCTCCTTCCTCCCTTTACTTTCTCCCTCCCCTTCTCCTCCCTCTCCATCACCCTCTCCCTCTCTCCCTCCCTCCCCCTTTCCCCCTCTCCCCCTCTCCCTCTCTCCCTCCCCCTCTCCCCCTCTCCCTCTCTCCCTCCCTCCCCCTATCCCTCTCTCCCTCCCACCCCCTATCCCTCCCTTCCTCCCCCTATCCCTCTCTCCCTCCCTCCCTCTCTCCTTCTCTCCCTCTCTCCCCTCCTCCCTCCCCCTCTCCCTCTCTCCCTCTCTCCCCCTCCTCCCCCCTCCTCCCCACTCTCCCTCTATCTATACCGCCCCCCTTCTCTATCCCTCCTCCCACTCACTCTGACTTCCCTTATCTTCCCTCTCTCCCTTCCCTTTTCCTTCCTCCCCCTACCCTTTCCCATATATGTATATATGTACTGATTAGAGAACGAAGAGGTTTAGCTGCTATAATCTTTCAAATGATGTGTCTAAATACAAGAGAGCATGAATGAGGGACTGATTAGCCTCGACCTTGCAGTGGCTCCTCCATAAAAAAAGTCAAGCTGGTGACCTAATCAGAAGCCTGCTGGTCTCGCAATTGCGTAGTTTTGGGTTCAAATCCCGCACTCTTCTCAAATTTCCAGCACTGACTGTTGCCTGTCCCAATAGGCAAAGCGCATAGGACAAAGATGATGGTTTCGACTGCAGTTGCGTACCTCCTGGCGTGGGCTCCTCACCACCATGTCAAAGGGGTTGATGATCTATGAACGAAGTATATGAATCTGACGCGGATTTTGAAGGTACAACCTATTGTGAACCTATATATTGACTAATACATTACTTAAAGTATGTTGATTGGTAATTGTAGATGTAGATACAACATCCTTAGCAATGTGGAGTTCTACAAGTGTAATCACCTTAAAACAGAGTGTATTTAATGCAAATCACTACAGTGAGGTGGGGGAGGGGTGTTAAGAATGAATCTCATCTGTTGTATTTCAGTCTTACTCGGCAATTACAGAACTTTCTTTTTCGAATTCGTAGTTATAACTCAGGACGACTGATAAGTTGAGCGTCAGTTCACGCGTAGCCAGCGATGAGCTACAAATGTCTGGGTGTGGTCTCGCCAATAACGTTAATGATTCCTTGCACTCCTTGCTATAGATTGCTTTCTTGTAGCAAACGCCAAACGATTTTATTCATTTGAGCAGCGGCATTTTTGTTCAAGACGGGATCATAGTCGATTGAACCCAGTTCAGTTCGGGTCCTGCCCATTACCTGAATAGGATTCTTCGTGATGTACCACAACAAATGCTTGATAGAACTGCGTTTTTGCGTATTCATTTGCTTTTTTATTTATCTATTTACTCATATACCTTTATTTATTCATCTACTTGTTACTTTAGTTATTAATTAATTTATTTACTTTCTTTATCAGTTTGTTTATACAATTACTTGTCTTTTTTATCATATTCAATTATCTATTTTCTCCTGTGTTTAGAGAACACAGGTATGGGTATATTGTTCTTCAAACCTCAACTATTGTATATAGTGAAGTATGGTGGAGCCTACACAATCGTTAATGCAATTCAAGGTAGCAAAATAAACATCGTCAAAAACTTAACAAATGTCACATTTGGAGGTGCTCTTTTCGGTTGAATAAAATCGTCTACCGACCACCAGAATGAACATAACACCCAAACATAATCACAAAAGGGTTAAATACGTTGACGTAGTCAATAAATTGTTCCGCTTTAAAAACATGAACATCGATTCTGGCAAAGAGATTAATGTTCTCAGGAGTGGGTAAGAAACCAAGACGCCTCCAGTAGGGTCGCTCTCCTGCATTGTAATTCATACTAACTAGTCGTTGCAATTAGTCGAGTCATAGTGTGTAGAATAGCTGTCCTAGGCGCAATTGCGTTTGCAATAACCCGTTATAAATGCCCAGGTCGTGAACCTAAGTGTCACGGAATGGGAAGTAAAGTAGTCGTAAAAAGTAGTAAATATTTGTAACAGTGTAGGTTTAACGGGTGGGGAAGTAGAAAGAAATCAACCTCCTGCTTGGTCAACCAAGAGAACAAACTTCTAGCCAAGGAAGTTGAATGTAAAAAAAAAAAAAAAAAAAAAAAAAAAAAAAAAAAAAAAAAAAAAAAATCAACCAGATGTAATGTACTGTACATACTTTATTTTTACATGTTTATTCAAGTGTTTGTATATATATATATATATACACAGTATATATATATATATATATATATATAGATATTTCTTTGCTTATCTAATCAGTTCACAAGATTATTTTATCTTGTGCATTTATTCATTTACATCCGGCCTTGTCATAGTTTTTCTTCTAATTTTCCTTTACAGTTGCTAACCATAGGGAAATACACGTGAATGATAATTTGCATATAATGCGTACTTAGAGCATGTTCTCCTGAAATTCAGTTTGTGTTTTTAATTACAGAAAGCCGATTTTCGGCACCACACCTGTTCCTTCCCCCACCCTCAGCTCCCCACATGACTTGGCTATCTGAACATATAGGGCAAAGGTGACGTCTCTAGTCACAGTTCAGCGTCTCCTGGAGTCTGCTCCTTGTATCACTTTCAGACACGGACTGTATCGCAGTAAGCGAGAGGTTGAGAATTTTAATTGACCGTGGAGAGAACTGGGCAAAGGTTAACCAGTAATCGCTCTGTTCTCTATAGCTGATATTAGTGTTTCAGTAATAATAGTTAATCTTGGATCGGGGTCCATGATTTCGCGGTAAAAGATTGTAGTAATTATGTTCCCAGCCTTCACTCTTTTTGCTCCGATATCTTTGGCAAAAACTTGCAGAATCGAGAAAGAAGGATACACTCATAGTCTTGGCAGACTTCCATCCCGCTGCTTATATCACTTCGTTAATCAAAATGGAAGCTACTTATACAGTACGGTTGCATTATCAGCTACTGTTGTTGTATGATCAATACAGTTGCGTTCACGGTGTTTGTGTTGACCAGGGTTTGCACATGGGCACTTCTGATGACGTCATGTGGTAGCCGAAGCTTTTCATTGGCTCTAGTACTCAGACAAGCATCACTACTATATTGCAGTCCTCTGATTGGTTGATAGTTTGTGTATTCTGTGTGACCGTATGTGCTATCCGATTCATTTTTTTAGGGGAAGTCGTTACGAGGCCTGTTTGTGGATTAAGGTGGTTAGAACAAATGTTGAGAATTGATGGAAGGATTTGATGCAGGTGTAGAGGACCCAGTGTATCAACTGGCACCGTTTCAATGTTCATTAGTCATAATTCTCAAAGTAAAAATCATAGTTGTCATGGCGTTTGGTATGAGGCTTGCAAATTCTAATTTGGGAAATAATGACTTATTTCAATGTTTTTTTTTTATTATTCATTTATTGATTAATTGATCTATATAATTGATTATGTATTTATTCTAATCTATTTGTTTACCAATTTGTTTATTTATTTATATGTTTGAGCATTAGAAGTACGTTTGAAATGTTTAACCCATACAATTTTTAAAGCTTTCTTCATTTCTAATAAAGCTAAAACATTTCATATTTCATAGTAGTTCATTGATGGTGTGACTGAAATCTGTGTCTGCATCCTGATCATCGTTTACATAAGTAAAAACTGCGAAGGTTATGAAGAATATACTTAGTTATCCTAGAGAGGATGAGTGTTGTCTTGTAACTAAATATTTCACCAATGCGACAATCACTCCCATATCCACAAGAAGATATGCTTGATGCATGTTTTTCTGCATTTGTAGAAATTGTGTTAAAAATAAATCTCAATTTTTTACACACACACACATACACACACACACACACACACACACACACACACACACACACACACACACACACACACACACACATATATATATATGTATATATATATATATATATATATATAATATACATATACACATACATACATACGTACATACATACACACAAGAACAATCACACTCACAAACACATTGTAACAATAACAGTCCGCTTTCCCTTGCTAAATACAACATTAAATTTTGTCAGTCACTTGACATTATCATTGGCACGGGGGACAGTCAATATCATTAGAGTAGAGTCACGTCCGAATAGCGTCTACTGGGGATATTCGCTCACGCCACAGTTCTTGGGTTTACCATGTACACGTTCTTCCATCATGGTAATTACCATTAGGGCATGCGACGGTCATAACCTTAGTCATTATCGCTTGCAGTAAAACTAACTATAGGCATCAGGACACGCATTTGTCATTGTTCCTTGTGTCGCCGTACGTCGATGACATTGTCTAGACCTTAAGCAGAATTACACGTGGTTACATGTTCATTACACAGGGGGAGGAGGGTAGTAATGGCTCGCTATATTACTATTACTTTTGCTTGGGTAACTGTTAATTGCTTTTTGCTGCAGTGGTGTCCCGAGAAATCGGAAATCCCCAATAATCGGAACAGAGACTTTTTTGGAAAATATGCCAAAATATTAGAATGTGTTCTTGGTGTCTGGGGATTTCTTTATGTTGTCGTGAATAATTAGGAAAATTTAATTCTAGAGACCGTCAATAAAATATTGTTCACCGTGGACACGTGTGTTTGTGTTTATGTGTGTGTGTGTGTGTGTGTGTGTGTGTGTGTGTGTGTGTGTGTGTGTGTGTGTGTGTGTGTGTGTGTGTGTGTGTGTGTGCGAGAGAGAGAGAGAGAAAGAGAGAGAGAGAGAAGGAGAGAGAGAGAGCAAAATAAAGCAAAATAGAAAGACAGAGAGAGAGAGAGAGCAAAATAAAGCAAAAGAGAAAGACAGAGAGAGAGAGAGAGAGAGAGAGAGAGAGAGAGAGAGAGAGAGAGAGAGAGAGCAAAATAAAGCAAAAGAGAAAGACAGAGAGAGAGAGAGAGAGATAGAGAGAGAGCGAAAGGAGAGAGATTGAAAGAGCGAAGGAGAGAGCGAAAAGAGAGCGAAAGATTGAAAGAGCAAAAGAGCGAAAAAGAGAGCAAAAATGAGAGAGCAAAAAAGAAAGAGCGAAAAAGAGAGCGAAAATAAGAGAGCGAAAAATAGAGCGAGAGAGTGAAAGAGAAAGCGGAAGAAAGCGAAAGAGAGCGAAAGATATAGAGGACGAAAGAGGGAGGAAGAGGGAAAGAGAGAACGAGAGAGTGAAAGAGAGAGAACGAGAGAAAGAACGAAAGAGAGAGAACGAGAGAAAGAACGAAAGAGAGAGAAGGAGAGAAAGAACGAAAGAGAGAGCGAGAGAGTGAGAGTGACAGCGAAAGTAAGAGCGAGAGTGAGAGTGAGTGAGAGCGAGAAAGTGAGAACTAGAGAGTGAGTGAGTGAGAGTGAGAAAGTGAGTGAGTGAGAGTGAGAGAGAAAGTGAGTGAGTGAGAGTGAGAGAGAAAGTGAGTGAGTGAGAGTGAGAAAGTGAGAAAGTAAGTGAGAGAAAGTGAGAGAATGAGAGATAGATATTATTCTGCTTGCTTCAGACAGTGGCAAGAAGACCTTATGCTAAATTGTAAAGTTCCGTATAGATTTTCCCTTTCTCTGAAAGAACATAAACTAGTTTATGCCATTTGAACTGAAATGCTGATACATTGATACCGGAAAATGGGAGGAGGAAACGAGTTCGTAGACAAATCTAGTTCGAAATGACCATTGGAAGAGTCTCTATCATGTATGAAAAGAAATGCTAGTATTTCCGGGGTTTCTGATCTGGGCCTCCATCGTCTGATGTAGAAATGTTACCCTATATCCCAGAAAAACAAATTTGTAAATCGTAAAAGTAGGCAAGGTTCAATTAGTATCCTGCACAGGTCTTTTTCTAACAATAAGAGAATCACCTGTATATAGTCAATACTTGTGAAAAAATATATATGTACATATACATATATGTATATATATGTAAATATAATATATATATATATATATATATATATATATATATATATATATATATATATATATATATATATATATAATAAGCTTTTTGGCTACCTCCCTTACCTTGGTATATGTATATGTATGTATATACAATAATATATATATACATATATATTTTTTAAGTGAAACTATCCAACGATCTTTCTCTACTTTTGGCTGTGATAATTGTAGCAACATTGCGTAATTACAACTCGTTATTAGCTCGGCTATGAAGGGTGAGATAATGTCTTGGACAGTCTTAAGAATTGTGTTTAGTCCCTATTTTATGACTCCATTTAGTACCTTCTGGTATGGAGTTAAAGCTCAAGATAAAAGTATGAAATTATTTGAAAACAACACACTTGTACAGATAACAGGAGAGGGGAGGGGATCTGCAGCCACTTGCAACAGTTAACTATAGGGAGTTGCGCTCCGATTACTGGTTCAGGTTTAATAAGAGAGGTAGGAAAGGAGATTAGCGCACTCCTAACAATCTTTGCTCGTCATCGCCGGCAGCATTGGGCAGCAGGAGTACACGCTTGGATCAGAAGGGATGAAGGTGGTTTGGAGACTTGATCAGCCCGCACGTACGGGTCGCGAGAAGGGCTATCGTGTCGGTCAGAGGCGACGATATCGCAACACAAGACGATGGTGTCGCTATTGAGGAGGAAGTCGTCGATTTCGGGATGTAAATAGTGTGTCTTGTTCTCTTAGTGCCACCGTCGATATGGTAATGATGATATGGTTTAACGTCACAAACTCCCCTATCGGAAGGCTAGGACGGTGCCCCTTACAGAGGACTTTGTAGTGTGGAATTTAATGAACCATTCCCTTGCTTCAACTTCGCCGGTGGCAGGATTCGAACGGCCATCCCCTCGACTTTCGCCGTAAGTAACGACGCCCTAACCCGCTGAGCCAGCGTACTTCCTATATACGATATGGTAATATTTCGAAAATATCAACCTGTGATTAGTGATACCTAACTTATCATAACCAAACATAAACATGGATATAAGCATAAAGATGAACACAAAGACATAGACATGCGCATAATCTAAACTTAAACCTATCAACCGGATAGCCTAAACTAACAGTCTAGCTTAATCTAACGTAACATGAACCGACCTGACTTGACCTGACCTGACCTGACCTGACCTGACCTGACCTGACTTGATTTGACCTGACCTGACTTGACCTGACTTGACCTGACCTAAACTGACCCAACAAAACCCAGTACAACCCATCCACATCGGCCACACCTTCATTCTCATTTACCATCTTGCCACCTTGGCCAGTACAGCAGCAAACACAATCAGAGGACTGCGGTAAGCAAACATTTACACTAGAATTAGCACAGAGGCCCGTGTTAGCCGAGGAGCTACATGCTAGAGGACGCCAGGAGTCCTTCGTTATCCTATTGTAAGCTTACCTGTACAACACTAATGTCATTACGGATGTTTACAGAGGTCGTGGTGGTTGTACTTCCCGCGTGGGTACAGGAGGAGGAGGAGGAGGAGGAGGAAAAGGAGTAGGATGAGGATGAGTAGGAGGAGCATGAGTAGGAGGAGGAGGAGTAGGAGGAGGAGGAGGAAGGAGAGGAGGAGGAGGAGGAGTAGGAGGAGTAGGAGGAGCAGGAGTAGGAGGAGGAGGAGTAGGAGGAGGAGGAGGAGCATGAGGAGGAGGAGGAGTAGGAGGAGGAGGAGTAGGAGGAGGAGGAGGAAGGAGAGGAGGAGGAGGAGGAGTAGGAGGAGTAGGAGGAGCATGAGTAGGAGGAGGAGTAGGAGGAGGAGGAGGTGGAAGATGGGGAGAAGGGGAAGAGAAGGAGGAGGAGGGGAGGAAATGGAGGAGGAGGAGGAAATGGAGGAGGATGAAGAGGAGGAGGAGAAGGAAGAGGAGGAGGAGGAGCCCGAGGAAGCGGTGTTGGTGGTTACTGCATACCTCGGAAGATGGAAGTAAAATGTAGAACAGGCATTTCACTCAAAAAATCGGAAGTCTTCTATATTTGGACCGAAAATGGCTTTATCGAAAAAATTTAGTAACGTTATAGAAACTTGCGTACTGAAGACAATTACCCGAATAGCATTTTCTGCTCCGAATATCGGATTTTTTTTTTCGAAGAAGAAGAAAGGCAACTTCCTGAATCAGCAGCAGGAGTAATAGTTATTGTACTTATCATTGTTATTGCTGATGTGGTAAATAATTTTATAGCTGTTGTATTCGTTGTCTTATGGTTATGAAAAAAATACTGTTAATATTCAGCACTTATTTTAATTTAATATAGTTTTATTCTATTTCACTAACTTATTTTTGAGATCTTCATGTATTTTCTTCTAGTTAAGAACAGGCGATTTTATTCAGGTGAGGAAGGTGGACTTCTAATGTGAACGTGTCCAGAACGATCGAGACCCCTACAGACCAAAGTCTGGCGTGGCAGCTAAACAGAATCTCCTGATCTTCGCCTGAACAAAATATATAAATTGCATCACCGAACCGAATTAGAAATGTTCTCCAAGTACGTTCTTCGAGTATACAAATGTCGCCATGCGCCTTCGAA
>NC_134800.1:25626346-25628846 GCF_046742065.1 Oratosquilla oratoria
ACTTGGTCAGACCAGGACGAGGCCTTGGCCCCTAATTAGCAGGTAAAGAAAGCACGTCAGAGAATGACTGTATAGTGAACAATGGCGCGGCCCAAAAACGCGTTCTTTATCATGTTATCGACCACATGACTGTCTTCAAGAATCGTGCCGCCACTTGGCACTGCACGCTCATGGGAGTGCCAAACTCATTCCAGGCAAAATTTGACCCTCCTCACCATCCCCCAGTGAACAATAAGAACGGATTGGGAATAAATACGAAGAAAGTATAATGAGAGGGTTGGGGGGGGGTAGCTCTAACGCCACTCCCCCCCTTCCCAATCCACCACCTCCTCCTCCTTATCCTCCTCCTTCTCCTCCTCCTCCTTCTCCTCCTCCTCCTCCTCCTCCTCCTCCTCCTCCTCCTCTTCTTCCTCCTCGTCCTCCTCCCCCTACTCCGCTAGCTCCTAATTACCCTTGCATGCCATCGTGAACCCATAAGCGCGACTGGCACCCACCTCCCCCCCACCGCCCGCCCTTCCCTCCCTCCGCGCCTTTAATAGTGCCATCATTGCTATCTGTACAATTACTATCACCTATTGCGGCTAATACCATAATTACTAGCATCACTTCCACTGCCACAATGGCCCATAGAACCGAGGTCGCATTACAGTAATCGTTACCTTTACCATTACCACTCCCATTACCATCACTGTTACTATTATTCTACCAATCCCATCAACATTATTACTACAACTACCGATAGCTTAACCATAACTATGAGCGTTACCATTCATATCAGTATTACTATTACTTTAATGATAAGTTATACATCTGTTCCTACTTGCCAAGACGAAATAAATAAATAAATAAATAAATATATCACACACACCACAGACACCATTGTCACTGTCATTTGGGATGTTATTATTTAAATTAGCTATTGCTAGGCAGTTTTATTCAAATGGGGTGAAACCGTCCCTCCTGTGTCAACCAACTTTAATTCACCTTGTCACTACGTTTCCGACTTTAGCATTGATATCAGTTTCGTCTGTAAAAGTGTACGTCTGTGTGTGTGTGTGTGTGTGTGTGTGTGTGTGTGTGTGTGTGTGTGTGTGTGTGTGTGTGTGTGTGTGTGTGTGTGTGTGTGTGTGTGTGTGTGTGTGTGTGTGTGTGCGCGTGCGCGTGTGTGTATGTGTGTGTGTGCGCGCGTGCGGGCATGTGTGGAGGGAGGGGTTACGGACGTTATAGCTGATCTCTATCTTATGAAAAAAAAGTTTGCTTCTTGAAAAAGTAAAATCAAATAAATTCAAATAAAACATTTTTACCTCGTGACTCTACTATATCCTCCTCTTCCTTTTCCCTCTCTACTCCTCCCTCTTCCTCGTTCCCCTCCATCCCTCCATCCCTCCCTCCTCCTTCCTTCCCCTCCATCCCTCCCTCCTCTTCCTCCTCGTCCTATATCCCTCCGTCCTTCCTCCTTCTCCTCCCTCCCTCCTCCTTTCCCTCCATCCCTCCCTCCTCCTCCTCCTTCTCCTTCATCCCTCCCTCTTCCTCCTTCCCCTACATCCCTCCCTCTTCCTCCTTCCCCTCCATCCCTCCCTCCTCCTTCTCCCTCCATCCATCCCTCGCTCCTCCTTCCCCCTCCACCCCACCTTCCTTCTCTTCCCCTCCATTTCCCCTTCCTCCTCATTCCACTTCTTCTCCTCCTACATCATCTCCTTCCACCTCTTCACCTCCCATTACTTCCCCTCCAACATCTTCCACAACTTCCACCTTTTCACCTCCCACTACTTCTCCCATCTCTACACCTCCCACCTTGGCTCTACATCCCCTCATACCTCTCCCTCCACATCTCCCCCCCTCTCCCTCCCCCTCTCCCTCCCCCTCTTCCTCCCCCTCTTCCTCACCCTCTCCCTCCCATCCCCATCCCCTCTCTCTCTCTCCCCTCCCCCTCCTTCCCCCTCCCCCTTCTTCCCCTTCCCTCTCCTCCCTCCCTTACTCCTTCCCCCTCCCCCTCCTCCTCCCCTCCTCCTCCCCTCCTCCTTCCCCCTCCCCCTCCTTCCCCCTCCCTTCCCCCTCCCCCCCGCCTCCTTCCCCCTCCCCCTCCTTCCCCCTCCCCTCCTTCCCCCTCCCCCTTCTCTCTCCCCCTCCCCCTCCTCCCTCTCCCTCCCCTCCTCCTCCCTCCCCCTCCTCCCCCTCCTCCCTCCCCCCTCTTCCCTCCCCCTCCTCTTCCCTCCCCCTCCTCCTCCCTCCCCCTCCCCTCCTTCCTACCCCTCCTCCCCCTCCCCCTCCTCCTCCACCTTCCCACCCTCCTCCCTCCCCCTCCTACCCCTTCCCCTCTCCCTCTCCCGCCCCACCCTCCCCTCTCTCCCTCCCCCCTCTCCCTCCCCCCTTCCCTCCCCTCCCCCCTCCCCCACCCCTTCTCCCTCTCTCTCCCGCTCTTTCTCCCTTTTCCACTCCCTCTCCCTCTCCATGACTCTCCCCCTGCCCCTCCCCCTGCCCCCTAACCTTACACTTTCTC
>NC_134800.1:25638846-25641346 GCF_046742065.1 Oratosquilla oratoria
GAAAGCTAACGCCATCACTTCCCCGAACACAGATATCAACCAACCCACTAACACCATCATAACCATCGCGACTCGCCCTACCACTAACACTACCAATACCACTGAAATTATTACTGCTTGTGCTATCACCACGATCTCTGCTACTGACATTACTAATAATAGTATAAACCACCGACATCATTTCCACCACCAACATCATTCCCACTATCGACACCATTCCCACCACCGACACCATTCCCACCACCACCAACAACATTCCCACCACCACCAACAACATTCCCACCACCGACACCATTCCCACCACCACCATTCCCACTACCGACACCATTCCTACCACCGACACCATTCCCTCCACCGACACCATTACCACCACCGAGACCATTCCCACCACCGACACCATTCCAACCACCGACACCATTCCCACCACCGACACCATTCTAACCACCGACACCATTCCCACCACCGACATCATTCCCACCACCGACACCATTCCCACCACCGACATCATTCCCACCACCGACACCATTCCCACCACCGACACCATTCCCACCACCGACACCATTCCCACCACCGACACCATTCCCACCACCGACACCATTCCCACCACCGACACCATTCCCACCACCGACACCATTCCCACCACCGACACCATTCCCACCACCGACACCATTCCCACCACCGACACCATTCCCACCACCGACACCATTCCCACCACCGACACCATTCCCACCACCGACAACATTCCCACCACCGACACCATTCCCACCACCGACACCATTCCCACCACCGACACCATTCCTACCACCGACACCATTCCCACCACCAACAACATTCCCACCACCGACACCATTCCCACCACCGACACCATTCCCACCACCGACACCATTCCCACCACCGACACCATTCCCACCACCGACACCATTCCCACCACCAACACCATTCCCAACACCATTCCCAACACCATTCCCACCACCGACACCATTCCCACCACCGACAACATTCCCACCACCGACAACATTCCCACCACCGACACCATTCCCACCACCGACACCATTCCCACCACCGGCACCATTCCCATCACCGACACCATTCCCACCACCGACACCATTCCCACCACAGACATAGCCAGCACCATGGCCACCGCCACGACCAATACCAAAATCCTATCACCACCACCACTAATATTACCACTAATACCACCATCAACACAACTACCATCACTATCACAATAAACGCAGCCATCACAATCACTACTCAAATTACCACTACCGATATCACTGTCAAAGTATTCACCAACCCTAACCATCAGTATCATGATTACTTCAATACCATTACTGCTACCACCATAACTATCACCACCACTAAAAAAACACCACCACTGTTTTCTTTGTAGCCGTCGTCGTCATCATCATCGTCGTTGTCATCATCGCCGTTGTCACCGTCATCAACGCCACTGTCGTCATGTCTTCGGATGACAACGATGATAATGATGACATTAAAACCTTCCCCTCCCCTTCATATTCTTTTCCTTCCCTTCACAGCTCCTTCCAACATGATTCCTTAGTATTACTCCTTGTTTTTCAACAGTTGTGGATATATTTCCTCATGTATTTTCGTGTGTATGTATTGGTTTTTAATCTTCTAATGATCACTTCAACAGACTAGTTATCATAAGTTTTCGGTTTGTGGGCCCCTCCTTTGAAATTGTATTGACCATTCCCCCAATACATTTTCTGTTAGGTAGTATAAGACTTACAAAACCTATTGCACGAACTTTCTCCTAGTACATCTTCTGTACATGTCAACTTTAGCTAGAAATATCACAATATCGTTATTATCCCAATTTTCCCGTTTTCTGTCATCTAACACCATCTACATCGTCATATCATCCTCGTCTCTCCCACCTTAGTGCGGAGAGTTGTTTTCATACACTTGCTCACTCTTTTCATGTATGTAGAAAAAGTTCTCTGAGACGAACAATTTTTACATGTATATATACACACATGTACACACACACACACGCACACACACACACGCACACACACACACACACACACACACACACACACACACACACACACACACACACACACACACACACACACACACACACACACACACACACACACACACACACACACACACACACACACACACACACACACACACACACACACACACACACACACACACACACACACACACACACACACACACACACACAAAGGGGGGGGGTTATAGACAAGAGGACATGGAAGGAAGCTCAAAAAGGACAGTTATAAAAGGCACCTGAAAAAGAACAGCTTTCCTCACAGAGTGGTGGACGTATGGAACATATTAGACGAAGGAACAGTATGTGAAAAACAATACAAGAACTTAAGAGCAAACTAGATATGGCGGGATACAAAGACGGTACACCACAAGCATAGCTCCCCTTCCCGTAAGATACAACTAGGTAAATACAACTAAGTAAATACAAAAACATACACACATACAAACA
>NC_134800.1:25646346-25663846 GCF_046742065.1 Oratosquilla oratoria
CTAGTCATAGGCAACGAAATGACCCACCACCTCTTGGGTGTTCTTAAATACTCGTAGATTCTTAGCACAGGTGCAGCCTAACAGGTGACAATGTGGCTCGGGGCGGGGAGGCAGGCACGCGGGTAAGAAAGTTGGGCACAAAAAGTGGCTTCAAAAAGATTTGCAAATGTGGAGCCGCTCAGTTACGCAGACAGCAGACGCGTTAACGTACCTTGTACGCACAAGCCTGTACTGGTACGTGCGCGCACACGCTAGCGCGTATATACACGTATATTGAGTATATATATTTGTATAGTTCCTTTTTGACAAATAAACCTGGGAACGGAATAATGCAAGTAAAGTACTTTTTTATTCCGAGCCGCAGAAATGAATAAAGACTTGAATCCAAATGGATTATGAGAGTAGAGGAAGACCCCAGGTACAGAAAGAAAGGACTCCGTTTGGTCGTATGTCGTTCTTGTCCTGAGAACGATTGCTCTGGTCGGTCTTGGTTATCGTTTAATCCTTTAGGCGAGTGGATAGTTCTTTACTGAATAGAATCCCGTGTTGCTATTAAGAATAAAGTATATAAAGATGGCATATATACATACAGTATACCAAAGCTTTTTCCCCCTTACAAGGGGGGTAGCCAAAAAGAAAAAGGCATAAAATCATTCCCGCCCATTCCATCCCTGAATACACTCCACACCCCTCCACCCTCCCTCTTACGAGTATAAGAGGGATAAAGATGGCAACTACAGAAAAAGTAGTTCTATTTGTGTTGACCTTGTGATTCATGCAAGAGAGGGTTATCTTAACTGAGTAAGATGACCTAGTAGTTATCGAAAAATATTAAGGTCAAACTTTACAAAAAAAAAAATAAGGTCGATCTATGGATCTTGAAAAAATTGGTCTTGATAACGCCAGACAATTTCATTCGGCTGTGGGCTCACCTGGGGCTAAATGTGTTAAATGAGGTAACACTTCTTTGAACAATGTTAGAATTATTTAACTTTGGTAAGACAATACGGATCATGGAGCGCTTAATGCTATTTTCCTCCTACTGTTGGAGCAAAATTGCAGCCCGCAGCTTTCGGGAAGGAATCTGATATGCTGGAGGAAAATAATTAACTTACAAAATAGCAGATGACATTCTATGTGTTTTTGTTGAAAAAAAAAAAAAAAGTTTGCCATGGCCATTTTCCGGCTGAAAAAAATTCTGGAGGTGAGCCCTACCGCCAATTGATCGGAGGTTGGAGGTAAAAAAGCCCAGAGTGATAACATCTTTAGCGGTGTTCGTTTTCAGATTCCCCTTACTAGAGCAACTTCCCTGAGAGATACTTTGAATGAATGTCTTTTGAAAAGCATAACTGAAACTTTAATAGACTAAGTAAGAAGGTTTTCTCTTTTAGTCAGAGGAACGATCTCCTTTAGCTGAAGAAATTACCAGACAGGATCTTCAATAAATATAACTTTAAAAATATATAAATGCAATGGCTTAAAACATTGATCAGGAGTCTGATAATAGATTTTCTTTCTTGTGGAAGCTGTGAATGTAATACATTAAAATCAAGAAAGTAAAAGATGAGAATGTAAGGGAAGGGGGAAGGAAGAGGAGATAGGGAGTTAGAGGAGAAGAGGAGGTTAGTGATGATGTTCGAAGGAAGAGGAAAGGAAGATGTTTTAGGATGAAGAGAAAGGGAGTAAAGAGGAAGAGGAAGAAATGAAAGGGAGGTTGGACGAACACCAGGAGGATCTTGATGGTGAAAATGGAAATTATGAGAGGGATGGTAATAAGGAAGGAGGAAGAAAAAATAAAGTGAGAGGCATTTAGGGAGAGTGGAAAAAGAGGGTGAATTAGTCAGTGAGGGAAGTAAAACGGACAGTAGGCAAGGAGTAGGAAGGGCAGGAGGGAAAGTGGTGAGAGGAGACAGGAGGTAAAGAAGTAGGAGGGTAAGGGGCTGGAATAGAAATGGACAGGATGGAAGGAGGATGGATGGAAGTGAATCGGAGAGAGGTAGAGAGGAAAGGGTGCAGGGGAAAGGAGACAAAGATGGAGAGAAGGGAAAAGGGGCTGAGGGAGGAAGGGGAGAGGGAGTAAGGGGGGAGAGGGAGTAAGGTATAGATGGCGTAAGGGAGAAAGGGAGGGAGGTAGGAAGAAAAGGAGGGAGGGAGTAAGGGGGAGAGGGAATAAGGGAGAATGGAGTAAGAGAGAAAGGGAGGGAGGTAGGGAGAGAAGGAGGGAGGAAGGAAGCGAGGGAGAATTGAAGAGAGGAATAGAAAGTGGGAAGGGGGTGAGAGGGAGTGAGAAAGGGAAGAAGGATGAGTGGGAAGAAGGGAGCGGTGGAGGAAGGGAGAGAGGGAGGGAGGGAGAGAAGTAGGGAGGAAGAGAGGGAGGAAGGGAGAGAGAGAGACTGGCAGGGAAGAGGGAGAGAGGGAGGAAAAGGAAAGTTGAAGGGAGGGAGGAAGGGAGAGTGGGAGGGAGGGAATAAGGGAGGGAGGATGGGAAAGAGGGAGGAAGGTAAATATGGGGAAGGGCGAGGAGGAGGAAAAGCGAGGAGGAAGGAGGGCGAAAGGGAGTGAGGGAGGGAGGAGGAGGAGGAGGAGGAGAAGGAGGAGGGAGGGCGAGAGTGAGGGAGGGCGAGAGTGAGGGAGGGCGAGAGTGAGGGAGGGCGAGAGTGAGGGAAGGGGACAGTGAGGGAGGGCGAGAGTGAGGGAGGGCGAGAGTGAGGGAGGGCGAGAGTGAGGGAGGGCGAGAGTGAGGGAGGGCGAGAGTGAGGGAGGGCGAGAAGGAAGGGAGGAAGGCTGAGAAGGGAGGAAGGCAGAGAAGGGGGAGAGAGGGAGGGAGAGAGGGAGGAAGGGTAATAGGGAGCGAAGAAGGGCAGATCAGCGTCGTCCTTATTATCGCCTCCGGAATGTCTACCGCTCTGAATAATGACGCAACTTAATTAGTGGGCGGCCTTTTTCTTTCGTCCCTTTTGTTCTCCACTGCCCTTAATACGGAGTCAGTCATCCTCTTCTTCCTCTCTCTCTTTCCTCACTTTTTTCCAATTCTTTCCTCCCTCTCTTCCTCCTTTTTTTTTTTTGTCGCCTTTCTCTCTGTTTTTTTATCATATTTTCTTGTACCTCCTCCTCTTCCTCCTCCTCCTCCTCTTCCTCCTCCTCCTCCTCCTCCTCCTCCTCCTCCTCCTTCTCCTCCTCCTCCTCCTCCTCCTCCTCCCCCTCTTCTTGTTCCTCCTCTTCCCCCCTACTTTTTTGTTTCTCTCTCTTTTTTACACGTTCTTTCTTTCCTCTTCTTTTTTACATATTCTCTTTTTTACCTATCTTTTCTTTGCTTTACTCTATAGTTCATTTTCCCTTATTTCCTTCTCCCCTTTTCTCTTGTGACTTTATTTTCTTCACGTATTTCGTATCCCCTTTTTCTTTCTTTCTTCATCCTCCTATTTTCTATTATCATAATCATCTCCTTCCTTTAGGGCAGATCAGTAGGTGCGGTATTGACCCCATGACTGTAGAGTGAGTTTACATTTACTGAATAAATTCGTCTGGGTTTAGACAAAAACAGAAACTTTCAGCGTCTGTGACGTATTCGTCACAGACGCACGTTTAGGGCTAACTTGAGTCAGTTTATGACGTAACGACCCAATTAGGTGAGATTATTAAGTGGATCTCTCGTTGGGAGAGGAGCATTTAATCACGTTCTTTGGGCGCCCCACAGACGCTTGTGGACTTCGGGATCTGGGAGTTACATTATAAGGGCACTGCGGGGCGTTTCTAAGATGCCAGCTCTCTCTCTCTTTACCGCTCTCTCTCTCTCTCTCTCTCTCTCTCTCTCTCTCTCTCTCTCTCTCTCTCTCTCTCTCTCTCTCTCTCTCTCTCTCTCTTTCGCTTTCTCTCTTTATCTTTCTCTTTATCTTTCTCTTTTTTTCTGTCTCTCGCTTTCTTTCGCTTTCTCTTTCGCTTTCGTACTCTTTCTCTTTATCTCTCTCTTTCTCTTTTCATTTCTCTCTCCCTCTCTCCCCTCTCCCTTCTTTCTTTCTCTCTCTCCCCTCTCTCTCTCCACTCTCTCCTCTTTCTCCTCTTTCTCCTCTTTCTCCTTTTTCTACTCTCTCTCTCTCTCTCTCTCTCTCTCTCTCTCTCTCTCTCTCTCTCTCTCTCTCTCTCTCTCTCTCTCTCTCTCTCTCTCTCTCTCTCTCTCTCACTTTTTTTTTGGGGGGGAAGGGGAGGTAATTGCGTTATAAAAACGTCATACAGGGTTTTGTAGCTCCAGTATTAAAATATTTTAATGAATTTGGCTCCAGTGAAGGGCAGGCCTTTTTGCTTATTTATTTACTTTTTCAATTAGGGTGAGATTAACTCGTCCTTAAAGGACGGTTCCATTGATCGTTACAGTCTTCAGCCTGTTGCTATGGACTCTAGTTTACCAGTGCTTCTGTCCTCATGGACAGTCTTGCGCCGGACGATCCTCAGAAGGGTGTAAATCACCTTGAAAGTATGGAATTGCTTGTTCTTAGCTTGAATAAGATGTATAAAGTGCGTCACCCCATAACCCCCAGTTGTAGATAAATGAATGGAGAGGAACACCAAATGACAAGGAATGATGCCATCTGAATCGTTTGATATTGTTGTTACGGAATGTAGTTCACCAGTGTTTCAACCATCGTGTAAGGTTGTTGGTCCTGCGCTCACCCAAAGAAGTTCGAATACATGGACTCTGTGCATAGCTCCTTGGAGTGGTCGAAAATGAGATAGGAATTTTGATGTCACAATAGCCTTAACATATGTTGGGAAAGGAAAGGGGTTTCTTTAGATTGAATAGTTGCAGATTGTTACCTTCTTGTAGATCCTGACAGTAAGTCGCCAATGGCACCTTCCGCGGAGACTTTGCCCTCCTCTTCCTAATTTCCTCTTTGTGCTTCCAGATAACAGGTTGTCAGTAACAGTCTGCTAGACTGTCTGCCTCCTAAACATCGTTTTCTTTTTATCTAAAATATTCCAAGACTCGGTATTCCTCCTTGGAAACACTCCAGGTGTTATCCATTATATATACCTCACCGGGTCCCTGAAGCTCTTTGGGTAAAGACGTTTCTTTAAGAATCCTTCCTACCCCCACACACCCTCCACCCTCCTTTGGTTCCTTCTTCGTCTTCAATGCTTCGGGGTCTTCCTTTTCTGAGCAGGTCCACGCTGCTAAGAAGGACAGTGCTGGCCGTATTCCCAACCGCCCCTCAATCAAGCCAGTACCGCTCAGACTCTCGTGACATCTTGATGGAGTTCAGTGAACCCTTTACCCGTTCACCTCAAATCTATCTCTATCTCTCTCTCTCTCTGTATATATATATATATATATATATATATATATATATATATATATATATATATATATATATATATGTATATATATATATATATATATATATAGTTGGACCAGCCCTGGCTTGTACAAGTACATGAAAATCAGTACTTGAGGCCATGTACAAGTGCAAGTAAAAGTAAATGTACTTGGGCCCAACCTTGGTGTGTGCCTCGTGTATCAAGAGGACCAGTCTACTTTCATCAGCTGAGGGGCAGAATTTCGAATAAAATTGGTCTCGTTTGATGTTTGGTGAAGATACCTCTCTGACCGGAATCAACCCTTCAGCTGAATAAACTCGTCTGGCGTTGAATACAACAAAGAATTCAGACTTTATATTTCTTGACCTCAGTAGCGTTTCCTGTCCTCAACCACCCAGGACTCGTTTACTCGGACGTTCCCAGGACTCGTTCACTCGGCCTTTCCCCAGGATTAGTTTACTCAGTCGTCCCCCAGAACTTGTTTACTCGGCCGTTCCCCAGAACTCGTTTACTCGGCCGTTCCCTTTCACTCGTTTACTCGGACGTTTTCCAGAACTCGTTTACTCGGCCGTTCCCTTTCACTCGTTTACTCTGCCGTTCCTCAGGACTCATTTATTCGGGGCGTTTCCAGAACTCGTTTACTCGGCCGTTCCCCAGGATTCGTTCACTTGGCCTCTTCTACTGAACTCGTTTACTCGACCGTTCCTCAAAGTACTCGTTCATTCGACCGTAACCTAAGACTCGTTTATCCGACGGTTACCCAAAGCGGTCAGCCCTTCAGAGGGCAAGAGCTCGGCCGCACTAAACTAAGCGCCCCCCATTAGCAGGTGGAAATATTCGTCGAATTAATTAACTCTTTTTACCTGGAATTGGTTCGCGTTAACTTAACGGCGGGCCGCGAGAGAATAGGATACGGGGGTACGGGGCGAGGGGAGATGGTGGGTGGGGGAGGTGGCGAGTGAGGGGAGGTGATGGGTGAGGAGAGGTGGTGGGTGAGAGGAAGGGATGGATGATGGAAAGAAGAAGGGATGGGTAAAGTGGAGGGAAGGGGAGAGGGTTAGGTGATGGGAAGGGAAGAAGGGGAGTTAGGTGAAGAGGAGGAAAGGGGTGGGTGAAGTGGAGGGGAGGGGAAAGGAGGAGATGAATGAAGGGAAGAGAAACGGGTGGGTGAAGGGAAGGGGTGGGTGAAGGGGAGAGGAAGAGGTGGGTAAAGGAGACCAGTAGTGAGTGAAAGGGAGGAGAATGAGTGGGTGAAAGAGAGGGGGAGGAATGGGTGAAGGGAAAGGGGAGGGGTGGTTAAAGGGGAAGGGAGGGGGTGGGTGAAAGGGAGGGAAGGAGGTTGGGTGAAGAGAAAGGTAATGGGTGAAGGGGAATGACAGTGGGTGAGGGAAGGATAGTGGGTGATGGGGAAGGTGGTGGGTGTGGGTAGGTGGTGAATGAGAGGGTTGTGTAGAATGAACATAGTCATAACAGAAACTGACAGAGATGTACAGGAGCGGGTGCGAGTGATGAAACTATGTCGCATAGGTAGGACAGGATTGGGGTCAGTGCAAAATAAATGTTAACGTAGAATACAGTACTGGTCTATTTGACTGGAAACGTGTTTATATGCAAGTTTTTTGTTCTCCCTTCTTTGCTAATGCCGTTGTGATATTAATGAAACGTGCAAGAATAATGTAAACAACTGGATGGGAAGGGTATTCAAATATATCATTGCTCACACCCAAACCTGTCCCACAGTTTATCACAACTATACATATATGTAACTCTTCGTTGAATGATATATTCCAGTATACAGTCGTTCTATTGTGATATTTATTTAACAAAACATTAATATATCAAAAACGAAATGTATATTTGTATAGATTTGATATATCGTATGAGTGGGAGGAAGCGCTGGTGATGTGGATAAAATGTAAAAAGTGGGAGGAGGAATATGGTTCATGAAGAGAAATGAATAAAAGGAGAAATAAGAAGAGAAAATGGAAGAGAGAAAGATGATAGCAACAACAGGAACTGTAACGCTAACACGAACATAAACAACGCCAACAACGAACCAAAAACAACTACAAACCAACACCAACGCAACAGCCACACCATAAAAGAAAAAGGAATTGTTCTACAAATTGAAGAAGAATAGGAGAAAGAAGAGGAAAAAAGGAGGAAAAGGAGGAGGAAGAAAAGGAGAAGGAAGAAAAGGAGGAAGAGGAAGAGGAAGAAAAAGAGGAGGAGGAAGAAAAGGAGGAGGAAGAGGAGGATGTGCATTGCTAAAGGAGGTAGTGTGTCAGGTGGAGGTTAAATGGGGAGGAGGGTGAGCAGGGGAGGGGGAGGTGGTGGAATGCAATCAATGAGTCGAGGTGCAAATGAATATGCCATCCTGCCTGAATTATAAATACCACTGGGCCATCCGCTCCTGCCACCCTGCCAACCACTAACGACAACATAGCTGACAACCTTTTGTTTCTGAACGTTGCTGGTTCCAAAATTCTGTCATACTGTTGGTATAACAGAAATGATTTACTGACATCGCAGCTTTTCCATAAGGACCTTTTGTACCAATATTTTGATACTAGCATTGTTGTCATTGTATTGTAGATGTCATTACTTTGGTAAAGTGTCAGTGTCACTATACATATACCTCTACATTATTATCTTACGATAAAATATCTACAGAAACTTTAATATCATTTACCAACACATATTGCAAATCGACAATTGGTAAACTTACTCAAACAACACATTGCTAACTGAATACGGCTGGCAACAATACAAATTTGACACCTGTTAATTTGTTGATATTTCCAACACACAATCAAACAATTCCTTAGTACTGCCAACACTATTTAGTTCACATCTGGTCCAGCTTACCAACATGGACCTATTCTGACCACAAAGCGATGTAGCCAATGTCGCACAATGTCGTTAATATCTTCAAGCTAACAACGTATCCAACATTGGAACTTTATGTACACTTGACCTATTCTAACTGTGGCATAGACACATTCTTCTCACAAAGTATCGGTGCTGAAGACTTGTGCCCCTTATCAGACCCTGCCTCGGTCATGCACACTTAATACAACAGTTAAAGTAGTTCTATACGGTTAATCATAAAGAGCAAAACTAGGGTGTTATCATACATACTTACGGTTACAGGAATGTGCAATTGTACTGAGACACTCGAATGAACTATGTTTTAAGTAAACAATACAAATACCTCACATTTTCCCGGGTAGGTTTATGTCTGTAATGATGTCTCCTTTTGTCAGTCGTTTATCCAGAGACTTTTTTTTTTTTTTTTTTTTTTTTTTGTAAACATAATGAAGTACCGTAGTGCCACAGAACTTACGATATTGGGTAATATGATTGACCTGTCTGAGGGTAACTGACAAATATTGATGGAGTCTAATTGATGTCAAAATATTGATCTTGGTGGCAACAACTTCAGACTAGCAGCGTAGATCTAAGTTAGGCTAACTTTTCTTGAAAGATTCAATTACTTACTTGTTTTAACTATTGCCATTTATATGGTACACAAATCTATACGTTTTGTACTATGTGGAATAGCACTATTAGTACATTGGCTATTTCTTTCATGTGGTTTTGGGTTTTGCATTATATATATATATAAAAAAATTAATATATATATATAAATATATATTTATATATATATATATATATATATATATATAGACATGGCCTTACTATCTAAATTCAGATCATTGCTTTCTGAAGGACGTCACTTTACCAAAGCATTATACAAGGAACTTCAGTTCATTGGATTTTTTACTCTAATGATTAATGTTTGTTACTAACAAAAAAAGATAATGATAGAGTTCGCCACCATAGTTAAAGAATAAATCGAAGTAAATTAAGAACTTCATTCATAGGTTACCCCGACGTTGCAAAGATTCGCCTGTTGGTAACTAGAAGGAAGTGAGCAATTTGCCACTCTAAGGATAAGGGGATCAGGTTTCGCCAGTAATCCTGCATCACCGTCGACACCGCCACTGCCGTCTCCGCCACCACCACTACCACTGTCTCCACCACCACCACTACCACTATCTCCACCAACACCACCAACACCAACACTAACCACCAACATCAACCACTAACACCAACCATTAACATCAACCACTAACACCAATCACTAACACCAACCATTAACATTAACCACTAACACCAACCACTATCACCAGCCACCAACAATAACCACCAACACAAACCACTAACGCCAGCCACCAACACCAGCCACTAATACCAACCACCAGCACTAACCACCAGCACCAACCACCAACACCAACCAAGGTTCCGGATAACGTCACTTCCGCCGCCAATGGCTGAAGAGCCCCAGCCCCCAGCCCCCAGCCCCCAGCCCCCGCCCCAGCCACCACTACCACTTGAGCAGCAATTAGTCATGCAACGTTATTCGGCACTTGTTCACGGGTCGCCATTTTCGTCTTTTTTTCGGAGGAACTCCACATGATTTCTTTAATTGCTTTTTCTTTATAATTTTGCGTTTGCGATTAATAATATACTATTGAAGACAAAGGTCCTGCAGTACCCAATTATTTTTCATTATGCAGACCAACCTCAATTTTATTTTTTCTCCGCGCTCTCTCTCTCTCTCTCTCTCTCTCTCTCTCTCTCTCTCTCTCTCTCTCTCTCTCTCTCTCTCTCTCTCTCTCTCTCTCTCTGTGTGTGTGTGTGTGTGTGTGTGTGTGTGTGTGTGTGTGTGTGTGTGTGTGTGTGTGTGTGTGTGTGTGTGTGTGTGTGTGTGTATGTATACGTATGACCGGGAAATCTATATTTTAAGTTCTGCATGAAAATGATTATAGAATTATTTGTAAAATTCTTTAATCGTAACGAACCATTTTTGAAGGTGATTTTTTTTTTTTTTTTTTTACTGTATATTAGATTTCTGCAAGAGATTATATGTAGAAATAGATCGAGGTATTTTATACAAACCTTTTAGCGTGAGGCCTCGATGCAAACAATGAAAAAGTGTGCTGGCGGTAATTATTATTGTAACTCCACCAACATGTGGGCTTGCCCCAAGTAAATGAACCTGTCTGCTCGGAGCCTGAGTAAAATCTTTAGGGATATAATCGTAGTGAGAGGGTTAAACACACACACACACACACACACACACACACACACACACACACACACACACACACACACACACACACACACACACACACACACACACACACACACACACACACACACACACACACACACACACACACACACACACACACACACACACACACACACACACACACACACACACACACACACACACACACACACCCACACACACACACACACACACACACACACACACACACACACACACACACACACACACACACACACACACACACACCACACACACACACACACACACACACACACACACACACACACACACACACACACACACACACACACCACACACACACACACACACACACACACACACACACACACACACACACACACACACACACACACACACACACACACACACACACACACACACACACACACACACACACACACACACACACACACACACACACACACACACACACACACACACACACACACACACACACACACACACACACACACACACACACACACACACACACACACACACACACACACACACACACACACACACACACACACACACACACACACACACACACACACACACACACACACACACACACACACACACACACACACACACAC
The DNA here is from genome assembly GCF_046742065.1 of Oratosquilla oratoria. NCBI lineage: Eukaryota > Metazoa > Arthropoda > Malacostraca > Stomatopoda > Squillidae > Oratosquilla > Oratosquilla oratoria. Next base: position 25,657,423 of record NC_134800.1, read on the forward strand.
ACACACACACACACACACTGGCCTCACAAGCCGGAGAACCGGGGTTTGATTCCCCGGCCGGGCGGAGACAAGTTGGGTTTGTCTCCTTTCACGTGTAGCCCCTGTTCACCTAGCAGCGAGTAGGTACGGGACGTTAGTCAAGGAGTTGTGACCTTGCATTCCCGGCGTGTGGAGTGTGAGTGGTCTCAGACCTACCCAGAGATCTGCTAATAATGAGCTCTGAGCTCACTGCCGTAGGGGTGGTGTCTGGCTGTCTCGAAAAAGAGGCTGCAGCAGATCCGAGGTGAATACACGCACACACACACAAGCATACTCGATGGCGCAATGATAGCATTCACAACCGCTGCTACAGCGGTCCGAGTTCGAATCCTGCCCAGGGGTGAAATAATTTCAGTATCGCTGGGCTGCGAGTCGTTACTCCAACTCTCGTGGGCTGGGAATTGTGTGTGTGCGCGTGTAAGGTCATAGTATTACCAATAGTTTGGTCATATATGAGCTCTGCTCCGGGAGGGAAATAACTGTCGATCACGAGTCCAACGCGTGATCCAAGACCATTGTGAATCACACACACACACACACACACACACACACACACACACACACACACACACACACACACACACACACACACACACGCACACGCACACTCATACCTACAAGATTATTTTCAGTATAGACGATATATTTTAGCTAAGATTTATAACCGATACCAATGTAATTGGGCTCATATTTTCTTGATTAAATATTATTGCGAGTTCATAGAAACTGACAAGTTCTATGAAGCAGATTGTAATCCAGGACTGAAACGGACTGAATTTTATGAAGTAGATCGTAATCTATGACAATTATATTAACACCTGTTTTACGATACAGGCAATTAAGAGGTAACGTCATGTTTAAACATATCACATATTCTGATATCATCATCTCAACATAGGGACCTCCCTTCAGCTGAATAAATTCAATTGATGTTAACCTGAGCAAGATCTGTTATACACTGCATCACTTCGCTGTTATTGCTTGCTAGTGGATTGGGAATTCGCTCTGTGTGATAGCAGGGTTCGAGCCCCCAATGGTCTAAATGGACTGGGTTGAAATTTCAACTCGGAAGTAAGAAGACTCAAAGTATTCGAGCACCTTAGGCAATGGTGGCTACATCTCTTATGGCTAAAATGCTTCTGGTGTAAGTTAATTATTTTCATTTTACAATTACTTTCGGTATAAGATATTGATGAATGACATTCTGTGGAGTTTGATTAATACTTCACTTCAAGTGACAATGTGACTTCTGCCCATGTGTAACAAAGAGGTCTGCCGTAATATAACATTGTTTTATAAATACCTTAAACAATCCATTTACGATTGGTATGGTTTAAACAGTGTATTGGAACGATACGATTATTCCACCCCCTATATAGCTCTATCAACATTGTTCATATACTGTCAATAATACTAATAATCACAGGTCAGCAAGTGCGTAGGGGCCCTGAAATAAAGTCAAACAGTTCTAATCATACTTTACACTGAAATGTTTACAAAAGCGAAAATATTGAGTTCAATGTTTCCAGAATTATAAACTCATATATATATATAATTGTGTGTGTTTTTACCATTGCCTCTATTTGACATTTTCTTTTATAAAAATAAATAATATATGTGAGCTTGAATTTATCATACGTATAATTGTGCAATACCATTGCGTATATTTATTTGTATATGCCAGTATATTTTTCGTGTGGTCCATTGCAATTACTATTTTGTTGTCATTACTTCACGTAATATATTGATCGATTTTTTTTTCTTGCAGGTAAGCCCAGTACGACGATGTCCATGCGTATTACATGAGAAATTGTCATTCCTTAGGTAAGTATACGAGCAGGAGATTCATCGTTTAGCTTCACTTTTTTTTTATATAATCCAAAGGATGAAGAAGTTCAGAGTACTTCGTCTTCGCTTTGATATGGCTGGAGACAGATTTTAGGTGAATTGATTATATTCACAAAACGGAAATTAAATTTGGCTACGATTTCTTCTGAATATTCTTTGGACGCTACATACGACGGAACTCAAAGTGACGGAGGTTCGTACCCTGGTGCGAGCGAGTTGGACCAAGGGTATGGTTCATTAAATTCCACGCAGCATGTTCCTATGTAAGGGGAACCGTCCTGAGCTTCTGATAGGGGAGTTTCGCCACGCTAAGACGAATCAAGATTTCCTCAGGACATTACTGTAGTCAATTCATGAACTGACCATTACGGGAGGTATGTTGAAATCAGAGGCAGGAAAAAATAAATAAATATGTAAATATATGAAATGATAGAATAATAGAATAATAAAATAATGATAATAACATAACATAATGATATATTAACATAATAACATAACTTGATAACATAACATAATAACAGAATAATGGAATAATAGAATAATAGAATGATAGAGTAATAGAATAATAAAATAATAGAATAATAACAAAATAATGAAATAATAAAATAATAAAATAATAAAATAACAAAATGATAAAATGATAAAATGATAAAATGATAAAATGATGAAATAATGATACATACATACATATACCAAGGCTTTTTTTCCCTTCAAAGGGAGGTAGCCAAAAAGGGAAAGGCATGAAAACACTCCCATCCATTTCATCCCTAAATACACTCCACACCCCTCCCACTCTCCCTCTCATCTGAGCACCTCCTGGATGACGGGTCATCCCTGCACCCTGCCCACCGCCCTGGGTCAGAAGCAGTGTCGCAAGACACAGCACATCCACAGCAAGGCCGCTTCATTTAATCGGCAACCCCCCTCTCCGTCCCCCCTTGCATATAAGGAGAGGACGGGGAGAAATCCCTTCGGGCTGCGTCAAAATTTACTCACACATACTACACCCCCCCACCCCCCGCCCATTCCTCCTCATACAATCACAACATCATCCATATACAACCATTCTCCACTCACCTCTGTCTTCCGTCCTCTCCCTTCCTTCCTCAACAGACATTCCCCTCTTCCCCAAAGCCCCCTTCACCCCATCCATCCACCTCATCCTAGGACGTCCCCTCATGTTCACTCCCTCCACATCTGCCTTCCATACCTCTTTTACTAGTCTTTCTTCACTCATTCTTTCCATGTGTCCAAACCATCCTAATATTCTTTCATCAACCCTATCTCCCAAATCCTTTTTCACCCCTGTTCTCCTCCTCACCTCCTCATTTCTCACTCTATCCAGCCTAGTAACCCCCACCATACTTCTCAGACACCTCATGATAAAATGATAAAATAATGATAAAATGATAAAATAATGATAAAATGATAAAATAATGATAAAATGATAAAATGATAAAATACAATAGAGTAGAAAATAGGAAATAGTGTTGGGTTTGCCATGACCATTTCATAATTCATAACATATCATAAGTAATTCTATGCATCTAGAACTTAGTTACCTCCTATACATTCACATAATTATATATCAAATAAAAATATAATCCAGTTGTCCACTCATATGATACTTCCATCGTATCCTCATCAACGTCCAGATCAACTCATCCATTTACAGATTAAGTAATCTAAACCAACCCAAAGCTTGATCATCCATTCACGCATCCACATGCCCCGTGAATTTAGTTGCAATTAATCCATTTCATGTACTCCATCTTTCCCACTTCCCATCATAAAACAACATAATATAGGTTCTCAGCCATGATTTCTGGATTTTTTTTATCCATCTATCCACCTCTACAGTAACCAGTTAACCTATTAACTTGTTAACCTATTAACGTGTTAACACAATAGCTTATTAACACATTGACGGGTTGAATTATTAACATGTTACCCCATTGACCCATCATACTATTAACCTGTTTACTTTACTAGCTCATTCATCCAATAGCCCAGTAGTTAACCCATTAATTCTATAAATAACCCATTAGCCCATTAGCTCATTAACTCCTTGAACCGTTGAATTATTAACCCATTACCCTAGTTAGTTATTAGCTCACCAACCTATTAAACTATTAACACATAACAAGCTTATTAATTCAGTAATTAATTAATCCATTAACCTAATTATCAGCCCATTGACCAAACAACTCATTAACCCTTCAGCACAAATTATCAACTCGTTAACCATATAACCCTTTCACTCGTTAGTTCATTGGCCCATTAGACCATTAATCCCTTAACCCATTGGTCTGTTATGTAAACCACCCCATTAAGTTTAACGCAACGATAAAATCGTCTGACGAAAGCCAAAATAGATTATATAAATTTTGTGCTTAATGGTAACCAGTGCTTTTGTCCTTGGAAATAAAGCTGCGTGTCTTTAAATGTGGTAAATGAAAGATCTAAGGAGAGTAATAGGAAGGAAAGCGTAGTAGAAGTTAAGTAATCAGTATTATCTTGTGAATGGGGAATTATTTTCCACTTAAGAAAAATCCTGTGGAACTCTGGTCCGTAGGGATGTCAGTATAATTGGTAAGGTATTAATGAATTATACAAATGGTGCTTCCTTCTGAGTGGTTTAACCAAAATAGATTAATAAAAAATCACAGTGCTAAAGAGATGGCTGCACATTTGGTCATCTAAGCTGAGTAGAAACCATCCAGTCTTAACTAGAACTAGTTCGGAAAATGTGAACAAAATGATGAAAGGGACAATCTATATTGTTTAAATAGCACAGTTATTTCTTTAACTTTAATAATAAAATCGTCTTGCTCGAAGCAAAAGAAAGTCTTTCTGTGAAGAAAAATGAAATAAAGGCTTAGATAAATTTCGCCGTCTCCATTTTTAAAAATAACCCAAACTACTTTAATCCATAGTTAAATCATAATACAACAGCCAAACCTTCCTTCCCTATCTTCCCCTTACTTTCTTCATATAAAACCAGCACCATCTCCCAAGATCCAGCTCTCCTTTTCCTTGTATTAAATCCACTTCATCTAGATCCTCCATCCACTTCTTCTTTTCTTCTTATCAAATCCACTTCATCCAGATCCTTTATCCACCTCTTCTTTTCCTCACATTAAATCCACTTGATCCAGGTCCTCATCCACGCGTGCGCGCGCGCCCAGCTCCACCGCCCACTCTCACCACCAATTACCCAATGCTCTAGCGTCCATCACCACCCACTACCAAGCCAGCTCGCTGCATGCAACGCCCTCACTCCTCACCTCTCCACATACCTCCACATTAGTCCACATTAGTCCACATTAGTCCACACTATTTGCCATCATAACGTATTAGTTGGTAGTCCTTGGCGTCACTAGCACGTGACTATGTAACGCTTTGGGTGTGTAACAGTGGATTTCTGTTGCTTTGGATTTTAAGGTTTTAATAGTTTGTGTTATGTGGGTTGTTTGGGTTGGCTGAAATATGTGAAAGGGTGCTGTGACGTGCAATATTGAAGTTAACTGTAGCATATAACGCGTTGCATTATGTAAAAGTAGCATATTGGGCTGAAGTAGGAAGGGGAGATATACGTTTGTCGCTTTATATTTACTAAATTCAAATAATTGTTTATCTATTTCTTATGTATTTCTGTCTTTGTTATTTATTAGATCATTAATTTATTGATTAAGCAATCAAATAGATTAATTATTTATCTATTCATCTATCTATTCATCTATTTATTTAGTTATTAGCTCTAATTCTTGCTCATTTATCTGTTTATTCATTTATTAGTATTTGATTTATCTATGTATCTATTTACTTAATTAATTTGTTTATTCATCCACTTGTCTATATTTTCCTTGTATTATATTTTGTCAAAATAAGCCACATGATTTCTGGCTTTTCATATGATCAAGTCCAGTGAACCGATTTATTTAATTATTTGATGACGAGACAGGACATAACAGCATAACGTTGAAATGCGCTGAACAGATTTGTGTAACGTTATCACACTATGTATTCTTATTATAAGAAGTGGTTAGCTATTGGAACATAGAAATTTGGGCTAGATAGCGATTGTACTTCTTATGAAAATTGTTTGCTATATTTATGTTGACATATGAATCGGTTGGCTTGCTGTAAAAAAAAAATAGCTTAGATAGCTTTCGGCCGTTGATGAATCATCTGTGCTTTTTTTGTAACATATCTTTTATGCTGAAATTCGTCTTCATATGACAGCAATATTTACTGAGAAATGTTCCTAGTGGCTTGTCGCCAGCATTAATTTCAAAATAATGTCTCCATCGGTATGGTACCAGCAATAATCAATAGGTAGTGTCTGTCAGTTTGGCATCCCATGGAAATGACATTTGATGGAGTGCAACAGATAACAACAGAAGGACCTGCCAGCAAGACACTTTCCGTCCTTAACTAGAACAAATGGTGGAGTTGATTAAAGATAGACTCTCGCTGAATTTTAAATGTTGTAGTTGTATTAAGTCACTTAAACGCAAAACTCATCCTTGCTTAT
>NC_134800.1:25668846-25673846 GCF_046742065.1 Oratosquilla oratoria
CTCTCTCTCTCTCTCTCTCTCTCTCTCTCTCTCTCTCTCTCTCTCTCTCTCTCTCTCTCTCTCTCTCTCTCTCTAACTCTCTCTCTAACTCTCTAAATCTCTAACTCTCTAAATCTCTTTCTAATTCCCTCACTCTTTCTCCCCCCCTCCCTCCCTCCCCCTCTCTCTCTCTCTCTCTCTCTCTCTCTCTCTCTCTCTCTCTCTCTCTCTCTCTCTCTCTCTCTCTCTCTCTCTCTCTCTCTCTCTAACTCTCTCTAACTCTCTCTCTAACTCTCTAAATCTCTAACTCTCTAAATCTCTTTCTAATTCCCTCACTCTCTCTCCCTCCCCCTCCCTCTCTCTCTCTCTCTCTCTCTCTCTCTCTCTCTCTCTCTCTCTCTCTCTCTCTCTCTCTCTCTCTCTCTCTCTCTCTCTCTCTCTCTCTCTCTCTCTCTCTCTCTCTCTCTCTCTCTCTCTCTCTCTCTCTCTCTCTTTCTCTCATTCTCTTTCATTCTTTTATTCTCTCTCATTCTCTCTCTCCCCCTCTCTCTCATTTTCTTTCATTCTCTTTCATTCTTTTATTCTCTCTCTCTCTCTGATACCTTATGTATTGCCATAAGAATGTTAGTTCAATAGAGAAATGAATAGTAAATGTAAGGAAAAGAAATGCAGAGCTGTATCGAAAGGGGTCACGATTCAATTGAACTTACTTGAGACTATCAACTGAATAAAATTGATTGATGTTTATTGTTGTCAGCGTTGACTATAGCTCTAACCGCCGCCACCACTTTTTCATCACCATCTCAAGATTAGAATCTTCTCTTCCTTTACTGACATTGTCTTCTTTGGTCTTTGTCAACATGGCCTCTGAAGTGTCTTGGGCTTCGATCTTACTTCGTAGATGTGAAGACACCGGGTAAGTCCTCAGGAGCTACCAGTAACCTTCACTTACCCAAACTACTCTTCTCAATTCTCCTTTTCGTCATTTTCAAGGACTAACGCCAAGTTCTTGACTATTTCATGCTGTGGCAAGGACTGTTAGCAGGATGGCACTGTTTTGGTTACTGAATGACAGTGCCAAGATTTCTATTGAAATTGCAATCGGTCCATTGCGTGCCACTGCCATGACTGAAGTATTTTCGTGTGAAGTTGGCAGAGATTTTTCATAAGTAATGTTGCTGAACAGAAGATTTATAGATATCTATTCTCGTCGAATTACATTTTATGACAGAGTTCTTAATTTGTTTTCTTATTATGCATTCCGCCAATAATTTTATCAAAAAGCTTGTGAGTTTTTTGTTTCATTTTTTTCTAATAAATATGAACAGACTATAGCGTCGCTTTCATGAGTTATCTTTTTGAGAGCCATTGCCATGATCAGTGTTCATCAACACCATAGCTTCTTAACCATATCACCTAACTGGGGAATTACGTCAATATTAATAGAAATGCCGTTGTCGTCACTAGGTGTTATCACACGTACGGTTAGGAAAATGTCGTCGTCGTGCGTCGTAGATTGTCGTCTTTGTCTTTGCCGTTGTCGTCGTCGTCCCCGTCGTCGTCGTCGTCGTCGTCTTCGTAGTCGTCGTCGTCATCGTCGATGTTGAATTGCCCGATATAGATGGAATATAACGCGGAAATTATACTCGTAATGGAGACCTGCCATCACTTAAATAACTTATCGGAGGTCCTTCACAGGCATGTTGGTGTAGTTCCAATATTCTGGAAACATAAAAAAAGAATCCACTACGATAAAGATGAAGTGTCTCTACCATAATCAGGGATCCCAATTACCATATCTAACAAATAATACAAACATGATCGTTCTATATAATCTTTCTGAAGTTTTGATTACCACCACGTTGATATGAGAGCCTCGACGTTGCAACCAGAGGATGTCTGCTCCACTCAGAGGAACAATATTTCGTGTCTTCATCACTTAAGACATCTGTAGTTACCTACTTCACTTCTCTCTCTCTCTCTCTCTCTCTCTCTCTCTCTCTCTCTCTCTCTCTCTCTCTCTCTCTCTCTCTCTCTCTCTCTCTCTCTCACACACACACATACACACACACACACACACACACACACACACACACACACACACACACACACACACACATACATACATACATACATACATACATACATACATAAATACATACATATTCATCGCCTTTTCAAATGTCTCGTTTTCTTTTTAATTCAGTTTTTCCTCTTTTTTATCCTCAGTTTTAATGTCTACTTTTTCCTTTTTACAGGGTATTTCTTTCACGTGGTTGAAGTAACTTTACTTGCATAAATTACTATTCCATTGTTGCTCCTTAGGATAACGATGCAGTTTGTGTCTTCACAACAACGAAGCTATTTTGACCTCCACAAAGTGACCTAAGTGTGATTGTCATTAAACAAGGTTCCTCTGCCTTGTTCTTCTTACTCCTCTTCTCCTGGGCTTTCTTCTTCTTCTTCTTCTTCTTCTTCTTCTTCTTCTTCTTCTTCTTCTTCTTCTTCTTCTTCTTCTTCTTCTTCTTCTTCTTCTTCTTCTTCTTCTTCTTCTTCTTCTTCTTCTTCTTCTTCTTCTTCTTCTTCTTCTTCTTCTTCTTCTTCTTCTTCTTCTTCTTCACTTTTCACTTTTCACTTTTCACTTTTCACTTTTCGGCTTCACTTTTCGTCTTTTTTTTCACTTTTCGTCTTCGCTCTTCATCTTTTTCTTTATTTTTCTTCTTCATTTTTCGACTTCTTCACTTTTCGTCTTTTTCATTTCTCGTCATTTCTTCACTTTTCGTATTATTTTTTTCTTTTTCTTCCTCTTCTTTTTTCTTCTTTTGCCTCTTTTTTGGTCTTCATTTTTTTCGTCGTCTCCGCTTTCCTTGCCTTTTCGTCATCTTCGTTGTATTTTTTCATCTTCTTCGTCTTCGTCTTTTTCGTCGAATTCGAGAGACATCATTGTTCCCTCATTGCATCGCAGCACTTATTATTCGTAGTGTCATTATCACATTTGTAACCGTTATCGCCAGAGCCATTGTCGTAACCACTAGTGCCAGCGGCATCGTAATGAGTGCCGCTGTCGGACACTCTCCACCTTTGGCACCTCCGCCTTTGGCACCGCCCCTCCCCCGGCGAAGACCAACCCCGCCCATCTTTTATCATTATAACCAACACCACCAATGCTGCCGGCTTCACCACTGTAAATATTATCATTGACACTACTATTGCTATTACCGGGAAAGCTGTCCAAAGTATGACTGCAAGCAACACTGTCTTGTCAGAGACAAAGTCCACCACCAGATCCACTATCTTCACCAGGTCCACCACCAGATCCACTATCTCCACCAGGTCCACCACCAGATCCACTATCTTCACCAGGTCCACCACCAGATCCACTATCTTCACCAGGTCCACCACCAGATCCACTATCTTCACCAGGTCCACCACCCACGACCACCAACAGTGACGGAAACGCTGGGAGGTTCCTCAGCGTCCAAGTCCGCGACGAGGTTCCCACCCTCATCACACGGAGTCCAGAAGCTCTTGAAGCTCGCCATTACCCTCATCCTGAGTCACTCCTCCGGCTCTCATCATCTCCTTCTCCATTAACCCCTTCATCCCGGTGACGCTCATGGGTTTTGTCATAGCTGACGACAGAAGATTTTTTTTAACCGAAGTTAAGTGAAAAATTAAGTGAACTTGGTTAACGGTTCGCTCTTTCAGCACGGTTAATCATCGTAAGGTAGTGTCATCGTAATTGCGGTGTTAAATCTTTTAATCAGGTGACATGTTAACCTGTACAACACTATGACGTACCTTGACTCTTGTTTTGTCCTTTGCCAGGCGATTCTATTCAGATGAAATTCGAACTTGGTACAGTACTCGATATCTATATATACTTTATTTATATATATATATGTATATATATATATATATATATATATATATATATATATATATATATATGATTTTTTCCCTCCATTTATCCATTATCTCCATCTTGACCTCCATCAACAACTTCCATATTTGATATTTTGTTTTCACCCACAGTATCATACGCACAACTATCACAATCGTTTATACTATTATTTCATAGGATACTAATACATCTCATCACTGTCACCCCCTGCAATACTAAATCCATCATTATTATCAACACTAACACCAGAACCTCTAACTCCATTACCACCATACATACCACCATACCTACCACCACCATCCCAACAATAACTCTCCATGACCCATCCCAGCATAGTTATCTTCATGATATTCAATAGTATCATTACCTGTAACATCTTCACCACTACCATTTTTACTATCACCATTTTCACCACCACCCTCATTACCTCCACCACCTCATCACCACCACCACGGCCGGCACCACCACCACCATCCACCACCCCCCACCCCCCACCCCCGTCGTCACCAATAACGCTCACCCGTACTGGAGGCAGCATTGGATTGCGAAATTGGGTGGAATTAAATTCGAACATAAAGAGAGAGAGATGAAGTTATGGTGGTGCGATATTAAACGCTAATCACCGTGGGAGAGAGAAATAGACACGGACAGAGAGGATGCGCTCTCTCACACGCACTCGCATGCAAACGTGCGCGTCGTCACACGTCCGCACTCACGCGCGGTTACGCACTCGCATCCTTGAGTGCGCGCGCACGCACATTAACGTGCGTGCACACACACACACACACACACACACACACACACACACACACACACACACACACACACACACACACACACACACACACACACACACACATTTATATATGTATACATTACACGTACGTACACATGCATACGCATTCATATACGCTTGCATCACCCACGCACGCACACGTACACATTTAAATACACAGTGTGTATGTGTTTTTGTATGTGTGCGTGCGTGCGTATGTGTGTGTGTGTGTGTGTGTGCGTGTGTGCGTGTGCGTATGTGTGTGTGTGTGTGTGTGTGTGTGTGTGTGTGTGTGTGTGTGTGTGTGTGTGTGTGTGTGTGTGTGTGTGTGTGTGTGTGTGT
>NC_134800.1:25678846-25688846 GCF_046742065.1 Oratosquilla oratoria
AATTTCCCACTGTCGGAGAAACAAAGCAAAAGAAACAGACGAACTGTATATTTCGACCAATACTGTGGTCCTCTTCAGCAGATAGATACAAGGTAAGATGTACAAGAATATATACAATGAGAGAGGTACAAAGTAGGAACAAGGGGAGGTGGCTAAGTCACATGTCCGAGGTGGGGCGGAATCGGTAATGGTAATAATTTATTCACAGCATAAGTTGTTATACAATCAGGTGACCATTGCCCTTTAGATGTATTGAAATTTGGCAAGTGTTTAATGAGGAAAGATTTAACTATCTCCTGAAGCTACAATTAGATTTATAAATGATTTCTGGATTGTTCCACAGTGGGAAATTAAAACATTTTACTAAATGTGCTACTACATTTTCGTATTATGAGACGTGTATGAGTTATCAGTATCAGTGAAAAAGTTAAACGAGATATGTTTAGTTTGCGTACGACTCTTTTCTAACCCTTTAATAAAATCATCTAGCGATGGTGATAACATCTACTGAAATTTTTAATGGTTGGTAGCACATCCACTTGCCCGACTTAAGCTTCAGTTATTACCTGTGATTGATGACACAGTGTCTTGGTTTAATTACCTTATTACCTCAAATTCTCCTTGGTGAATTTATTACCTTAGGTGCCGCGCGCTCTTCCCTGGGGTGTGAAAAGTGGAGGAGGAATGTGGCAGTTGCAATTAAATTTAAGTTTATACTTTTTTTTTTATTTGGCTATTAAATAATTACGTACACTGTTCTGATGAAACATTTTCTCTCGACCACTGCTGGCGGCCGTCAAAATTGCTTTTACGTGTATTAGTTGGAACTCTGTTGTAATTGTGGCTTTGCAGTAAAATTGCTTTTATATGAATTAAGGTTTTTGTGTACTCTTGTGGGTTTCTTTTATTTTCATTTTACGAGATTAGTCGAACGACTTCTGGGTGTGATTATTTTACCATCGTGCGTTCAGACATCGGGACGCATAAGGTCTGTACATGTTCAGCAGCCAGCCATTATATACATTTTTTAATTACCAAGTACTTCCTATTCCACCAGTTGCTATGACTTGTAATATTCCCTCGCAATGACTTGTAGTTTCTTTCTTTGTGTCAGTGGAGTTATTTATTTTCATACACTCTCTTAACCATTTTGAATCTCTTGTACATCCTGGTTTGCTAGTTACACTAATGATATTCCTCTACACTGGCTTAATGTTTATTGAGTTACCATTTGCTTTAAAGAAAAAAATTAACTCATTCGACACAGTGATATAATCAGCACATCTAATGCCAGGCTGCTCTGCTTAGATAAATGATGATCTTCAGTCTGAAAGCTGCTTCTTGTGGTCGAGACCCCCGTGGATATCGAATTCTTCTTCTGAAAAAAAAAGTGTAGCAATTTGTTTGAAGTGTGTCATTGTGTATGACGTTGATGGTAATTGTTGTCTTAAGTTTCACACAATGGAAACTTATCCACAATATCTGGAACCGGTCCTCAGGTCCTCTCATAGATCTCTCTGCGAAGAAACGTTGGACTTTAGTTTTTGTTGTGCTTGTGTAGATATATTTTCGTGTCACCAAACGGTAGAAGGAAAAAGGAGGAGTAGAAGGCGGAGGAGAAGGAAGAAGAAGAGGAAGTTGAGGAGAAAGAGAAAGAAGAGGATAGGAAGAGGAGGAGGAGCAGGAAGAGGAGGAGGAGGAGGAGGAGGTGGAAGAGGAAGAGGAGGAGGAGGAAGAAAGGTAAGAAGTCGCCGTTTGTCTGCGTTCCTTGTATGAAAAAGGTGAAATATTCAAAGAGGACACAGAAAGATCCAGCATGGACACCGTTTACCAGCCCCTTGGTGCACCTTCTGGGGAGAGTTTGGGTTATTGACCGGATTTACAAGCAAACTAAATGATATCGTTTGGTCTTTAGAGGAACAAATAAAGCGACTGTGACTGACACCAACCTAGGAGGCCCAAATCCGGCTTATGGGCGTATTCTTGAAGAAATTTTGAGGTCTCGAGACTCAAAACCGTAAATGCTGACGGCTGTATTTCATCTCGGCAGCTGCTAATAGTCTAGTGATGATTTTTGGAAGCTGGACATCTTGTTCAAGAATGTTTTACAAAAACCGCTTATTGTCATCCTGTGAGGAACTTGCTGCCGTAACCATTACTTTTTTTTTTAATATTTGTTAGGATAATTAGGTCAAATGGCAATTGTCGATAGCAATTGGAAACCCAACACGGGTTAACGTAAGACTCTCTCTCTCTCTCTCTCTCTCTCTCTCTCTCTCTCTCTCTCTCTCTCTCTCTCTCTCTCTCTCTCTCTCTCTCTCTCTCTCTCTCTCTCTCGCTCTCTTGCTCTCTCTCGCTCTCTCTCGCTCTCTCTCTTGCTCTCTCTCTTGCTCTCTCTCTCTCGCTCTCTCTCTCTCTCGCTCTCTCTCTCTCTCTCTCTCTCTCTCTCTCTCTCTCTCTCTCTCTCTCTCTCTCTCTCTCTCTCTCTCTCTCTCTCTCTCTCTCTCTCTCTCTCTCTCTCTCTCTCTCTCTCTCTCTCTCTCTCTCTCTCTCTCTCTCTCTCTCTCTCTCTCTCTCTCTCTCTCTCTCTCTCTCTCTCTCTCTCTCTCTCTCTCTCTCTCTCTCTCTCTCTCTCTCTCTCTCTCTCTCTCTCTCTCTCTCTCTCTCTCTCTCTCTCTCTCTCTCTCTCTCTCTCTCTCTCTCTCTCTCTCTCTATCTCTCTGTCTCTCTCTCTCTCTCTCTCTCTCTCTATCTCTCTCTATCTCTCTCTCTCTCTCTCTCTCTCTCTCTCTCTCTCTCTCTCTCTCTCTCTCTCTCTCTCTCTCTCTCTCTCTCTCCACCGCCTCCCTCCCTCCCTCCCTCCAATAATTATAATCTGAAAGAAAGTTGCGTACATTTACCGCAGCCGTGGCCACACCACTCGGCAGCCTCTGCATGAAGTAACCTGCAGCCGCCACCGAGACAAGCGCGATTAGTTTGTGCCACTTCCATCTTGATCACTTGAACAAACCCATCATAATAATTACACTCCCTTACACATCCGGTCTTGCCTTTGAGGTCTCTATTCCTAGTCACCTTGCTCATCCACCTCCTTTCCACTCCTTCTCTTCCACCTTCTCCACGGTCTCGTATTCTCTCTCCTCCTGTTCTTCCTCTTCCTTTTCTTTCTCTTCCCCCTCCGCTTATACTTCCTCTTCCTCTTCTCTCTCATATTCGTGGCTAAGATGGTTGGTTTTTTTAATTTTGACTTCTGCAAGAAATCGAATCGCTCTTGCGATGCCTCCGGAATTCTTCGCAGTGTCTGCCGGGAGCCACCGGCGACGATGAGGTCATCCAGTACTCGAAGTACAGGATGGTTACGTAAGTTCACTCATCAGAAGAGCAGCTGAAACACTGCCTTCGCAATACCTGAAGTAGGATTGTATGTGCAACAAATTTTTTTTTTTATAAAAAATGTTATTTACCACCGCCACCACTAAGATCACCACCACCACCACCGTCGTAGCCACAACCACTATCACCACCTTTAACCACCACCAATACCATCAGCATTACCGCCACTATTACCACCACCGTTACCAGTGTCTTTGAATTCACAAATGAGCGTTCCACCAACTTTATCTTACCACCACCAAATATATCAACACCACATTACTCCCTCACCTCCGACTCTTACACCCAAAATCACACCAAACTCACCACTACCACCCAATAGTTCCATTGTATTTCCTATTACAACCATCATCACTCTCACCACCATAACCACCTCGCCTATCACCTCACACTCCCGCCACCACTACCACACCCTCCAGCGGACCCCCATTCGCACAGTGACGTCATTGCCTCCTGGTTTTGTTTAACGAGAAGAGTGTTTCTCGCTGATGTCATGTTATGTGTTGATACACTCTGCGCTTTTGTTGTTATTCTTTAAAGCAGCCACAGAGTCACCGACTTTATTTGTTTGAGCTTCAGCTCTCTCTCTCTCTCTCTCTCTCTCTCTCTCTATATATATATATATATATATATATATATATATATATATATATATATATATATATATATATATATTACAGGTGAAAAATGTAATCACACATTTGTCAATCACGTTATAAACCACTGTTGGAGTAGTAAAGGCTGGAGACGGGGAATCTACTGAAGAGGATTGCAGTTTGCAATTGAAATATATAGATTCCCCGTCTCCAGTCTTTTCTACTCCAACAGTGGTTTATAACGTGATATATATATATATATATATATATATATATATATATATATATATATATATATGTATATATATATATATGTATGTATATCACGAAGAACCCACAGTCGGAATAAAAAGGAAACCAGGAAGAAAGTTAAACTTCTATATTTTGGTTAATTACTATAGCCCTCTTCAGAAAGTCCAAGATGCAATAGTTGTTTAAGATTTAGATACTGTTAAAATGAAAGAGGGACAGGAACATGGGCAGATGCCGGGCAACATTCCAACCCCTTTTGACCTCGCACCCCTCTTTCTTCTGACCCCGCCCTGAGTGACGGAATGTTGCCAATCATCTACCCATGTGCCTGCGTGTGTGTGTATATATATATATATATATATATATATATATATATATATATATATATATAAAATGGAGAACTTCGGAAAGTTCGTTTCCGCTCATCCTCCTAATATTAGAACTTTAGTGAGGTATATATGAGGAAGGAGGAAGAGAAAGACGGGTCTAGGGCCGAGTTTACTCCTGACCGGTTTCGCTTACAGCTTCTTCCTCTGAAGAAGCTGTAAGCGAAACCGGTCAGGAATAAACTTGGCCCTAGACCCGTGTCTTTCTCTTCCTACTCCCTCAAACCTGTCATAATGTCTCAACATACATACATGTGTGTGTGTGTGTGTGTGTGTGTGTGTGTGTGTGTGTGTGTGTGTGTGTGTGTGTGTGTGTGTGTGTGTGTGTACGTATAAAATATATACCGTGTAAGTGTATCCTATACATAAAAGTATTGAAAGTTATATCAACCAGAATTTTGTTTCTGTTCGCGAGATTAAGGACGTCTGATCATTATCAATGTCACACTGGATGAAAATTATTATCTATATATTATATTTATGTTTTTTGTTCATGTTAGTTTTGTAGACTTCAGGAGCTGTAGTTCCTTCGATACAGTCACACAATGTATAGATTTTCGTTTGTTGTGAATAAGAGGCAGTTTAACCCCTTCGTCTGGTGTGACCTTGGTCTAACTGCCAGCAGATCCTTTCATTCTTCTCTGTGACAACGCCTGCATTATTCGCTTTGGGACTACGTGGTGTCTTTATTTTTACTCTGGTCCACGTAAGGATTTTTATTTTCTTTAATATAATTTACCCTTTCACGGTAGCTAAGAGGCAATCAACCTGTCTTGGTAATCTAGAGCATCAATCCCTAGAGGCGACGGTCGTTCTTATATATTTTACTTCTCTTCCACCAGGTGATTCTATTCATTTGAAGGGAAACCCTACCTTGGCCATTTGAGGCATAATTGGTACTGAGAAGACTTCCAGAGTTAGCCAAAAGAAAATATATAAATCGCGTCATGCTTGTAAAAGGATTTGGTGTTTCTCTTGTTGTAAACTTCTTGTTAGGGCATTGGTTTATTTTGCTTTGCTTATCGTTCTTGATGCGGTTGCAGGGCCTGACTTGGCCAAAGCCATCGCCATTGCTTTTATCGCTGGGCGGTTGAATGAATCATACCTTAGCGCATGCGCACTTGCACACACGCACTTATACACGCACACACACGCACACACGCACACACACGCGCACACACACACACACACACACACACACACACACACACACACACACACACACACACACACACACACACACACACACACACACTCGTACAGTGTTTCAATGTATGAGTGTATATGCTCATGTATATGCGCATGTATATGTGTATATGTTTATCAAATTGTGTGTGTGTGTGTGTGTGTGTGTGTGTGTGTGTGTGTGTGTGTGTGTGTGTGTGTGTGTGTGTGTGTGTGTGTGTGTGTGTGTGTGTGTGTGTGTGTGTGTGTGTGTGTGTGTGTGTGTGTGTGTGTGTGTGTGTGTGTGTGCGTAAATACAGACACATACCTACCCGTATCTCCGTACCATCCTTCATACCCACGCATTTCTTGCTCGCGTCACGCCCACATCCCCTCATTCCCATGAATTCACGCCCATGACTTTCTTTGTTACTCCTGTCACTTCCCTTGTTTGCCCATTCACACCCTCTCCCCTTTATTATTATTTTCATTTATTTATATGCACACGCCCACCACATGCCTTTACGGTGTTGCTTAGGTGGGTATGTTTTATTTATTTATTTATTTATTTATCTATATCTATTTACTTATTTATCTATTATTCATTTATTTATTTATTCATATTTACTTATTTATCTAAATATTTATTTATTTATTTATTTATTTATCTATCTATATATATCTATTTTCTATTAACAATTATCTATTCATTTACCATATCTATATTTATGTGGTATGGGCTTTTGGTTAACTCACTTCCCTCTCCATAGTAAGAACGATTTCGATACAGCGCTTGGCACGCCCTTTGCTTACCTGCACCTCTTCGCTGTTCACCCTTCACGCCCATTCCTAGCTTAGCCTTCTCATGCCCGCCCGTTATCCGGCCAGTTGGGCCACACCCTCGCTATCCTTCACGCGCACAACCGTCTTCCCTTCTCTATAATTACAGGAGCCTCTCCTACCCATCCTCGTAACAATTACTGAAACCATAGTTTTTATTTTATTCTCTCCCTCTCTTCCTCTCTCACTCTCTTCCTCTCTGACCCTCTGACTCTCTGACTCTGACACTTTCTTTCTCTCCTCTCTCTTTTCCTCTCCTCTCTCTTTTCCTCTCTCTCTCTCTCTCTCTCTCTCTCTCTCTCTCTCTCTCTCTCTCTCTCTCTCTCTCTCTCTCTCTCTCTCTCTCTCTCTCTCTATCCCTCCCTTCCTTTTCCTCTCCCTCTCCCTCTCTCTCCCTCCCCCTGCCTACCTCTCTCCCTCCCCCTCCCCCTCCCCCCTCCCTCCCTTATCATTCACATTTCTGTTTTTTTCCTCCACTCCCTCTTCTTTTCCATATTTTTTTCTTTTCCTTTGTTTCTATTTCTCACACTGTTCTTCCTCCAGGCATAGTGGTGTGTATTGCCGCCCATTCTTACATTTTTTCACATAGCTTCTTGTTATCAGCCCAACTCCTCTGCAACTTTTGACTAAGAGCATTTCACTCTTCCCAACCTCCATACTATTCTCCACAAATAATCATCTCGCTGTCAGACTAGTTGTGTGTGTTTGTGTGTGTGTGTGTGTGTGCGTGTGTATATTCGTGTGTGTGTGTGTGTGTGTGTGTGTGTGTGTATGTATGTGTGTGTGTGTGTGTGTGTGTGTGTGTGTGTGTGTGTGTGTGTGTGTGTGTGTGTGTGTGTGTGTGTGTGTGTGTGTGTGTGTGTGTGTGTGTGTGTGTGTGTATGTGTGTGTGTGTGTGTGCGCGCGCGCGATTCGCCATGGTCTTGGATAACGTGTTGGACTCACGATCGACAGTTATTAACCTCCCTTATGAGAGCTCAAAACTTGTTTAACAGATCTATTGGTAATACTGTGACCTTACGCTCACACACACTCCCAACTTCCCGCCCACGAGAGTTGGAGTAACAACCCGCAGCGCAGCGATACTGAAATTATTTTACTGTGTGTGTGTGTGTGTGTGTGTGTGTGTGTGTGTGTGTGTGTGTGTGTGTGTGTGTGTGTGTGTGTGTGTGTGTGTGTGTTACACACACACTAAAAAAATCAGAAATGGAAATACCAGATGGGGTCACGTTTATGAAATCTATCACACTAAAGGACCTCATGGCATTTAGTTTACTTTCCATTTTTTTTTTTTTTTTTTTTTTTTTTTTTTTTTTTTTTTTTTTTTTTTTTTTTTTTTTTTTTTTTTTTTTTTTGCAATACCAGAAGACACGACCTATTCTGCTGAGTGAATTGTCATACTCCTCATGTTTTTTCAAAACTTTTTTAAATTGCCTGGTGGCAGCTTGAACAAAATTCTTAATGGGCCACATTTGCTAAAAGAAAATAATTAGAGAGGCATTATTAAGTGACAAAGGAGTTTTCAATGAATCGTTTCAAACCTGTTGTTATTACCCCATTAACTCGATAGTATACTCCTACATAACTTACTGTGTGGTCCTAAACGAGATTACACGTTTCAGATTTGCTATTTCCGGTTTTTAATTTGGATTCTCTTATTTTTCTCTTTTCTGTCTCTCTCTCTCTTTTCCTCTTGTTGTCATACCACCCTCCCTTCCTCCTTTACAATCTCTTCTTCTCCCTTCTCACCCAGCACCCATCCTTAATCCCTCCCTCCCTCACTCCCTCATTCCCTTTCTCCCTCTCTCCCTTTTTCCCACTGTCCCTTCCTCTCTCCCTCTCAGCCTCTCGTCCTCCCTCCCTCTCTCCCTCTCAGCCTCTCGTCCTCCTTCCCTCTCTCTCTACGTCTTTCCTTCCTTTGCTATGTCCTCTATTTCCCTCCCCTTTTTCTCTCCTCCCTTTCCTTCCTTCCCTTTCCTCCCCTCCTACCTCTCCTCCTACCTCCCCGCCTCCTTGCTTCCCTCCTTTATTTCCCTTACTTTCTCCCTTCCTCTCTTTCAGTAGCCCCCATACTCCCTCTACGTCTCCTCTCGCGTCGCGACTTGTGAGACGAGGTGATGCGCCTATGCCTGTTTCTTTTCGGGGTCGTGGTTGCGACTCGAAGGGATCTCTGCGGGTGTGAAGAAAAGATCTATAGCTAAACTCCAGTTTTGAGATGTTACAACCATGATATGGGATGTGACGGGTTAGAGTTGTAATATGGGAAATGATTCAAGGGTTATGACTGGGCTATCTAGAGTAAACACTTTTCCCATTTCCCTTTCCCGAATAAAATATTCTGGCGGCGACAGCCAGAATAAAATGTAAGCGCATGAACGATGGACAAGCTAATGGTTAAAACAAAAAACCCTTGGTGTTCCGGCCATGCAATAGGTTGTGATGTTGGAAGAAGCTTATAGTTTTTTTTTTGTACTTCATTAGTTGTGAACTATGTAGTTGTGCACATGGCCAAAGGTTGTCACTGTCATCGAAGTGAGAGTTGTTATTGTATCTGTGTTGGAGTTGTACACAAAGCGAGGGGTTGTTAAGTTGTGGTTATGAGAGAAACTATACCAATCTATGCCTCAGGCTAATGTTGTCGTTCTGGTAACAGAGTTGAGTGACTACACCATAATGGGTTGTGTTGGCTAATTGTAACTAAAGTTGTAAGAGGCAATTGACGAAAACTCCCTCCTTCCCCATTAATCAATGTCTTATTTGTTATGAATTTATTCTGGGGGAACCCAGATAAATACATCAACTGGAGGGTATATTGTAAACAGTAACCAGAGCTTCTATCATGGGACATATTATCCCATTGAAGAAGTAAAGTCATGTAGGCGGTAAAGTAGAGAATTAATAAGGGTTGCAGACTGGAAGGATGCTAGAAGTAAAACTGCCACTGGGCATAGAATTAGTAAAAGTTTAAGTTAACATCTTACTTACCGGGTGATCCTTTTCCTTTTATCGTTACTGTCGCCAGGCTATTTTATTCATCTCCATGGCATATCTTCAGTGGGGAAGGGGATATAACCTATTTCGATTAATATATTCCGTAACGTTTGTCGCCTTTGTATTTATTGTAGCTACCCTCAGGCAAATTTATTCATTTCATTGCTACTCTCTCAGTAGGAAGGGGTATTATGAAAATGAAAGTTGTTCATACAGAGTTAGAGCTGAACAGTGCACACTCATGAGACCAGAGGAAGGTGCACGCTATTTTCTGGTCGTCGCATTTTATTCTTGAAACAACTTTTTTTTCTCTCTCAAAAAGGATGATTGCCTGAAGCCGCACTGATATAGGTTGGGGTGTTGGGGTCTGGGTATTTG
>NC_134800.1:25698846-25716346 GCF_046742065.1 Oratosquilla oratoria
CACCTTCCGTAACATCTCACCTTTTACACCTATTCCGATCTGGTCCATTGTTTTTCATATCGTATTGTCACTACGAGTGTTCTTGTTCAGTACCCGCTCATGAGTAGTGAAAAATAACTATCACTGTAACTCATCGATCACTGGTCACTGCTATTTTCCTATATGTCGAACAACACAGAATATCAAATGACGGTCACAGTCACTGATAGGCGCCCCCTGGCGTAAGCTATTCGTTTGTTAGTATACCTATGATAAGATCGGCACGTGGTGACGTTATGCAATGAAGAATAGCGATATGAAGCGAGAAAGGATGAGTATAAAACGATGGAAAAGAAAACGAAAAAAATATGATGAAAAAAGAAGACTAAAAGAAATAATGGAATGTATATGAAGTAAGAATGAAAGAAGGTGGAGAAGGATGGTGAAAAGGAGGAGGAACGAGAGGAAATGCTGAAATCCTCAAGACGGCAGGAAATTGGAGGGTGAGGGAGGAGGAGATAGAGAGGAGGGTGGAGTTGTTGGAGAAGGTGGAGAAAGGAGGAGGAGGAGGAGGATAGGAGGAGGAGGAGAATTAGATCGAGGAGGAGAATTACAACGAGAAGGAGAAGGAAGAGGATGACGAGGAGGAGAATTAGATAGAGGAGGAGGATTACAACGAGGAGGAGAATGAGAACGACGAGGAGGAGGAGGACGAGGAGGAGAATGAGAACGAGTAGGAGGAGTAAGATGACGAGGAGGAGGAGGAGAAGGAGGAGGAAGATGTAGAGGACGAGAAAGAGGAAGAGGTTGAGTAGGAGGGGGCAAAGGAAGAAGAGGAGGAAGAGGAAGAATTTTGTTGTTGTTGTTGTTGTTTTTACTAAAGACGGAGGTGATGGAAGAAGTAGGTGGTGGTGATCGTGGTGATCGTGGTGGTGGTAGTGTCTTTGATGGTTCAAGTAGTAGTTTTAGTGGTGGTAGTGGTTGTGGTAGTGGTGGTCAGTGATACTATAGAAAAAAAAATCCAAAGAGGATATGAAGTTCAAGAATGTAAAACATAAAGCTTGGCAAGTGTCTTTCCCCTCCAGCAGCACCACCTCCACACTCCAATTTCACCTAATTTGGTCGTGTTTGCCGTCCTCTGCTTTAAGTCTTGAAGAATGAGAGAGAGAGTCAATGAGTACATGTAATTTTCGTCGTCTCGGGAGTGATGCCCCCGCCGGATTTCGGAGAATCGAGCTCAACCTGGAAATCTCCACAAAACTTAATCTAATCCTATTCCGCGCCCGCTCAGCGCCCTCAGACCTCCCTCGCAGCGCCCACCCTGCCCAGACACCTCACTCCTGTACGCCCCTCACGCTTTCCACCAGAGTCTGGAGTCGTTCTTCTTCGTCGTCTTCGTCGTCGTCCTCGCCCGCCTCCGTTGCTTAAAAATTAAAGCAGTGCAAATCTTTTGTCTTTGGCTCAATGCCTGGAGCTAAGGCCAAACACAAGGCGCTTTGTCTCTCCAAGGTGAACTCTCCAGATAGTGCCCGGAGGAGGCCAAGACGTTTCTACAGAATGGAAGGAGGAAGAAGGTGGAGGAAGGAGTGGGAGAGGGCGACAAAGAGGAGTAGGATGAGGAGGTGGGAATATGAATTGGGTGATTCGTCCTCGTACTCTGTAACCTTTATAGTACTGTCAAGCTTCTTTTGTAAAAAAAAATAATATTTTTATTGAGCTGATATATTCGCTTGATAATCGGCACTACGTTCAGAAATAAGACAATCTTCTTCCATATATGTATAAATATATATATATATATATATATATATATATATATATATATATATATATATATTTGTGTGTGTGTGTGTGTGTGTGTGTGTGTGTGTGTGTGTGTGTGTGTGTGTGTGTGTGTGTGTGTGTGTGTGTGTGTGTGCGTTTGTGTGTGTGTGTGTGTGTGCGTGCGTGTGTGTGTCTGCGTCTGCCTGTCTGTCTGTCTGTATCTGTTTCTCTCTCTTCTCTCTCTTTCACACACACACACACACACACACACACACACACACACACACACACACACACACACACACACACACACACACACACACACAAACAAACATATTCTCCTCCAGTCACTTATACCAAAGAGCTGTAGAGTGCCAAAAATGAATAAATCAAATGGTAAATAAATTGATATGTAAGTAAATAGATAAACCGATAAATAGATGATAAGTAGATGCATTATATGATCAGTTAAGAAATAGGAGAAAAATTACCGCAGTGCGCAGCTCCTTAAAGACAGGAACAAAAAAAATATTCTAGTTTTAAATCAAATGCCGATGTAGGGGTTAGGTGTCCTGAAACTTCCCTTCAAAGAGTCCAGGTTCCAGACAGAAGGGAAACTATCAGAAAGGAGAGTTCCAGAGCCTCTCGGGGGGGAAGCGAAGAACTGCCGAACGTACCGTTTGACCTCTGCCGCATCAAGTCGTTTTCGCCGAAAAAATAATCGATAATGTGTGCACCACGCAATTAGTCGCTTCCATACAGGAGGGTACATTTTGCGTTATTTTGTTGACAACCAAGAGAGTTCGTTTAGCTTCTCTCTCGTCTCTAGATTAACACCTTCCGTAGAAGGTGGCAATCTTGTTCTTCGTTCTAGTTGCCGCCAGATGATTTTATTCAGATGACTTGAATGTAAAAGCGCAAAATTATATAAATATGTGTATATGTATATATATATATATGTATATATTATTATTATTATTATTATTATTATTATTATTATTATTATTATTATTATTATTATTATTATTATTATTATTATTATTATTGTTGCTATTATTATTATTATTATTATTATTATTATTATTATTGCTATCATTATTATCATTATTATTATTATTGTATTATTTTATTATCTTATTATTTTATTCTTATTATTATTATTATCATTATTATTATTATTCTTACTATTATTATTATCATTATTATTATTATTGCTATTATTGTTATTATTATTATTATTAGCTATTATTGTTATTGTTATTATTATTGCATTATTATTATTAGTCATTATTATTATTGCTATATTATTGCTATATATTGCTATCATTGCTATTATTATCATTATTATTATTATTATTATTATTGCTATTATTATCATCATAATTTTTTTTTTTTTTTTAAGTCATCGGTTTCCACTGCGCTTTCTCTTTACAATTTTTCAATTTCTCCTCTTTTCTTTTTCCATTTTATTCTTTCTCCTTTTCCTATTCCTCCTCTTCTTACGTCTCCTCCTGGTACTCCTTTTCCTTTAGTTTCCGGTGTTTTCTATTTCTCTTTTTCCTCTTCCATCTCTTCATTATCTTCGTTCTTGATCTCCATCTCCATTTGTTCTTCCTCTTCATCCTTCATTTTTTTTTATCAACTCCTTCCCCTCCGTTCTTCTTGATCTCCTTTCCCTTCTATCACCATTTCTTTCCTCTTATCTTCTATCTCTCTTTTTTCCTCTTCCAGCCTCTCCTCTTTCTCACCTCTTCCTTCCTCTTTTCACTCTTTCCTTCCTCATTTTCTTCCATTTCTTCTCTTCCTTTTCTTCTTCCTTTTTTTTCCCTTTTTTACTCCTCCCTTCTCATTTCTCTCCTCTCCCTTCTCCTTCCTTCTCCTCCTAACCCTTTTCCTCCTCGCCTCCTCCACCTCATCCTCACCCTCCTCCTCGTCCCTCCTCCCACTCCTCTCTCCTCCCACTCCTCCTCTCATTCCCCCCACTCCTCTCATTCCCCCCACTCCTATCATTCCCCCCACTCCTCTCCTTTCCCCCACTCCTCTCCTTTCTCCCACTCCTCTCCTTTCCCTTCCTCCTCCCCTTCTCTCCCTCTCCTCTCCTTCTCTTCCTCCTCTTCCTCTCTTCCTCCCCCTCCGCTCTTCCTCCCCCTCCGCTCTTCTTTACCCTCCGCTCTTCCTCCCCCTCCGCTCTTCCTCCCTCACCGCTCTTCCTCCCCCTCCGCTCTTCCTTCCCCTCCTCTCTTCCTCCCCCTTCTCCTCCTCCCCCTTCTCTATTCCTTCCCTCCTCCTCCTCCCCTCTCCCTCTCCCTCCTCTCTTCGTTCCCTCCCCTTCCTCTCTTCGTTCCCTCCCATCTCCTCTCTTCCTCCCCTCCTCTTTTCACCCTCCTACTCTCTTCATCTACTCTCTTCCTCCTCCCCCTCCTACCCTTCTTCCTCCTCTTTTCCTACCACTCCTCCCCCTCCTCCTACCCTTCCCCCTCCTCCTCCCCTCCTCCCCTTCTCCTCCCCTTCTCCTACCCTTTCTCCCCTCCTCCTCTCCTCCTCCTCTCCTCCCCTCCTCCTCCACCTTACTATATCCATTCTCTGTGCCTTCCACCACCACCTCTTATTCTTTTAGCTCCTCTACCACAACATCCTTAACCTCCGCTCTCTCCAGCCTTGTATCCTTCCGCCTTCCCTCCTTCTTGTCCTCCCCACCCAACCTCCCTTCCCCTCTCCTCTCCCCCACCTCTCTTCCCCTCTTCTGTGACTGTGTGTGAAGGAGTCTGGCAGTGGACATGAGCCGTCACGAAGTAAAGGAATTAATTCCGTCTACGTTACATTCTTCGATGTAACTGTTCCCCGTAAAGAATTTGTTCTTGATACAGTAAGAGAGAAACAGTTCTGTTCAAATAATGAATCATCAACATCGATTGGTTTTCCCTAAGACTTAAGGAGAGTTGAGTAGAACCCCCTCCGGACCAGAGGCACGCAGTGTTCTTCAGTGACTAGGGACTAATAGTCCCTTGAAAAATTATTTATTTTCAATTTTAACTTTTACTATCCCACGTTCGGCTACCCCTCCTTAACTCTCTTCATTTTAGCATGTATAATACAACCTGGTTAACGAATGAAATAGACTTAATCATGCAGTGAGTGCTGAAATAATATTTATTTATTCATTGATTCATTTATCTATTTTTTTTTTTTTTAGAGAAAAGATTAGATAGCTTTATGGATAGGAATGTCGGGTGGTAAGAGACATGGAACTATCTATTGTAGGCCTTATGGTCTCTTGCAGACTTCCCCCTTCTTATTCTTTTATGTTAACCTCTTCGGTGGAATATAATCCCCAAGGACAGAAGCGCTGGTTATACTCAACGTAATACTACCAAAATTACCTATCAAGTTGACTGTGCAACTAGATATTTCGTGCAAAGATGACAGTAGAAAATTTTACTGAACTTCTTAGATGTGCTGATAGCGTAATCGGAAACGTGTAAGTCACTCGCTTAGTTGTGGGTTCAAGTCCCGCACTCCTCTCCAATTCCCAGCAGTGACTGTTACCTGTCCCAACAGCCACTCAAGCGTATAAAGCAAAGGTGCGGCTTCAGTCGAAGCTACTCAGCGCCTCCTGGCGTACGCTCATCGCCAGCACCACATCATTAGATGGACCTGGAAGGGAAAGGGTGTAAGAGTCTTGTCATGCAACCTTTTTCCTGGAAGGGGAGCTCTGGAACCCTCCTCTAATGACTGATCACTGAAGTTCCAAAACTTGTTAGCTTATGAAGCACTTGTGTATGGGCACTACGTCAGCCAATGCTCTAGGTTAGATGACGTTGATCTAAGCCAGCTTATAGTACCTTGTGGATCAAATTGGAAAGCTTCCAGGCAGATTCCAGACTTATCTGACGCTATCACATCACGACGTATATCCAGGTTTTGAACAGTCTATTCTTCATTGTCACAAAGGTAAAACTATAATAATAGATCAGTAGATATTAGATAAAAATCAATACGATACACAAAAGAATATGATTTTTTTAGTTTGCGTTGTATATCAGTGTTGAAAAACATACGACAAAAGGCTTTCCTTAGTCGTAACGAAATCCTTGTTGTTGTAAGTTGATATCATGTATATGATATGTATTATCTGATATAATATGACACATAAAGTAAGCAATATGTGGTACATTTTTTAAGGGAAAATCAATCAGAACATTAGTGAGAACTAATTCATAAGACTAAATGATGAGTAATAGTAGTAATACATTGATGGTATGGTTATATTATTTGGAGAAAAATAAAAAAAATCGTTCAGATTCATTAGGTGCCGCAGATTGTTACTTGCCTTGGTTGTTCGAGTACATAGAACAAAAATGACGGCTTCGGCCGCAGCTAAGCGGTGTTTTGGTGTCTGCTCCTCATCAGGATTGAGGACAAAGGGAAGTGTAAGCCCAGATGTGGTGTCCCAGTTTAGAATGATCCAGAAGAATCTGGACATGTTCCATCGGGGCTGAAGACTTAAGAAAATTAGTCTGTGAAGAAGATCGGCAAAGACATATAAGGGTTCGTATGACCCCATCATTTGTATGTGTGTGTGCGTGTGTGTGTGCGTGTGTGTGTGTGTGTGTGTGTGTGTGTGTGTGTGTGTGTGTGTGTGTGTGTGTGTGTGTGTGTGTGTGTGTGTGTGTGTGTGTGTGTGTGTGTGTGTGTGTGTGTGTGTATTTGTGTGTGTATTTGTGTGTGCATATGTGTGTGTGTGTGTGTATGTGTGTGTGTGTGTGTGTGTGTGTGTGTGTGTGTGTGTGTGTGTGTGTGTGTGTGTGTGTGTGTGTGTGTGTGTGTGTGTGTGTGTTTGCCTTCATGTGTTCATAAATTTGCGTGCGTCTACTGTACGCGTAACCACCTTTGTTTGTCTGCTTGTGTTTGTGCGCAGAATGTGAAAAAGTCTTCATGTCCTCAAGCTTTTGTGTTTATGAATGCATTTTTGTGTGTGTGTGTCGTGTGTGTAAGTCTGTACATATGTACGAGTGAGTGTGTGTGCATACAAGTACACACATACCTCTGGTTACGGACACACGCCTCCCAGTCCTTGCATAGTTGATTGCCCAGCGTCTTAAGCTTAAGCAAAATCACCTCGGGTATTGTATGTATTGTACGTGAGGAGTTTTTAATTTGTGCCTCAACGTTGGGCGATTAAGCGCCAGGGTATCTATGTCGAAATGTAAATTTGAGTATCCAAGACCGGGCGAGGGCACACAAGAAGTTAAACAAGCCTGAAAGGAACACGAGTCTAGCCTCGCGAGGGGTTCACAAGAAGTTGCAGTAACTCCGCTAGGCAACGCAAACGTTCTGGACAAAAATGAAGTTAACTACACACAAAAATATCAGAGAAAGACAATGAAAACTCGTGGTGAAATAAGAAAGAATGGTTCAACTCACAAGAGGCAGAAGGAGAGTTTCTTGAGGGACTAGAAATGTTTGTTTAGGTAAAGTAACATTTTTTTTTCACACACAAAAAAAGAAAAAAATAATGTAAGCAAGAGGTAAGGAAAGAGGGAATTTATTATTACCTCTGTAATTACCTCCTTAATTCTCTCTTTTTATTTGAACGTGTAATTAATATTTTTTTCCAAGAACCGCGAGGAGACTATGGTTCCAAAAGAATATATCCTGCAGATAAAAAAAAAAAAAAAATTAACCGTGCTTTTTTCCAGAGATTAGGCGTTTAAGATGCGAATAATGAGGTGGTGTTTTAACAAGAAAATTACCGCCGGAGAGGAGACTGGAATATTTGATCAGAGCAATCATTCCCTGGAATGAGAATAAATTGAATACGAGAACCGTCTTGGAGCTTACGAATCGAGTCTTACGACTTACGTGTGTTATATCCTCGTCCATGAATACACAATACGACACCTTGGTCTTGTGAAGGCGTGGAAAATAGTGTCACTAACAAGTATTGACAACATACAGCTACCAACACTTCTACAACACGATTTTTTTTTCTATCTTCATGTTCTTTTTCGTTCGCACGTTCTTTTCCATACGTTCTTTTCCGGTTTCACGTTCTTTCCCGTCCTTATGTTCTTTCCCGTCCTCACGTTCTTTCACGTCCTCATGTTCTCTTCTGTCCTTAGATTATTTTCCGTCCTCACGTTCTTTTCTCTCCTCATGTCCTTTTCATTCTTCACGTCCTTTTCCGCCTTGTGATTCTTTTCCATCTTCATGTTTTTGCGCCCTCACGTTCTTTTCCGCCCTCATGTTCTTTTCCACTTCATGTTATTTTCTTTTCTCACGTTCTTTTGTCTTTACGTTCTTTCCCTTCTTCACGCTCTCTTCTGTCTTCACGTTCCTTTCCGTTTTCGCATTCTTTTCCGTAACAGTTGCTTCTGTTGCGTCTACCTTACGTTCTTCCCCGTTACAGTGTCGGCTGCCATTCCCTTGATAGTTTGAAGGTTCTTGTACATCCTTCTCGTACGTCTTCATCGCGGCAGTGCAGAAGACGCAGAAGCGATGATTGATACAAGAAGGCCAAGCATGTGAAGGGC
This sequence comes from Oratosquilla oratoria, assembly GCF_046742065.1. Classification (NCBI taxonomy): domain Eukaryota; kingdom Metazoa; phylum Arthropoda; class Malacostraca; order Stomatopoda; family Squillidae; genus Oratosquilla; species Oratosquilla oratoria. The sequence continues at coordinate 25,707,123 of NC_134800.1, forward strand.
TCTCGTGTATATTAATTTCCTTCGGGCGCCATCGCAAAACTCCTGATTACATGGCAAGAGGAGCTGCAGCAGCCGAAGGGAAAGAGGGAAGAACAGCTGTAGATGTTGGAGCTGCAGTTTGAACATCTACAGCTGCTGTAGGGGTTGCTTTACCAGCAGGCTTTACAGAACAGGATGTAGCAGGTCTACCATCCCCAGCCGGTTGGAGTTTTCATAGGATTTAGAGATTGACTACAATGAAGAAAACGTCAGAACTACACAAGTAAAAGAAGTGTCGTAACCTCAGTAATAAGAAAAGCCACAGCCACAGTCAACTACAACTACAACTACAACAAAATCATAATCATAATAATAAGAGCCATTGCAATATCAACCACGACAAATGTAACGACTGCCCATTACACTCGCATACCACAACTAGAAGCAGTTACCACTACGACGATTACCATTAATACTACCTCTACTATAACCAATTTCATCGCCAATTTTCATGTACCTTATGCTAGGGGACAACATTAACTACCAGCCGTTACTAATCATGTGTACAAAAACCATCCACTATTGTCAACACCGACGCCATCGTCATTATTCTCGTCGTTGTTGTTATCTTCGTCCTTGTCGTTGTCCTCATCATCGGTATCCTTTTCAGTTTCGTTCTTTTCATTCACCTCATTCACTATGTCCTCCTCCTTGTTGTCGTCGTCGTCGTCGTACTCGTCGTCGTCCTCCTTGTGATCTTCCATTCGTTATCTCTTAATTCTCTTCATGTCGTCTTTCTCCTCGTCCACATTGGCATGTCTTCTTCGTTGTCCTCGTTGTCTTTGTCATCCTCGTCGTCCTCTTCGCCTTCGTCGTCTATCACAGCAATCAGTGTTATCAAAGGCAATAATGACATTAGCAAAAACAAGTCTGAAACATTGATGTCACTAAATTGAACAAGATGTGTCTGTTTAGAACCTCACCTGTACGTGTGTAATGCACATGTACAATTATGATTCCATAGGGGTTACACGTTACACGTATGTGTGAGTGAGCAAGTGAACCGTTTGGCTTATTGACTGCATGAGTATAATGCAACCAGTATCCAAGAGACTTTAGTGGAATCACGGACCAGAGTCATGTAGCATATTTTTAGACTAATCTCAATTGAAAACAAAAATGTTCTCTTACCTTCTTTAAAGCTCTCCTTTACCATCTCTATGACTCCATATCTTTGGTGTAACATTGCCTCCATGGATAGAACCGCTGATGAAATACTTGTGTATGTGTATGCGTGTGTGTGTGTGTGTATGTATGCGTATGCATGTGTGTGTGTGTGTGTGTGTGTGTGTGTGTGTGTGTGTGTGTGTGTGTGTGTGTGTGTGTGTGTGTGTGTGTGTGTGTGTGTGTGTGTGTGTGTGTGTGTGTGTGTGTGTGTGTGTGTGTGTGTGTGTGTGTGTGTACACACGTCGGTTATAGAATACATTAAATGATAGTAAGGTTGATATACCCTTTTACTATCGATGTTTTGCAACAAAAATGTATGGAATAACCCAACGGTAGCTAAAATAAAGACAAAAATATCAACAGATATGAAAAGGATTAATCACTGCCGAATGAATAGTGGAGGTTAAAAATGATCAGCATTATCAATTCTTTACTTGTTTATGTATTTTTTACACATATGTTTGCGCCATCACCCTCCAATTATAAAAATACTAGATTGCCCTGGTCCATAGAATATTGACTGAATATCGACTCAATAAAACGTATGCAGTCAGTACTCCATGTAGATGGGATCAAAAATGTTCCCCACGGAGCAATACTATTTCCAAAACTACTTCATCTATTTACACTCTACCTTTCCATCCCAGACCTGAAGCAAAATACCGGCTCTCACATAGGCAGATGATTTAATGTATAATAGCCCAGCAACGACAAGACAGCAGATACAACCTTCAAGCTTCCATCAAAGAGCTAGAATAAGAGTTGACATACACCATGATGTCAGCACGCCCTCAGAAATCCTTAATGGCATTGAGTGCCTCTGGCTACCATTAATCAAAGAAATACTCAGTTGACAAAATAAATGGTAAGTTCTCCCACGGTGCAAAAGCTCTAAAATGCTTGTCCTCAAATTTGACAAATAACCTTACCTCTCATTTTTTATAAAAGACCTAATAAAGCCCTTTAGATTGACATCAAACCTGTTGTAGGTACGGGATTGGGAAAAGAGAAACACATCATCATTGTCTTTAAACATCTGATAACCAGACCCAAGACTTCGTTTCCTTACTTGCCTTTGCATGCGGCCTTAAGCTTGAATAGCCTCATTCTGGTTGGTCATTTTCACAGTTGGCGTTCAACCCAGCCAGGACATCGCTCTTCCTCCCGACCCATCACGAACACCACTTTCAACTTCAATCTCAAACTTACCCTATACCATCTATCTGTCACTTTCCAGTATCCAGCATCAACCTCCATTCCATTCCATTAATGTAAACTTAATCTAGGGTTTCACTAGTGTTCGTGAGGGAGACAACTCAGATGGGAAGTAGCATGTAAACAACAAACGAGTAGTTGATCAGCTTTAATTCCTTAAAAGAAGGACTCTTAATATCCGCATAGTACTACCCGGGAACCAACGTAAACATTTGTCTGCACGCCACGCAGGTAATAGACTGTTTTTGCCCAGACGCGCGCACACTTATACACACACACACACGCACGTACACACACACACACACACACACACACACACACACACACACACACACACACACACACACACACACACACACACATATATATATATACATATATATATATATATATATATATAATATACACACACAGACACACGTGCGAGCGCGCTGCGAGTCGTTACTCCAACTCTCGTGGGCAGGGAGTTGGGAGTGTGTGCGCGTGTAAGGTCACAGCATTACCCGTAGATCGGTCATATATGAGCTCTGAGCTCTCTTCCGGAAGGGAAATCGCTGTCGATCACGAGTCCAACACGTGATACAAGACCATGGCGAATCACACATGCACACACACATCTGTGCTCGCACATACACACACGCACGGTATACACTCACACTCGCAAACACACATGCACGGTACACACTCACACTCGTAAGCACACACACGCACGGTACACACTCACACTCGCAAACACACACACGCACGGTACACACTCACACTCGCAAACACACACACGCATGGTACACACTTGCAAACACAATCACGCACTGTACACACACGCACACACACACAGGCACACATACATACACACACACACACACACACACACACACACACACACACACACACACACACACACACACACACACACACACACACACACACACACACACACACGGTACACACTCGCAAACACACTCACGCGCTGTACACACACACACACACACACACACACACACACACACACACACGTACACACACACACACAAACAAACGCGCGCACACGGACATATACGATCGCGTTCTGCCACACACGTGCGGAATCAAAAAGGCGAACATACGCACGAACTCACGTCAGACTGCACGCACAAGCACGTGGCACCAACGAACGAACGCACGACACACGGGAACCAGATCCCCCGAGACAAGTTTAAGACGAAAGAAGGAGGAGGAGAGGAGAGGAGGAGGACGTCGGCGGGAGACGCAAGACGAAGAGAAAGAGAGGGCGAGCCATTGTAGAAGTGAGCAAAGTCGTTTAGAGATGAAAAAAAGAGAGGTGGTGGTGGTGGGTGCGGTAGTGGGTGTGGTAGTTGGTGTGGTAGTGGTAGCTGGTAAGGGAGTGTTAGTTGGTATGGGAGTGTTTAGTTGATGTGGGAGTTGCAGTGGGTGTGGTAGTATTAGTGGACGTGGTAGGGGTATTAGGTGCGGTAGTTGTAGCATTGGGGGTAGTGGTAGTGGTAGTTGTGGTGGTGGCAACGCCGTCAGTGGCAATGGTCACGATGGTGGCGGTGGTGGCTGTAGGTGGTAGTTCTTGGTGATGGTGGTAGCGCTGTTGGTTGTTTGTTGGTGGTGGTGGTGTGGATGGAACGGATGTTGGCGATGTTGAAGTAAACCTTTGCATCGATCGCAACTTGGCGTGGCAGAGAAGATGCTGATGAAGATCGGGACACGTGTTACATAAAAGAAGAAGAAAAAGAAGATGAAAAAAGGGAAGAATATCCGATACCTTGGGAATAATTGAGTCCAGCCTAATGAGCGAGCCATCACTCCCTCCCTTCCTCCTTACCTCCCTCCCTCACCTCCCTTCCTCCCTCTCTCTCTTCCACCCTCACCTCCACCCCTCACCTCCCTACCTCCTCCCTTCACCTCCCTACCTCCACCCTTCACCTCCTTCCCCCCAACCCTCACTTCCCTTCCTCCTTACCTCCTTTCCTCCCTCACCTCACCTCACCTCCCTCACCTCACCTCCCTCACCTCACCTCCCTCACCTCACCTCCCTCACCTCCCTCCCTCACCTCCCTCCCTCACCTCCCTCACCTCACCTCCCTCCCTCACCTCCCTCCCTCCCTCCCTCACCTCCCTCCCTCACCTCCCTCCCTCACCTCCCTCCCTCACCTCCCTCCCTCACCTCCCTCACCTCACCTCCCTCACCTCACCTCCCTCACCTCACCTCCCCCTCTCCCTCACCTCCCTCCCTCATCTCCCCCCTCTCACCTTCCTCACCTTCCTCCTTCCACCCCCTCACCTTCCTCCTTCCACCCCTCACCTCCCTCCACCCCTCACCTCCCTCCCTCCAGCCGTCATCTCCCCTCCTCCACCCCTCACCTCCCTCCCTCCCTCCTTACCTCCCTCCTCCCTCACCTCCCTCTCTCACTCACCTCCCTCACTCACCTTCCTCACTCCATCCACCCCTCTCTTCTTCCCTCTTTCCCTCCCTCTTTCCTTCCCTCCCATTTCTCCTCCCCTCCCTTCCACACTCCTTCTCTTTTTCCCTCACTCATTTCCTCCCTCCCTCCCTCACCTTCCTCACTCCATCCACCCCTCTCTCCTTCCCTCTTTCCCTCCCTCTTTCCTTCCCTCCCATTTCTCCTCCCCTCCCTTCCACCCTCCTTCTCTTTTTCCCTCTCTCATTCCCTCCCTCCCTCCCTCCCTCCCTCCCTCCTTGCCCCCTCGCTTCTTTTCCCCCTCCTTCATTCCCTTCCTCCCTCATTTCTTCTTTACCTTTTTCCTGTTTCCTCCCTCCCTCTATCCCTCCCATCTCAATTCTTCCCTTCCTTCCTTACTTCCACCCTCTTTTAATTTTCTTCCACTATCCCGTCCTTCATAAGACACTCCCTCTACCTCTTGGCTCTCCTCGAGTTCTTCTTCCCTCCATCACTTAACCTCTCCCTACACTCTTTCTCCTTCCATCCGTCTTTCCCTTTTTTCCCCCTTCCCCTACCTATGAAATTCCCTCCCCGGTAATCTTTCCTTCAACTTTCCCCTCCCTAAGTTCTCCACTTCAAACCACTGCTTACCACTCCGTTTTCTTTATCTTCTTTTATCTTTTCCTTCTTTCCATTTCTTCACCTTCCTTACTTTCTATCCATTTCAACCCATCTGTCTACCTCAACTCCTATATTCTTCCTTCTCTTCTGTCCTTGCTTACTTCCAGTTCCCTTCACAACCTCAACTTTCTTCAATTCTTCCATCAGGAGTTCCATTCTGTCCTTTTGTTTAAGTCCTCGATTTCAAGATCATTATCTGAGGTTCTTCTTCATGTTCAGACGTTCTTCCGTGATCGGTACCTAACCTGCCCTCATCTCGTCAATATCTCTCGTCTTGCCTCAGCTCTTTCCCATTTATAATCAGTTCTCCCTTTTTTCTTGAATCTACACAACCTACTACTCCTCCTCGTCCTCCTCCTCCTCCTCCTCCTTTCCTTCTCCTACTCGTCCTCATTCTCGTCGTCGTCCTCCTCTTCCTCCTCCTCCTCCTCCTCCTCCTCCTCCTCCTCCTCGTCCTCCTCCTCCTCCTCTACTCCCTGCTTCCCTTCCTCCTCTTTCTCCTCCTCCTCCCGTACTCCCTTCTTCTCTTCCTCCTCCCCTCCCCTCCTTCTCCTCTTCCCTCCTCCCCTCCTCCCTTCCCCCTTCCCCCTCTTCCTCCTCTACCACCTCCTCCTACTCCTCCACATCTTCCTCCTCTTCTACTTATCCTCTTCCTTCTCCTCTTCCTCCTCCACCTCCCTCTCTCCCTCCTTTTCTTCTTTCCCCTTCTCTCTTCCTCCTTCCCCTCCTAACCCCCTCCTCCTCCCACTCCTTTATATCCTTCTCCTCTTCGTCCTCCCCCTCCACTTCCACCTGCTCCCCGTCCTCCTCCTCCTCCTCCTCCTCCTCCTCCTCCTCCTCCACCCCCTACTCTTTCCTTTTCCTCTTCCTTCTCTTCCCTCTCTTCCCCCTCCTCCTCTCCTTCGTCTCTCCGCAGACTCGCTCGCCTCTCTTAGTCTCTCCCCTCAGACACTCTCTGGCCCAGCGTTCGCCGCCACGTGCAGCAGCGAGTAACCTCCCTGTTGCCACCTGCCAGGTTATGGCCATGTATCCATGCTTCCCCTCTCCTACTCATCCTTCCTCTCCTCCTCCTCCTCCTCCTCCTCCTCCTCCTCCTCCTCCTCCTCCTCCTCCTACTCCTCCTACTCTTCCTCCTCCTCCTCCTCCTACTCTTCCTCCTCCTACTCGAAATCCGCCTACTCATTCTCTTCCTGCTACTCCTTATTTTCTCCCTTCTCCGCATTTTCTTCTCTTTATTCCCGGTCTACTCCCCCTCCCTCTCCCTCTCCTTCTCCCTCTCCCTCTCCCTCCCTCTCCTCCTCCCTTCTATTCTCCCACTTCCCCTCCTTCTCCCTCTCCCTCTTCCCCTCCCACTCCCCCCATTTCTCCCCCTCCCTCTTCTCCCCTTCTTACCACTCTTCCATTTCCTCCTCCTCTTATGTATTCTGCTTCTCCTCATTTACCCCGTCTATAACTTTCGTCTCTCCATTCTCCTTTTTTCTTTCCCCTTACTCTACATTCTTTACTCCCATATACTTCTCTTCATTTTACTCTTTTTTCATTTCTTCCTGTTCTCTATACTTTTTTCTCTTTATATCTACTTTCATTACTTTTTTCATTTTCTCGCTTTTCTCCTCACTCTTTTTTCTTCTTATTTACTTCATTTCCTCATTCTCCTCCTCCTACTCCTACTACCACTGTCTTCTTACTCTTCTTCCTCCTCACCATTATCCTCGTCCTCGTCCACTTCCTCTTCCACTTCAACTTCCTTCACTCCCTATTTTTCTCTTATTCCTTAACATATATAAATATTCATATATATATATATATATATATATATATATATATATATATATATATTCATTAATTTTTCTTTATCTTTTATTTTTGTTCCTTCTATTCTACATGTCGCTATGTCTTCTTGCACAAGGCCTCCATCTCCTCACACCCCACAAATACTGAACTCCATCTCTCCATCCCCACTCATCCCTTTCCCTCCACCCTTCCTCACTCTCCACATGCAGTTTGATCTCATTAGAAGTAGAAATATGAGGCAAAAGTGTCAAGTGCAGGGCGACAGGAGTGGCCGGAGTGGAGAGGGGAGTTGGCGGTTTGGGAGAGTGAAATGGGAGGGAGGAAGGGAGGAAGGGAAGGAGGGAGAGAGGAAGCGATTGAGGGAGTGGGAGAGAGAGAAAACGAGAAGACAAGAAAGGGGTAGTGAAATAGCAGAAATGAGTTTTGTGGAAGACATGATGGAAAATGAGGAGAAGGTGGTGTAAGAGGGGGGGAGAAGATAATGAGGGACTAAGGGAAGGGAACGGAGGTATGGGGAGGATATGGGTGGTGAGGAAGATGGGGAAGATGAAAAAGGGAGGCAGATTAAAAGTGGGAATAGGCTTTAGGGTCGACGTTTTGGAGTTTGGGGAGAGGTGCTGTTATGAGTTTCAAAAGAGGTTTTGAAAGGTAAAGAACAGCCAGATCTTAACAAAATCGTTTGACGGCAGCCAAAGTAAATTCTATAAATAAAATATATCTAAAAGGACTGATCAAGATTAATTTGAGTCTTTCCTACCAAGGTCCTTCTTTCAGCTGACTGGAAGCGCCTGGCGTTAGCCTAAAAAAAAAAAAAGAATCAATGAAGAGTCTCACTGAATCGACGAGGTTAAAGAGCCAGTCTTTAAGAAATGGATAGCGCAGACTATCCGCATAAAAGTGCAGTGCAGGGGGAGACGAGGAGAATGATGGGGAGGAGGAGGGGAGGAGGATGGGAAGAGGAAGTGAGGAAGGAAAAAAGGAGAAGGGGAGGACGAGGAGATGGAAGGAGGAGGAGGAGGGGGAGGAGGAGGAGGAGGAGATGGAAGGAGGAGGAGGAGGGGGAGGAGGAGGAGGAGGAGGAGATGGAAGGAGGAGGAGGAGGGGGAGGAGGAGGAGCAGTATGAGTAGAAGGAGGAAGAGGAGAAGAGGAGGAGGAGGACGGGGAGGAGGAGGGGACGAGGAAAAGGAGAAATGGAGAAAGAGGGAAGGAGGAGGGGAGGTAGAGGAGGAGGAGGAGGAGGAGGAGGACGTGGGGAAGAAATAGGAGGAAGGGAGGAGTAGAAGCAGACGAGGGAGGAGGAGGAGGGAGAGGAGAAGAAGAAGAGGAGGGTAGGAAGGAGGAGAAGGAAAGGTATATGGCGTATAGAGGACGAGGGATTGGATGTCCGAGATTAAGGAGTGGGAAGTGCCGTCAAGGATGACCTCGAAGAAAGAAGGCGTTGAAAAGAAACAGGCATACTACGTGTATTACGTTGGAGGAAGAGTCTCTGGAGGAGCAGACAAAGGGACTCGAAGAGATGAGAGCAAGAGTGAGCAAAGAAGAGAAGAAACGAAGACGTGAGAATGTATAGGAGTAAAAGTAGAAGAAGGACGTAGTGTAATGTGTTGCGGGTAGGAGAGTAGAAAGAGAGAGAGGAAGAGAGGAGGGAGAAGATAGAGAAGAGAGAGAGGAAAAGAGAAGGAAAGAGAAGGAAAAAGAAGGAAGAGGAGAGAAGGAAGAGGAGAGAAGGAAGAGGAAAGAAGGAAGAGAGAGAAGGAGAGAGAGAGAAGAAAAGAGAAAGGGAAAGAGAGAGAAGGAAAGAGAGAGAAGGAAAGAGAGAAAAGGAAAGAGAGAGAAGGAAAGAGAGAAGAAAAAAGAGAGACAGAAAAGGAGAGAAGGAAAGGGAGAGAAGAAAAGGGAGAGCAGGAAAGAGAGAAGGA
>NC_134800.1:25721346-25726346 GCF_046742065.1 Oratosquilla oratoria
CTCCACCTCGCCCCCCTCCTACTCCAATCCCCCTCGTCCCCCTCCTACTACAACTCCCCCTCGTCCCCCTCCTACTCCAACCCCCCTCTCGCCCCCCTCCTACTCCAACTCTTCCTTCTACTCTTCCTCCTCTTTCTCCTCCTAATCTTCCTCCTGTTCCAACTTCGACTCTCCTTGATACTTATATCCTTCCTCCTCCTTCCACCCCTCTTCCATTTACTACTTCTACTACTACTACTACTACTACTACTACTACTACTACTACTACTACTACTACTACTACTACTACTACTACTACTACTACTACAACATCATTGAGCTTTCTTTGCAGTTTCTCTTCTTAAAGTCTTATCAATACTCCATCCTCTTTATCTTTTTTATTTTCTCCTCCTCCTCCTCCTCCTCTCCCTCGTCCCCGTACTCTCGGACATCCTATGCACTCTCCCACCTCATCCTTAATACGCCTCTCCTCCTCTTCTCCCCTCCTCTTCCGCTGCTTCCCCCCCCTCCTCTTCCTCCTCTTTCCTGGTATTCTGCGAGAGTCTCGGGGATGGCAGTAGCCGTCTCCTCCTCCTCCTCCTCCTCTTCTTTTTCTTCCTTTTCTTCCTCCTCCACTTCCTCCACCTTTTCCTCAAATTGTTCTCTCCTCCTCCTCCTCCTCCTTCTCCTCCTACATTTCCTCCTCCTCCTCCAATTCCTCCTCCTCCTCCAATTCCTCCTCCACTTCCTCCTCCTTTTCCTCAAATTGTTCCCTCCTCATCTTCCTCCTCCTCCTCCTCCTCTTCTACCACTCAATCGTCCCCCTCCACCGTCTCAGTCATCCACCATTTTTTTTTTCTTTTCTTTTCTTTCATCCCTTTCCCTTTTTTTTTTTTTTTTTTTATATCTCCCTCTCACTTCTGCTCCCGCTGCCGCTGCCGCTGCTGTACCTCTTCTTTCTCCATTTTCCCTTTTTCTTTTTCCTCCTATTCTTCTTCCTCCTCTTCCTGCTCCTCATCTTCTTCCTCTTCCTCCTCATTTATTTTCCGTTCCTCTTTTCCCATCGCTTCTTTTTCCTCCTCCTCCTCCTCCTCCACCTCTTCATCTCTTCCAGTATCATTTCCTTCTTATTTTATCCAGATCGTCTTTCTCCTCGTTTTTCTTTCTTCCTCCCTTTTCTTCCTCTTCGTTCTCCTCCTTGTACTCCTCCTTATACTCTCCCTCCTCTCCCTCCTTTTAATTATTCCCCTTTTTTTTTCCTCTACGTCATTATTTACCTTTCTCCTATTCCACCTCCTCTCCCTTTTTTTCTTCTTCTCTGACTCCTCCTCTTCTAACTCTTCTTCCTCTTCCATCAACTCTTCTTCCTCATCCACCTTATCCTCCTCCTTCCACTCCCTCTTACCCTCCGTTTCCTTGTCCTCATCAACCACGTGTTTGAGTTGGCCCTCATAATACTAGTATACCTACTCTCTCACTCTTTCTCTCTTTCTCTTTCTCCGTCTCTGTCTCTCTCACCCTCTCTCTCACCCTATCTCTCATCCTCTCTCTCATCTCTCTCTCTCTCTCTCTCTCTCTCTCTCTCTCTCTCTCTCTCTCTCTCTCTCTCTCTCTCTCTCTCTCTCTCTCTCTCTCTCTCTCTCTCTCTCTCTCTCTCTCTCTCTCTCTCTTTCTCTCTCTCTTTCTCTCTTCCTCTCCCTCTCCCTCCCTCCCTCCCCCTTCCCCCCTCCTCCTTACCATCTCATTCATTTGTTCTCTCTCTCATTCCGCCCGTTACTCTCAACTTCTCACCTTTACAATTTTTTCTTTTTTTTTTGAACATCGAACGAAGGTCTGCCCCTTATGGCTTTTGGTTTGTTCTTTGACTTTGATCGTGTTTCGCACTTTGTTCTTCAGTTCTCTCAAAAAAGTCTTCATGTCTTTGTTTGCGCTCAATTTATTTGCTATTATTCTCTTTTATCCTCTGTTTGTTCTCCCTCTTAATCCCCCTCTTTCGCCTCGCGAGCTCTCATGTCTTGTGTGATTTTTCGTTTTTTTTTTTTCTTTCTCATTTTTTTTTTCTTTTTTTTTTTTTCGTTTCGTAGAGTTACGTAAGCTGTCCGGAGTACCATGACTGTGCTGGATTTATGTTTTTTTTTTTCTTTCTTTCTTTCTTTCTCGTCCCCTCTTCCATTTCCACCTCCCCTTATCCTTTTTCCTTTGCGTCCGGTCAGATATATTACCCTCACAGCACATTCCCCTTAACCCCCCTCCTCCCCTCCCTCCCCTTCCCTCCCCTTCCATCCCCTTCCATCCTTTCCCCTCCCCTTCCATCCTCTCCCTCCCTTCCCCTCCCCTCCCTTCCCCTCCCCTCCCTCCCCTCCCTCCCCTCCCTCCCCTCCTCTCCCCTCCTTTCCCCTCCCATCCCCTCCCCTCTCCTCCCCTCCCCTCCTCTCCCCTTCCCTTCCCTCCTTTCCCCTTCCCTTCCCTCCTCTCCCCTTCCCTTCCCTTTCCATCTTCTCCCCTCCCTTCCCCTCCCCTTCCATCCTCTCCCCTCCCTTCCCCTCCCCTCTCCTCCCCTCACCTCTCCTCATTCCCCTCACCTCTCCTCCCCTCCACTTCCATCCCTTCCTCTCCCATCCCCTACCCATCCCTTCTCTTTCTTATCTTCCCTTTCCTCTCTTCCCCTCCCCTCGCCTCCTCTCCTTTCCTCTCCCCTCCTCTCCCCTCCTCTCCCCTCTTCTCCCCTCCTTCTCCTCTTCTCCCCTCCTTCTCCTCTCCTTCTCTCTCCTCCCCTCCCCTCACCTCCCTCTCCTCACCTCCACTCACCTCCCTCTCCTCCCCTCCCCGCCCTCTCCTCTCCTCCCCTCCCTCTCCTCTCCTCCCCGCCCTCTCCTCGCCTCCCCTCCCTCTCCTCGCCTCCCCTCCCTCTCCTCCCCTCCCCGCCCTCTCCTCTCCTCCCCGCCCTCTCCTCCCCTCCCCTACCTCTCCTCGCCTCCCCTCCCTCCCCTCTCCTCCCCTCCTCCGTTTCTCCCTCTTATAATCCTGTCTCGCTTTTTACTCCACTCTTTGCTGCATCTTTTTTCTTTTGTTCTTGCACAAACCCGTTCCTCTGCATTGTCTCTCAAAATTAATGTTTTTCTCGTTCGCACATTTGCTTCCGTTGCCCTGCCCTCCCCCTCTCCTCTCTCTGTTTGTCTGTCTGTATATCTATCAGTCTGTGTGTGTTTGCCTGTCTATATCTCATCTCTCTCTTCCCTCTACTCCTCCTTCTCCTCCTCCTCCTTGTCCTCACTTCACCTCCTCTTCTCTTTTGTCCACTTCTTCCTCCTCTTCTTTTTTCAACCTCCTCTTTGTACCTTTCCTCACCTTCCTTCTCCTTCTCTTCTTGCTTATCTCCCTCACCCTACCCCTCTCCTCCTCCTCCTCCTATCCCTCTCCTACTCCTCCTACTCCTCCTATCCCACTCCTACTCCTCCTACTCCTCCTATCCCACTCCTACCCTTACTCCTGCCCTTACTCCTACCCCTACTCCCACCCCTACTCCCACCCCTCTTGCTCTTCCTCCTTATCCTTCTCATCTTCGTCCATTCGGGTTTTTCCCACACTACCACCTACTTAAGTTTCGCTCTTCTTCTTCCATGAACTCTTTCTTGCTCTTTTCCTCCTTTTCTTCATTCTCCTTCTCTCTCCATTCTCCTCGTTATTCTACTCCTCCTCATTATTCTACTACACCACTACCTCCTCCTCCCCTACTCCTCTTCCCCCTGCTCCTCCACTACTCTTCCTCCTCTTCCTCCATCTACTCCTCCCACCCTGCTCATTCATCACTCCCCTCTCTTCCTCAACCACTTTCTCTTTGTCCACACCTCGTTCTCTCTGTACTATTCTCCTCCTCCTTTTCCTACTCCTTCCCTTCTCCTTCTCCTCTTCATCCTCATCCTCCTCCTCCTCCTCCTCTTCCTCCTCCTCCTCTTCCTCCTCCTCCTCTTCCTCCTCCTCCTCCTCCTCCTCCTCCTCCTCTTCCTCCTCCTCTTCCTCCTCCTCCTCATCCTCCTTTTCCTCCTCCTGTTCGCCGTTTTATTTCTCCCTGTCATATCCACTCATTGTCTTCCATACCTCCTTCTGCTCCATATGGGATATTGAATAAATCTATTTTCTATGGTGTCGTTTAAATATTGGGAGACTTAATGACACCCGTACAGACTAGAGCAACGCAGCATTATTTCATTGTTAAAGATGATTCTCCAATAGACGGAAATGCTGATCATTTTAGTTATCTAAAACTTTCTGTTACACTTCTAAAAAATCATCTTTCACCTACTCGTCATCCTCATCCTTTACATTTTCCTCCTTTTCATCCTCTCCTTTTCATCCTCCTCTTCCTCTTTCTCCTCCTCCTCCTCCTCTTTCTCCTCTTCCTCCTCCTCCTCCTCCTCCTCCGCCTCTTCCTCCTCCTCTTTCTCCTCTTCCTCCTCATCCTCCGCCTCTTCCTTGTTCTCCTACTCCTCTTCCTGTTTCTCCTCCTCCTCTTCCTACTGTTTCTCCTCCTCCTCTTCATCTACCTTAACCTCTTCCTTTATCTCCTTCACCTCACGTCCTCCTAGTCATCTTCCGCCTTTCTCTTACTAATCCTTCGCTTCCGACCCTCCTCCTCCTCCTCTTATTCCTCCTCCTCCTCCTCCTCGTCGTCGTCTTCCTTATCTGTGTCCCCCTCCTTCTCTTGTTTCTCCTCCTTGTCCCGTTTCTTCTCCTTGTCCTCCTCGTCCCCCTCCTACAACTACTCTTTCTCCTCTCGGCCTTCCTCTTTCCTCTCCAGGTACATAGAGCGACGGACGGACAACAGTCTTCATTGATTACCTGCGAGATTCCAGGAACTGTGGGGCGTAAAGGAGCCACTCATTTGGGCCTGACTTTTAACTCTTCCTTGTATTTTTCAGCTCTCCCTCGTGCTCCCTTTAACATGGCTTTGTGTTCATTAAGTCCTTCCCCCGTGTCTCCCTTTAACTGCTTCTTTGTGTTTCCTCAATTTCTTCTTTGTC
>NC_134800.1:25728846-25741346 GCF_046742065.1 Oratosquilla oratoria
TCTTTCCCTGTAAATCCAACGCTTAGTTTCCCATTATTGAGTTCCTCACTTCGTACAAGCGCTGGGGGATTTATTCTTTTATTTATGTATGTGACATCTAGATATTATGCCACTAGTAGAGTTTAGCTCGGAACTTTCCCAGCGAAATACAGGAAACCCGCTTTGGGGTTGGCGAAGGTTCTGCAGACGAGATAGGCCAGAGGTGATCCTCCGGAAGGCTCTCTTTGTGAATGTTTGAAGCGTTCTTTCACTCTCCAAGGACTATTGACTATCCTCTTTTTTTTTTTTTTTTTTCTGTCGGAACTCTCTAGGATTATACTGGGTGTAATGGGTGTCTCTCTACGGCAAGGAAAATGGGCAGTGATGGGATCGACAGTGAAGATTACTCCTACAATACTATTGGTTAGGTCATAGCAATGAGGACTACATTGGGTGGGTAAGGATGTACTGTACATTTGATGACTTCAGGGTTGATGAAGATATGATACTGGTGAGGTTGAAGCTTATTTTGGGCTTCATGTCTCCTATTACTCTATACTAACTAGACTGGTATCCATCTAGTTTATAGTCTCCAGAGGCCAACTCCTCAGTCCCATGGGCGCATCAGCCAAGGAAAAATAGTGTTGTGAATGCCAAGAACTTTACAACACGCACACCCTTTACAAGAACGGTCGTTTCAATGCTGTCATAATAAGAAAAATATTAAAAAGATTATAAAGGTGCCTTGTTAATCTGTACAGGCTCTACCGAAGAATAGTTTTTTTTTTCGTTTTTATCTTTATGATTCAAGGGTTTTCAAAAGTTTACACACGCCATGTTTGACATGCCAGATTGCTGGTCAGCTCCAATTGTCCCCGAAATTCTGTTTGCTGTGGACGATTTTTGAGTCGCTCGAGTTCACGTAAATACAAGTTAAAAGTCTTTGATATGTCGAGTTTTCTCTCTCCAGTAAGGGGTCCAGGTTGCCCCTCCGAAGGAAATTTTTTCTTTCGTTTTTTTTTTTCATGTTTCCCTTCGTTTTTATACATATAAATTCAATTTCAACGATGTTAATTTGGCCGCTAGGGACATTTGAAAACACGACTCAAATCTCCTGAAAATAGTTAAAAAAACGTTTATACAAATGTTGAAAATCAAAGAAGAGTTAAACAATAGGAACTTAATCTCTAAGTCAAGGGAGGTTCCCCTTAGCTCGTTGAAACCGTATGACTGAAACCATAATGAAAACTGTAAAGACGTGATTTGAAGTAAAAGGATTGGAGCGATACGATAACGATTTCGTTAAAATACGTTAAGATTTGGTCGCGGTCAGCTTTTCGAGAAAGGTACTTGTCGTATAACGAACCAGACGACAGAACGTAATTTGAGATATACTGCATTCCTTGTTCGCTTTTTTTTTTTTTTCAGAAAATATTGTCCCTTGGGACAAGTGCTTGTTATATAACGAACCAAAATACGGAACATGGTTTCAGTTATGCTGCGTTCTTTATTTACCAAAATGGTTCTTTTTTGTCCTAAGATGGCACTGTCTTTGCATTGTGACCCTGTGTCACAATAAGCTTTAATATGGAATCTAAGGGAGATCCAAGCTCAATCCTAAATGGGGCTCGTTTTCTCTTCTTAAAAGTAATAAGTCTGTGCTCTCTAATAGTGGACTGTTTAATTAAGTTTATTGTCTCAGCCTTAGACGTCAGAAAGAGATGTGGTTCCTTGATGCTGTAGTTTAGGGATTCAGAACCTAGATTTAGTTCTAGGTTGTCCTTCAGCAAGGCGTCACTTGTTTGCTCTAATTAACTCGTTAC
This sequence comes from Oratosquilla oratoria, assembly GCF_046742065.1. Taxonomy (NCBI): domain Eukaryota; kingdom Metazoa; phylum Arthropoda; class Malacostraca; order Stomatopoda; family Squillidae; genus Oratosquilla; species Oratosquilla oratoria. Next base: position 25,730,649 of record NC_134800.1, read on the forward strand.
CTCCATTATTCTACAAGCGACTTCATCCATTTCATAATTCCTATATATTTCAAAAATAAGATTAATCTTTAAGGTGTTGTACACACTTTATTTACCAAGTTACTCCATATATTAATAGATCATATACACCAAGACGCAATGGAGAATAAAAGTTCCTGGACTGATGTGAGACAATTGAGAAACACATGAAAGACCCAGCAACCTTGCTTCATAGCCATTGTTTCTTAGTGTGCACAGTCGAGGAAACAAACTCCTCAAGATTTTCTGGTATATGACAACAAAGACGTATCATACTCCTGTAGTAATTCGTTATGAAAGAACGAAGTAAACCTCTTGATTATTTCTGTAAGATTTAATTTTCATATGTATGTATGTATGTATATATATATATATATATATATATATTTAATATTAAAAAACTTACTTTCCTAACAGAACAATGTCTAAACATAACCATAGCTCTCTCATTAATGACCAAGTTGAAACCCTGAGGAGCCTGGCAACTAGAGTATAACATGACTCTGCAAGTGTTCTGGAATTCTATAAGTCGTAATTACCTTTCCAGTCAGAAGTACCTTCCCCACCTCTCCCACACTCAGGCATGCTTGCTCAACTTCTCATCTTTCTCTAGCATCTTGCATCTTCAACTTAAACTTTTCTAACTTAATTTCTATTCCAGTCTCTTACTTTTCTTATATATCTCTTTCGATTTCTCTCCGACCCGTAGCTCATCCATGTACCTGTTAACCTCCTGAGAGCACCAGCCTGCTCCTTCTTCTTAGCAAACAAGGTCTTTAGTCCTCTTCATCTAGAATGTTGAGTGTTTTCTTTAAGACCTCCAAGAAATCACCTTCTTTGGAATAAAAGTTGTCTAAATGTTTTCGGTGTGAATGTGTGTGTACGTGTGTGCGTGTGTGTGTGTGTGTACGTCTGTGTGTGTGTGTGTGTGTGTGTATGTCTGCGTGTCTGCGTGTTCACGTGCGTGCGCATGCGCTTATACGTGTTTGTGCGTGCGTGGGTGTTGGCGCGCGTGTGCGGACTCGACAGCCAGTGAGCACGTCTGCTTGCTCATATCCGTAGCATTCATGCTTGTGTGTTTGTGTATTCTATACTTCCCTGGACTCGTACTTCTTCTAATGCAGTTATCCACCACATTTATTTCTCCGAACACATTTGGATCTGTTTAGTTTTAATGGTGCTCATAATGAGGAAGTTTATTAATCAACATTTCGTTATTGTTGGACTTCCATTAATGAAAGCTCTGTACAACGTGGACGGAGCTGAAGATAATGAGGAGGAGGAGGATGTGGAGGGGTAGGTGGAGGTGGTGGAAGTGGCGGTAGTAGTAGTGGATATAGAAGTACTTGTGGTGGTGATGGAAGTGGTGGTGGGGATTCTAGTGTAGGATTGGAACACGTGGCCATAGTGGTCGTAGTTGGGATGATGAAGATAAAGGGGAAACATGGAGGATGGTGAGACTAATGGTTGCTGTGACAGTGGTGGTGATGGTGATGGTGATGGTGATGGTGATGGTGGTGATAATGGTAATGGTGGTGATAATGGTAATGCTGGCTGTGTAGATTGTGGTGGTAGTGTTGGTTATAACAGTGGGGATGGCCATAATGTTTGAGGTCGAGTATGGGATCGTGGTGGTAGGGAATATGACTCAGACGAAAATGGAAGGGATCATAGAGGAAGTACAGATGTCGGTGAGATGATGGTGGATATTTAAAAAAAAAAAAAAAAAAAAAAAAAAAATCCCCCATCCAGCCTGATGCCGCGTTTACTCGTTGTTTCGTTCTAGCAACAGTCAAGAGATTCTATTCAGTTATGTGTTATCCCCTTGGTAGCAAGGATGTCAACAAGGGATTCATGTGCGTCTGTACATGTTTATACTGCTGCTCACACACAAATGCAACCACTCACACAAACATTATGCATGTATATATATATATATATATATATATATATATATATATATTTCTCTCTCTCTCTCTCTCTCTCTCTCTCTCTCTCTCTCTCTCTCTCTCTCTCTCTCTCTCTCTTTTCTGCCTCATTCTTCGTCTTTTTTTCTTCCCTTTTTTTCTTCTCATTTTCCTCACAAAGACGTTGGCGCGCGCAGAAATCCAGATAAGGGAGGCTAGTCTGTTAATGACACCAAAAGGCGACTGCGTCAGTAACGATACTATAAGAAACGGAAGTAGCAAGAAAATAAATAAATAAATAATAAATAAAAAACAAAAAATATAGATCAAACACAAGATAAAGAAAACCAGGAAGAAAATTCTAATAACAATAGCCGAGTGAAGCTGTTGTCTTAAGAGTAATTTCTAGAAGAAAAGAAAACATGATGCCCATAAAAAAGAAGAATTCTTAAAAGTTTGAACTCTGGAACACGTATCTTTCCAGATTTTGAACATTTTCTTTCATCATATAGGGATATTTTCAAATAGATTTTTTTTCTTGTGTGAAGTAGTGGAAGTAAAAGAAAAAAAAATCAAGTGAAGAATATTAGGAATAGAACAAAGGTGGTTCTTAGAGGGGATTATAGACTCAGACTTGATTCTGAACATGTACAGTGACTGCCTCTTGTTCTGGATTCATAAACACACAGGCCAGAGGTGACAGCTGAGACAAAGAACTCCAGGAACTCTGAAGAGGAAGGATTTAAGGAAATGGTAGTTTGGAGTGTGATATTGGAGTATTGGGAGAAGGTTGTAGGAGCGTATGGGAGGGAAAGGGAAAGAAGTGACACGTTCTTCAAGTGTCTCCATTGTGTTAAAACGTCCATGTTAAGACATCCTTTTCGTACTGGAAAGGAAGAGGGTGGGGAAGGTTCCATATGCTGAATAAAATCGCCTGACGGCAGAAGCAAATACTCGTGAATACCATAGAATGAGTTAATAGAGATGGGTTGAACCCTGTCACACCGGAGATGAAGATCTATGCGGCTGAATGAAATCGTCTGGGGCAAGCCGCAAAAAATAAATAAAAATTATAGAGAGCAGGTGCCATGTTAAGAGAAAAGAATTCTTGTGTATTTCCAGGACCCTTTGACAATGATTCGCAATTAAAAGACTTTGTTCTGGCGAGTGATAGGTGATTTCATTCAGCAAAGGAGGTAACACCATAATGGAAGAGTAGAGGATTTAAGTAAAAATAATAATGCAGATAAATAAAGATTAGCGGAAATGGTGCAAGAGAAGAAGGTGGAGAAGGAGGAGGAGGAGGAGGAGGAGGAAGAAGAAGAGGAGGAGGAGGAAGAGTAGGAATAGGAGGAAGAGTAGGAATAGGAGGAAGAGTAGGAGTAGGAGGAGGAGAAGGACAAGATGGAGGAGAAGGGGAGGAAGAGACGGAGAAGGGGAGGAAGAGACGGAGAAGGGGAGGAAGAGACGGAGAAGGGAAGGCCTATCTGTAGGGAGGTTGAGTGTGGAGGGAGGTGGCTTGTGGAGGTAGGCGTAGAGAGTGGAGGGGCGTGGTTATTATGCGCCAGTATAACGGCGAGCCTGAGATCAGTCGCAATGATAAAGGTGTCATAAAATCCGTAATAGTCACGAGCTCAGTTTCACATGTTTGACCTGTGAATACCCCAAAAGAAAATATCATTTTTTGATTCGTTTACTGAAATTAAAATGGTCGTGAGAAGAGTTCTGTTGTTCATATTGGATTTCTTATCGTTGTTATTGTTATTATTATTATTATCATATATATATATATATATATATATATATATTTTTTTTTTTTTTTTTTTTTTTTTAGAGAGATATAACATCTAAGGTAAATTGACCCACTTCCAGCATATCACGCCTAGGATAAGCTTGTTTCAAAATTTATTAAATAAGAAATAAACACGTGTAACACGTTTCAAATATGTCGATAGATTTCTTAACGAAGGTGATACTATAAGATCATAAGCAAAACGGCCATCTCTAGAATTTTTTTTTTTTTTTTTCCAAAAAAAGATGGTGGGTTTGGCGAGGAGATGGGTCCTTGATCCAAGAGTTTGTGTTCAATTCAATGCTTATAATGACTCCTCCATTCATGTTGACTTGGTAACTATCCTTGGGGACTGTAACACTCCGTAGCACATCTCCTTCCATTGCAGTGTGGTTGATACACCAAATAAATATGTTTTGATTTCTCACCTCACTTCAAACCTGTGATATAAGTGATTCGGTTTAACAGAGGACCTTGTAGCATGGAATTTAATGAACCATGCCCTTGGTCCAACTCGCTGGCGGTAGAGTTCGAACTGCCATTACCTCGACCTTCGCCGCAAGTCGCGACGCTCTAATCCACTCGGCCAGGTAGCATCTAGCGAGTGATATGAGTATTACATTCTATTCCACCAAAATATCTGGCTGAGGGACGAGGTTGATGGGATACAGGACTGTATCTTATGTGATCTAATCCATTCAGAACTGTAGAAAGTGATTATTTTATTATGGTAAACGTTAGATTTATTCATTCAACTGAGGAATTGGCGAGGGGTGTATTAGGAATGGTGAGGATTCTAGACTAAATGCAGTATTGATGAATCAAGCACTTTAATTAGACATAATTAAAGAGAAATTAACAACCTTTTGGTATTTGTTAATCCATGCGTTCGTTCTGGCTGTTGCCAGATGGTTTTTATTCGATTTGAGGAAATCTCTCCTGGCAGACGTCTTGGGGTTCTATCTCGATTATACCTTTGGGTTCTTTGTTTTATTCGACTTTTCGTATTTATTCTTCGTATGGACCAAAAAGTGTTGCATTGGAATATTTCATCATTATCATTTTGATTGTTCAATAGTTGTCAAGGGGTTAAGTATCGACTTTCACATATCTAGTGCATTTTTCCCAGAAACAAGTGATTTCATTCAGAATCGACGGTTCCCAAATGTAAGACAAACTGTCACATGAGACAGGCGAAGAGATGAAAAAAATCCTGTCGCAGTTTCGAAAATCATTAAAGCATTTGCAAAGTTCGTTTTCTAATATACATCTTGTTATACAATTATTGTCTTTCAATTTATCATTTGAATTGCATTAGTGTAATTGCACCACGAGGATTAACTCCATAAAAGTAAGAATCATCAAATGTGTTAAAATTTTCATCATATCACATATAACTAAAACCTGTTACGAGACAGACAGACTCTTCGTCGGCGGCGTACAAGAGAAACAGACAGTCAAATAAACAGAGCCAGCTGAGGCCGAGGAAAGAAAGAACGAGCGAGCCATAAAGAAAGAAGGCTTCTGGGTCTCAGCAGCTAATATCGTCTTATTTGGAATACCTTGAGTAATTAGGAAAACAATCCGATCCCACTTTGAGATTCTGTCATTGTGGCCGAGCCGTGAAAGGGATCAGAGAGGAAGAAGCTTTTTTTTTCAGGAACAAAGAAAAGGACGTAAAAGGAGGAGGATCGGAGGATGAGTGGAAGAGTATTTGGGAGGTGAGGATAGTGTGATACGATGGTTGGAAGTACAAGAAGGTACAAGAAGATAGTGTTGGAAAATGAGAGAAACAAGAAAATTTTCGTGATTTTTCTTTTTTTTTTAATGACCTCTCACCATCAATGTCCACCTCCCCCTCCTCCCAAAATATAGAATAAGTGAAAAAAGTTAAGACACGATCCTTGTATTAGACCTTTCATCACTGAAGGGGTCTATGTTCAGCTAAGTAGAAAACACTGGCAGTAGGTAGAATAAGATTAAACATACAGCTAAGTGGTGAAGATGGTAGGGAGAAGATTAAGGAGCCCCCAGGAAGTAAAGAGATATTTCTCCTCTAAATAAAGACACAGAAAAAAAAATCAGTATTACAATAGTTCCAAAGAGAGAGAGAGAGAAAGAGAGAGAGAGAGAGAGAGAGAGAGAGAGAGAGAGAGAGAGAGAGAGAGAGAGAGAGAGAGAGAGAGAGAGAGAGAGGGAGGGAGGGAGATTAATACACACTACAAAAAAAAAAAGTTAACTTTTGGACTAGATGTGACTTCAAACCGAATGAAGCCGCTTGGCAACCCAGATCACAAAGCTTAAATGTCCCCAGAATGACCTAATGGCTCTTTCGAGGTTGAAAGAGAGTACCTTAAGCCCGCAATAATCAACACCTTAGCTGGTCTGGGAATTACTCTTACAGGCGCTCTTTGATATTGCGAGCTTCTTTGGGTCTCAGAGGCTGAGTGGTGTACCCAAAGGTCTAATTCCTCAAGGCTCTGGTCTCAGAGTCTCAGACACACTTCGTAGTCCCATTAGTGGAGCGCAAGTGGTTACAGGCGACGGAGAAAGAGACAGGCAGCCAGGCAGGCAGACGCAGACATACATACATACATACATACAGACCGACCGACAGACAGACAGATAGACAGAAAGTCAGAAAGACAAAGAGAGAAACTGAGAGATAGACAGGGTGAGAGTGATGCAGGCACAGAGACATACAAAGATATAGACACAGGCGCACACACACACACACACACACACACACACACACACACACACACACACACACACACACACACACACACACACACACACACACACACACACACACACACACACACACACACACACACACTCCTGCGCTCGTGTGAACATATACATTGGCAGAGATAGAGACAATCAGAAAGACAGAGACAGATAAATATACATAGACAGACAGGCAGACAGATGTGGACAGGGAGATACTGTAGATGTAGACAGACACGTAAGAATATAAGAATGAAGGAGATTGCAAGAAACCATAATGCCTACACTAAGTAGTTCCATATCCATTACCACCTATCATCCCCATCCTTAAAGTTGTCTAATATTTTTTTTTAAAACCGAGTTTCAGAGCTCACTACATGGTTACAAAGTATATTCCTTTCGTTGACCACTCTCTTGATAAATCAGTTCTTGCCTATTTCCTTCTTAAATCTAAATTTGTCCAACTTAAATCTATTACTGCGAGTCCTGTCCGGTTCTCTTGATATGATGACTTACATACCCCTTGTTAAAACCCTTGATTCATTTGAACACCTCTGTTAGGTCACTCCGCACTACGTCTTTCTAGAGAGTGTAAACTGAGGTGCCTAAGTCTGTCCTCGTAAGGTAAATTTCTGAACCCATGTATCATTTTGGTCATTCTCCACTGTACTGATTCTAGTGAATTGATGTCCATTCTATAGGACTGAGACCAAAACTGTACTGCATACTCAAGGATGGATCTAACTAACGCCAGATAGAGTTTAATAACTACCTCTGCACTTTTATTCGTAACGGTCCTAGCAATGAAACCTAATGCTCTGTTACCTCTATTCCTGGCGTTAATGCATTGTTTCCTGGATTTAAGTTCAGGACTCACTAGAGCTCCCAAGTCTCTCTCGTACTCAGTTTTCTCTAGAAAGATGTTATTTATGCTATACCTGCTTTCTGGGTTGTGCTAACCTTCGTTTAACAAGCTGCACTTTGAGATATTAAAATCCACTTGCCATTTCACCGACCATGTGAACAATTTGTTAAGATTTTCCTGAAGAATCTTGGCGTCTTTTCCTGGCCTAATTAGGTGTCCTATTTTAGTGTCACCCACAAACCCAAAACCGGGCCCTGGGAACTCCACAAGAAACACTCCCCTATTTGGATTTTACACCGCTTATGATGACCCACTGTTTCCTGTCACTGATCCATGCTCTAATCCATTCAAACCCCTTCCCTCCTATACCATGGGCTACTTTATTTAGTAGTCTCTGGTAGGGCACGTTATCAAACATTTTGCTAAAGTCAACGTAAATAACACCGTAACTATCGTTGTCATCTGACACCTTGAAGACATTAGTTTAAAAAGGTTGAAAATTAGTTACACGTGACTTACCTTCGAGAACTCATGCTGTGAGTCACGAATCATATTATGCCTCTCAATGTGATCTCCGATTCTATTTACATTATTAATTCAAGCATTTTACCTACAACTGATTTCAAATTGATTGGCCTGCAGCTGTACGTAGACGATTTATCTCTATTTTTGAAAACAGGAACAGCGTTTGCCTGCCCTTAAGCAAATGGCACAAAACCATTGCCTACCGACTTATTAAATATTTCCGTTAACTGGTCGCAGATTTCAAATTCACACTCTAGCATTCTCGGAATTTTTTTCGTCAGTGCCCGAGGATTATGTATCTTTAAGTCTATCAATATGTTTGATTATTTTTACCTTACTAATGCTAATGTTAGTCTACTTCCCTCATCCCCGGTGAAAATTGAGTTGTAGTCAGGTACTATATATAACTTCTCCTTTGTAAATATTATGAGAAAGTATTTATGAAATGCCTTGCTCTTTTTTTTTTTTTACTCCGAATCTATCATAACATCTTCGTCTTTATAATTGGACCTATCTAATCCTTACTTTTTGTTCTGTAGAGATGAAAGAAGCCCTTTGGCTTGGGTCTCGCTTGTCTGGCAACTTTAATTTCGTAGGTGCGTATCGCTGTGCGCGCGTTCTATTTAACCAGACTAGCCATATCTTCATATTTAGATCTAAGGTGTTTCTTCGTTTTTTTTTATTCTGGTGTAAAACCCTCTTTTTATTCGATTTTCAACCTATCCGTCATCCATTTGAGAGTATTAGTATTCGACTTTATTGTTTTGAGGGGAATAAATTTATTTTGTGCATCCAATAACGTCCGGGCTGACAGTGTATCTTACCCAATTATAGTTTTCTAGGTTGATCTCGTATGTAGTCACTTGTCTTAAATACTTTCTTAGCTTATCAAAATTCTCTCTTCTGAAGTCAGGTACTAGAACGTTATTCGTGCTATTAATTTTTTCCTATATAATATAGAATCTTATTTCTTGATGATCACAAGGGTCTATACTATCTCCCACTTTAACGTTTCTCGGTAGATCCTCATTTCTAGTTAATAGTAAGTCCAGAGTATTCTCTCCCTTTGTAGGATCGGCAATCATTTGTTTTAGGAAATTATTTTGTACCACATAAAAAAATAATAATAATAATAATGCGCTTCTTGATCTACGAAACTCTCCCAGTCAAAGTCTCTATGGTTGAAATCTCCTATGACCACAATTTTTTTTATACTGGGACACGTGGACACAGACGCGTTGACAGACGCGCTGACAGAGAGGCACGTTGTCAGAGACACGTTGACAGAGACACGTTGACAGAGACGCGTTGACAGATACGTTGATAGAGAGACACGTTGATAGACACGTTGAGAGAGAGACAGACATAGATAGACAGACGTAGACAGAGACAAAAGTAGACAGAGGGACAGACGTAGACAGACGTAGACAGAGAGACAGACGTAGACAGAGACAGACGTAGGTAGAGAGACAGATGGAGACAGACACAAAACCAAAGAGACACTGAGATAGCAGCCAGCAAGACGGACAGACAGCGAGAGACAGGCAGATGACGAAACGGGTAGACAGCGAGGCGGGCAGACAGACAGCTAGGAGGGCATGTAGCGAGATGAGCAGACAGACAGCGAGACTTACAAACAAACAGACAGAGAGACAGTAATGTTTGTGGTGGGGCAGTGGGTAAGTAATCAGCATGAACAACACCCGGGAAAAAAAAGTAACGAAAAGCACATTGATTTAGAATGGCTGCTTTATTAGCTATAAACAAAAGTGAAGTAGAGCCAAATAGATTTAAAGCAGACGGCCCAGACGGCATAGCCAGGGTGTGTTGACAAGCCATCTGAGTTGGGTCGGGGGTCGAGAGAGAGAGAGAGAGAGAGAGAGAGAGAGAGAGAGAGAGAGAGAGAGAGAGAGAGAGAGAGTGAGTGTGTGAGTGTGTGAGTGTGTGTGTGTGTGTGTGTGTGTGTGTGTGTGTGTGTGTGTGTGTGTGTGTGTGAGAGAGAGAGAGAGAGAGAGAGAGAGAGAGAGAGAGAGAGAGAGAGAGAGAGAGAGAGAGAGAGAGAGAGAGAGAGAGGGGTTGGGGGTTGGGGGTTGGAAATTGATTTAAGTGGTGAACGGACAAAGTAAACAAAGCCTACTACTGCTCAGCCCTTAAGCTTTCCAATTGAGGCATAATGACTTAGGTTTTGTCAAATCTACAAAGCGAAACTGCTATGAAAACTTGATTCAAAGTAGCTGGCGAGGCGGAAGACCAAGAGCACAAAATAAAGGAGGAGGAGGCGGAGGGAGAAGTGGTTGTGAATGTGGTTGTGGTGGTGGTGGTTGTGGTGATGGTGGTTGTGGTGGTGAGGGATGAGGATGCTGAGGAAGGAGGAGGAGATGGTGATGGAGATGATGATGATGTCGGTTAGCAAAGAGGAAGACGTTAAGTATTAGTAGTTGATTTTGGTTTTGGAAGTATTATTGGAGGTCTTCACATTCCTTCCCCTCGTACCTTATCTTCCTGATGTGACATTACATTGTTTCAAAGTAACGTGAACTTGGTCTTATTTTTGTTCCATTTTTTGAGCACATTTTCTTTCAACATTACATTTACCTCAACTTCTCATATGAAATTTTTTTTTTTTACCTTTCTCTTCTCTTTTATTTTCCTTTTAACACCTTTAATGTGATAATATTTTCAATTTTATGCTGAATAAGATTAATTAGAATTGTTCAGCTTGGATCCACATTTAGTTGAATAAAATCATATTGCGTGAGCTAGAAGACTGTCTATAAAAAGTATTATCTTGTTAAAGGTGTTTTCTGGAAACTCGGTGGCAAAGCGATTGCGTGGGGTCCTCATCTGGCGTATGATCCCGT
>NC_134800.1:25756346-25781346 GCF_046742065.1 Oratosquilla oratoria
CGTGATCGACAGTTATTAACCTTCCGGATGAGAGCTCAGAGCTCGTATGACCTATCTATGGGTAATACTGTGCCCTTACACGCACACACACACACCCAACTTCCCGCCCACGAAAGTTGGAGTAACACTCCGCAGCGATACTGAAATTATTTAAGCCCTGGGCGAGTGTTGAACCCGGACCGCCGTAGTTGCAGGCGAGATCTCTAACCACAGCGCCATGAGGTAGGTGTAGGTGTAAGTGTGTGTGTGTGTGTGTGTGTGTGTGTGTGTGTGTGTGTGTGTGTGTGTGTGTGTGTGTGTGTGTGTGTGTGTGTGTGTGTGTGTGTATGTGTGTGTGTGTGTCTGTGTCTGTCTATGTATATGTGTGTGTGTGTGTCTATATTTGTGTGTTTGTATTTATATATATATATGTGTGTGTGTGTGTTCATGCGAAAGAGAGAGAGAGAAAAAGAAAGAATGAAAGAGTGAGAGCGAGGTAGTGAGTGGTTATGACCACCTATGTACGCTTGCTTTATGCATTAGGAACACAGAGAATATAATAGCTTATAACATGGAAATAATATTTATCTTCTTTAGAATCTAAAAGTCTGTATAGAACACTTTCTATTATCGAACTTGGAGAAAAACAGAAGTTACCTTAATGCCTTGTCATCAATTCATACAGATAATCACTTAAGGGTTCATTGGCCACGTCTGGAGCAGTCACCTTTACCCTATATGCTTGGATAGCCGGGTTATTGAAACTCGTGGGAATCCATTCATAGTTGAACCCAAGACTGGGCGATTCGGCGTCACCAGTCATCCGGGACCCGTGTGTATCGTAAGAGGATGAATAGATAAGGCTGGTGACAGTCAGGACAAAAGTGAACGTAGCACCTGGTAGGGAAGGAATTAACCAGTTCGTTATGCACGTTGGAACGGGGAAGACTCAGATGAATCTAATCCTATGGTCTAAGTTATGATACTGAATGTGTTGATCACGACGGGGAATCTTTCGACCCACAGGACATCCTCTGCTGAATAAAATCGCCTGGAGGATGCCAGAACAACATGGAAGTCGTGTATAGCAGTGAGAATTTTGATTAATAAACGAGTCTGCCCTTGCTGAATCTAACCTTAATGGCCCACTGCAGAACCTGTCTATTACCACAGTGACGGTACAATTTTTGTATCTCACTACGGAGGCTTAATACGAATGAGAATGAGTCAGCTACTTAACTGCCTAAAATCGTCTTGTCTAAATCAATTTTTTTTTTTTTAATTTGTCTCCGGTTTGAATGAGAGTATGAAGAGCTTTTCCGAGTCAGGAGCAGGTTCTTCCAAGTCAGGATCAAATTCTTCCAAAAACGAGTCTTCCCCTCCTTGTCCCTCGTTTTGTTGCCATTCTGAGCAACACAGCCGAAGACCCAACAAACGTCGCTGCTATCATCACTACTGCCACCGCCCTCACCACCACCACCACAACCATTACCACCACAATCACCACCACTGCCATCGTCATCACCACTACTGCCATCGTCATCACCACTACTGCCATCGTCATCACCACAACTACCACCATTATCAACACCACCATCAACAACAGCAACACCACCGCCATCACCACCACCAACAACACTATCACCACCCCTCACCATCACCATCACCACAATCATCACTACTGCCACAGTCATCACCATAGTTACCACCAATATCAAAACCACAATCTCTTCCCTCACCACCAACAACAACACTGCCACCACCGCTCACCATCACCACCACAACCTTACCACAATCATCATTACTGTCACTCTCATCAACACTACTATTACCAGCATCACCACCACTACCACCACCATCACCAACATCACCACCATCACCACTACTACCACCATTACCACCACTTCCTCCGCCTCTACCACCACTTTCATCACCACTATCATCAACACCACTACCATCATCACTATCACCACCACAACCGCCGCCACGACCACCACCAACACCGCCATCAACAGGAGCGCCACGTCAACTGGTTCTTCGAACAACGTCGTGTCGTGCAACCTTCTTCATTATTTTTCTAATGACAACATCTTTCCCCTCAACATCCACAAGATGTCTTCCTTTTTCTTTTCCTCGTTTTCCTTCCGCCCCTCCTTCCGTCCTTCCCTCCTTTAGCCTCCTTCCCTCCGTCCCAGTTCCCCTCCTTGTCCCCTGCCTTCTTGGAATTATTCCACTTTTCCTTCCTTTTCTCTTTCATTTATCCCCTTCCATTCTTTCCACTTTCTCTTTCCTTACCCCTTTCTACCTTTCTTCATCACCTTTCCCACCTTTCCCACTTTCTTTCCTTCCCTACTCCTTTTCTTCCCGTTTGCCTCCTCCCCCTTTCTCTTCTTCCCCTTTCTTTATCTTTTCCTTTCCTCTTCTCTCCTATGCTCCTTTCGCTTTCCCTCCTTTCTCCTTCACTACTTTCCCCTTCCCACCTCCCCTCCTCCCCTCCTCCATATTTCCTTCCTTCTCACTTCCCTTCTTCCTCATTTCTTCTTCCTTCCCTCCTTACCTCTTTCCTCCTTCCTCCCTCCCCTTCCTTCCCTCTTCCTTTCTTTTGCATTTCCCTCCTCCCACCTTCCCGTCTTTCCCCTCTTCTCCTTCCCTCCTTCCTTTTCTTTTCTTCCTTCCCTCCTTCCCCGTTCCCTCCTTTCCTCCACATCACGGAGCGGTGGAGGCCTTCAGGTTCCACCTTGCAAGTCGGCAACCGGCAGCGCACCACTTCCTCCTGCAAGGACTTTTTCGGTCCATTAATTTTATAACTTCCATTCTGTATTCAGTGATTGCTTTAATATATGACGTGTATGTATGTGTGTGTGTGTGTGTGTGTGTGTGTGTGTGTGTGTGTGTGTGTGTGTGTGTGTGTGTGTGTGTGTGTGTGTGTGTGTGTGTGTGTGTGTGTGTGTGTGTGTGTGTGTGTGTGTGTGTGTGTGTGTGTGTGTGTGTGTGTGTGTGTGTATGTGTGTGTGTGTGTGTGTGTGTGTGTGTGTGTGTGTGTGTGTGTGTGTGTGTGTGTGTGTGTGTGTGTGTGTGTGTGTGTGTGTGTGTGTGTGTGTGTGTGTGTGTGTGTGTGCATTTGTGTGTGTGTATGTGTGTGTGTATATATGTGTATACAGTATGTGTATATGTGTATATATATATATATATATATATGTGTGTGTGTGTGTGTGTGTGTGTGTGTGTGTGTGTGTGTGTGTGTGTGTGTGTGTGTGTGTGTGTGTGTGTGTGTGTGTGTGTGTGTGTGTGTGTGTGTATGTATGTATCTATCTGCCTGTCTGTCATCAACGCCATCATAACCATACCCTCGTACCCTCTGAGCATGTTTTACCAATAAAAATATATATTTTAATCCCATTCCCTATTACACGATCATGGATCATGATTCGTCATCATCATCAGCAATACTACCACGTCTACCATCAATAACATTACAGCCTTATCAACATGATACCATATCAAATGTAACCCTTCCATATTCATTGCTTCAACCACTTCATTTATATAACTACTTTTTATTCATTTCCACTACACAACCCATCTCCATCTCAATCACTACCACAGTCTATTCTACAAGAGCAACTTTCATTACCACCAACAATTCTTTGTTTATGTAACACTGTTACCATTGCCACCACATTTGATGTATACTACAGTACTACTCCCTCATTCTTGAGCACCATCACATTGATTGTCTTTACTGTCACTCTACCCATTAGCACCACCACTACCACGTTAAACGCAACCGCTATTAACTTCACCACCACCACCACCGCTACCACCTTCACCACCACCACCGCCACATCACCCACTCCGTCCTCCAACATCTCGGTCTTCGGCGGCCTTTCTTCCTCCTTTTTGTCTCATTAAGAAGAACTCGTGTACAACAGCTCCTTCCGCTGCTCCCGCTGCCAGCATTCAGCAGGCGGATCTGGCCGTCCAGTATTCAGCAGGAGGAGTCGACCACTCCTTCGGTCTCCTTAGCCTTCATTCTTTTGTCAGTATTCATCAGGAAGACCGTGGCACATTAGAATCCTTTCAGTTACGTTGATGATATGTGATCCAGCAGTTCAACAGGTGAAGATAAAGACTTGAACATCTTATAATTCAGCAGGTACATGCCAGCTTTCAGTAGGTGGAATCAGCAGGCCATCTATTTTCACTTTCCTCTTCTCAGTATTAAGCACGAAGAAAGTATTGACACTAAACTCCATTCAAAGATTTTGAGCATAAAACAGTTCAGTAGTTATGTAGTCATGATCCAACGCTCAGCAGGTGGTCGCCTGCATTCAGTAGGCAGCAGAGAGTCTCCTCAGTTAACCTGGCTGCACGAGAACGGTCAACGTTTTTAGCCTCGTCTACTTATCTGCTTGTCTATCCTTTTTGTTCTCTACCTGCCTGCCTGTCTTGGCTCGGAGATGTTCGCCAACCCTATTCAGACCCTTCTTAAAGGTTCTTAAGACGCTCAGACTCTTATTTCTTAAAACTTAGGTGGTCCTGACCTTTTTGGACATATTTTTTCGACAATGCCCTCAATGCAGAGGTCATTGTTACTATTAGTATAACCATTAAGCCTCATTTTTTTTTGGGGGGGGGAGAATGGAAAGGTTATGAGTTGAGATTAAAGCATGAACGAGTAATTGAATGGGAAATAGTATGACAATATTTATTTTGTATCAGACACACGGTACACAAGCTCAAACACACGCTTTCACATATGTACACGTATACATATAGCCACACAAAATATATGCCTCGTTATACTCACATATACCGGTTTGTTGGTGTATTGGTCCCTTTCCAGGGTTGAAAAGCATTACAGCAATGCAAGCCGACACCCTACTCTTTTGGTCAAGAGGTTAGGTGTGTGTGTGTGTGTGTGTGTGTGTGTGTGTGTGTGTGTGTGTGTGTGTGTGTGTGTGTGTGTGTGTGTGTGTGTGTGTGTGTGTGTGTGTGTGTCTGTTTGTATGTGCGTGTGTGTGTGTGTGTGTGTGTGTGTGTGTGTGTGTGTGTGTGTGTGTGTGTGTGTGTGTGTGTGTGTGTGTGTGTGTGTGTGTGTGTGTGTGTGTGTGTGTGTGTGTGTGTGTGTGTGTTTGTGTGTGTGTGTGTGTGTGTGTGTGTGTGTGTGTGTGTGTATGTGTGTCTATGTATGTGTGTCTCTGTGTGCCTGTGTGTTTATTTATGTGTGTGCGTCTATGAGTGTGTCTACTGTGTGTGTGTGTATCTATGTGTGTGTGTGTGTGTGTGTGTGTGTGTGTGTGTGTGTGTGTGTGTGTGTGTGTGTGTGTGTGTGTGTGTGTGTGTGTGTGTGTGTGTGTGTGTTTGTGTATCTAAGTTTATGTAATTATGATAGAGTAATCGCACGTAGGTGTTCATGACCATATCGCTTTCACTCGTATACGAGTTCTGCACGTCACCACGTACGCACGTGACGTAACCACAACTTTAATGACTCGTAACACGTTCAATGTATCTTGACTTCCACGTGGCCTTTTACCTCTCGCGTCAAGGCAGAGGTCATCATCGTCTTTGCCCAAGACTGTTTTTGCCCTTCCTTCATGTCCGCTTCCAACATCATTCATTTGCCCCTTTACCACAAGAACATTTTTTTTTGTCTGACTACCATTAAAGGATCTTGATCCAAGACCTTGTTTTTGGCCCTCAAGACCATCCTTCATCTGAATAGAACACGTGCCATTACACCCTCCTCTCCCCAAAAAAAAAAAAATCCAAAAAGCTTAACCACGCCCTTCCGACTTTTCTGCATCCCTCGAGCGTTTCAGCGTCTTAAGGTCCCCCCCCCCTCATCCTCGAGGTACTTCTCGAGAAATCTTGCCGTCGAGCACAACTCCCCCAGCCAACCCCTCCTCCACCTTCATCTCCTCCTCCACCTCCTCCTCTTCCTCCTCCTCCTCCTCCTCCCACTCCCCCTCTCCTCCTCCTCTTCCCCACCTCCTCCTCCTCCTCCTCCTAGCTTCATTTGACTTCTGCGTCCCTCCTTCTTGGCCTTCTCAGATACCAGCTCTTCCTTCAAGTCGTCGTCGTCGTCGTTCTACCCCAATATTCATCCTTCTTTTTGTTCTTTTTACACCTTCTTTCTCTTGTCTCACATCACTTCTTTCAAGTTCTTCTCCTTACCTTCTTCCTCTTTCTTTCCTCATTACCTTCCTGCCTCTCTTCCTCGTGTCCTCATTCTTCCTTTCTTACCCTCATCCTCTCCTTGATCTCTTTTCATCCTTTTCCTACTCTTTCTTCACTTTTATTTTCTTTCTAATCCTGCTTACCCATTTCTTTTACCTTTTCTTTTTCTTTGTTTCCCCTCCTATCATTCCTCTTTTTTCTCCTCTTCCTCCTCTTCGTCTTCGTCCTCCTCATCCATCTCGCCCTCCTCATCTTCCCTCACCCACACTCACCCACACACTCGTCCCTCCTCATCACCTTTCATCGCCTTCGTCTTTTTATCCTCCACTTACCTCCTCCTCCTCCTCCTCTTTCTCGTCCTCGTCTTCGTACCTCCTTCGGGAACTCCTTTTCCTCCGTCTCCTCCTCCAGAGCCTCCAGTCTAATTACCCGACTCCTTTCATCCGGTCCACGTGAATATCTTAAGAAAGTCGACCTTTTTGTTCTTGCGTTTCTCAAAAAAATGAAACGAGTGGAGACTGAGGGGAAAATGGGGAGTTAGAGGAGGGGGAGGAAGAGGGGAGGAGAAGGGAGTGAAAAGGGGGAGGGAGAGAGGGGAAGGGTTGGTGAGGGGGAGGTAGGGAGTTGAGGGAAGTAATGAGGATTGGCAAACGGAGTGAAAAAAGGTGTGGGCGAGGGAGGATAAGGATGAGGGAGTTGGGAGCGGTACTATGGACTAGAAAGGGGAAGGAAACGGAAAAGAAGGAAAGAGGAAGGGGAAACGTGGGTAAGGAAATTCAGGAGGAAAGTAATAACAAAAGAAAAAGGGAAGGGGTGGAGAGTAGGAGGTGAAGAAGAGGTAGAAATAAAAAAGAGAGTTACTTAGGAAAGAGAATAAGGTAATGATTTGTTTGACAAGAGAGGGAACATAAAAAAGTGTGTAATCCATAAGAAAACTATACTGATACTTCATCCACAAATATCGGTATGAAAGCAATAATAAAGACTAAAGAGAGACTGCGAGACAGAGAGAGATAGCGAGATAGTGAGAGTGAGATAACGTGTGTATGTGTGTGTGTGTGTGTGTGTGTGTGTGTGTGTGTGTGTGTGTGTGTGTGTGTGTGTGTGTGTGTGTGTGTGTGTGTGTGTGTGTGTGTGTGTGTGTGTGTGTGTGTGAAAGAGAGAGAGAGAGAGAGAGAGAGAGAGAGAGACAGAGCGAAAGAGAGAGAGAGAGAGACAGAGCGAAAGAGAGAGAGAGAGAGAGAGAGAGAGAGAGAGAGAGAGAGAGAGAGAGAGAGAGAGAGAGAGAGAGAGAGAGAGAGACAGAGAGACAGAGAGAAAGAGAGAGTGAGAGGCAGAATGTGAGTGAGAGGCAGAATGTGAGTGAGAGGCAGAATGTGAGTGAGAGGCAGAATGTGAGTGAGAGGCAGAATGTGAGTGAGAGGCAGAATGAGAGTGAGAGAGAGAATGAGAGAGAGAGAGAGAGAAAGAGAGAGAGAGAGAGAGAGAGAGAGAGAGAGAGAGAGAGAGAGAGAGAGAGAGAGAGAGAGAGAGGGAGGGAGAGAGGGAGTGAATGAGTGAATGAGAGAGAGAGATTTTTAGAGGATGAACTCGGGTAGGCAGGGAGTTGTAGTGGGTCAGGTCAATAAATGTGGATAGGAAGGGTAAGCCTTAGAAAAATGGCTGAGAGCACAGAGGAATACTCAAGTGAGGCATAACCCAATTTTTTATAATAACTGCCTCTTCGAGTAGGAAGCCGCAGCCCCGCGATCACTGCCAACGGTTCTGGGTACTCTTGTATATCTCTCTAGGAAAAAAGGTCACTGGCTTCTAGTAGTAGGAGGAATAGAAGATCAGTTACCGGTTGTTAATGTTCTCTTTGTGAAGAGGTGGATGAGACCCTAGGCCGGGTCCGGGGACCGAATGTCAGCCCCTCGGGGCTGCACCTTCAAATGGAAATGAGTGTGTTGACGGGTTCTATAAATAGGTGTCGGGGAGACGCTCATCTCTGACGTCTGTCACTGGACCACCAGTTCCAGGCACCCGTCGTTGGTTCATCTAGAACTGACAGAAGAGAACAATATGAGAAAACAAGAGGAAATGTAAAAAATAAATATTAAATAAATAGATGAATAAATAAGTAAATAAAAATAAATGAAATTAAAATAAATCAAATCGTGTCATACCAACAATTGGCAATGAAGTAAGAAATGAAATAAAGATTTAAGTAAATATGAAAAATTGAATTTGGGCACTGAAGAATCACTACGAAGTATTCTCCAAAAAAAAAATTCTATCTGTCAACCCAAAGTGGAATGAACGTACCGTTACATAAAGTTTAATTTTATTGTACACCAAAATATGAAAAACAGATTTATGCATTATTACTATGAACTGGACTGCTGGTGAAGCATATGCACGTACAAAGAAATTTCCTCACTTCATACAAATACAAAGCGATACATTCAATATAAACAGGCTGATGCCCTATCAAACACATAAACATGCGCACACACACACACACACACACACACACACACACACACACACACACACACACACACACACACACACACACACACACACACTTGACGGCGCAGCGGTAGCGATCACGGCCGCCACTATGGCGGTCCTGGCTCGAATCCCGCCAGGGGCGGAAATGATTTCAGTATCGCTGCGCTGCGAGTCGTTACTCCAACTCTCATGGGCGGGGTATTCGGTGTGTGTGTGGGTGGAAGGTCACAGCACTACCCATAGATCGGTCATATATGAGCTCTCAGCTCTCTTCCGGGAGGGAAATGCCGTCGATCACGAGTTCAACACGTGTTCCAAGACCATGGTGAATCACACACATACACATACGCGCGCGCGCGTGCACACACACACACACACACACACACACACACACACACACACACACACACACACACACACACACACACACACACACACACACACACACACACACACACACACACACACACACACACACATTTTCTCTTCCACTCTGTCTTATAATCTCTCTCCTCTCTCTCTCTCTCTCTCTCTCTCTCTCTCTCTCTCTCTCTCTCTCTCTCTCTCTCTCTCTCTCTCTCTCTCTCTCTCTCTCTCTCTCTCTCTCTCTCTCTCTCACTCACAAAGGATTACAAAGGCGGAGTATGCCGACAGGAGACCTTTTGTTCCATATCTAAGTTGGATGCGAAAAAAAATCGTAAGAGTAATAAATAAGTAAATGAATAAATAAAAAATATAATGTAAATTATAAATAAAATACATAAATAAACGCATAGGTATAGTTAGATAATAAACAAACAGGTAAATAGAAAATAATAAATTAACATATAACTAATAATAAATGAGAATCGAGCAAATAATGATAAACGGACAAATGATAACAAAACAAATAAAAAGAATATATAAAATAAATGATGATCATCACAGCATCTTGCTTAGGTGTTTATCTAAATGATTCTTAAAGTTTCGAAATGAACTAGAGTGCAATGCCTCTGCAGGAAGTTTATTCCATTGATTAACTACACGGTGAAGTTGTTTCTACCCACTTCCAAATTAAATCTATTTCCGGACAGTTCGAGACCATTCTTTCTTGTCTGATTCTTATTTAGTGTGAAAATTTGGCCACTTTTGATGTCAATTCCCTTTAGAATCTTAAAGACCTGTATCAAGTCACCTCTGAGTCTACACTTTTTTTGGGAAAACAGATTCATATGATTTAGTTTATTTTCGTAAGATTTATTTTTGATATTTGGAATCAGTTTTGTGGCTCGCCGTTGTACTTTTTTCCAATCTGTCAATGTCTTTAATGAGATTCGGTGACCATACGAAAACAGCATATTCCAAATGTGGACGAACTAACGATTTATATAGCTTGTTAATGAGTGATGGACTTTTGAAGTCAAAAGATCGAGCAATAAGTTCCAGAATCTCATTTGCTTTCTCAGAGGCTGAAATACACTGCTTTGATGATTTGAGATCGTTACTGATAATTACGCCGAGATCTTTTTCACTATTCACTTTTGTTAACGAATTTCCAAATAACTTGTAATCGTACTTACTGTTATTTTCACCTATGTACATTACCTTGCATTTACTTGTGTTAAATTTCATTAGCCACTTTTCAGACCATTGCTGTAATTTATCTACATCTTCTTGGTTTAAGTGATCCTTTGCCATTCCGCACAGTTTTGTATCCTCAGCAAATTTGGAAACAGTAGATTTTAGTCCATGGTCTATATCATTTATATATACTATGAATAGAAGTGGCCCAAGAACGGAACCCTGAGGAACTCAACTTGTAACATTTTTCCATACAGAAGTTTTTCCATTTAAAACAACTCTGTTTTTGATCATTCAACCAATTACTGGTCCAACTAAATCGGCTACCACTTATTCCGTGTGAAGCTAATTTAGTAAGAAGTCTTTCGCGGGGGACGGTATCAAAAACTTTTGCAAAGTCTAGATATATTAAATCTATATTGTTTCTTTTGTCATAATTCGAGATAACTGTGTTGTAGAATTCGAGTAAGTTAGTCACGCAAGAACGTTTCCGTCTGAAACCATGCTGGCTATCATTTATCAAACGATTACTTTCTAATTGATGTTTGATAGCATCTCTGATGATAGTTTCCATAAATTTTCCAATGATTGAAGTCAAACTTATAGACCTATAGTTATTTGGTTTCTTTTTGTCACCTTTTTTGAATATGGGAGTAATGTTAGCTAACTTCCATTCTCTTGGGACATATGATGGATTTCTTGAAAATAATTTCTAATGAAACAACAATCTCATTTTTTATTTCCTTTAAGATTCTTGGGTGCCAAACCGTCAGGACCTGGTGTTTTATTAACTTTAAGTTTCTCTATACACCTTTTAATTTTTTTTTTTTTTTTTTTTTTACCGTAGTAAGTTTACACTAGACTTTTCACAGGTTTCAGTTTGGAGTTCACTTTGAGGTGTTTACTTTACGAATACTATGCTAAAATAATTGTGTAAGATATTACACATTCTTTCATTTGAATATTCAAGTTGATCGTCAGCAGATAATAGTGGACCAATGTGATTCCTAACAACTTTTTTATCTCTAACGTAACTATAGAATTCTTTGGGATTCTCTTTGGATTCATCAGCGACATTCATTTCGTATTGTCGTTTTCGTTATTTTATTGTCTTTTTTAAATCTCTGTATTAATACATAGCTTTGATAGTCATTAAATGCACCCGAGCACTTATATTCCTTATAAGCCTGTCTCTTTTTAGCAATACTTTTTCAGTTTTTTGTGAAGCCATTTTGGGCGAGCCTGATTTGGGGGACGTCTGTCCTTAAAAGGAATGTAAGTATGAATCATCTTAGCGTATTTTGAAATATTTCCCACATCTGATCTACAGGTCTTTCGCTTAATTTTGCCTCCCAATCTGTAAGCTGAAGCTCCTGACGTAGTCCTACGAACTGAGTTTTACTGAAAAGGGGGATTTTAGAATCACAAGTATCTATTCAATTTTTTTTTTAGTAGTTTTAATCTAAGTTGTGATTACTATTTGGAACAGTTTCACCGACTTTTACATCATTTATCATGCTTTCGCGGCTAGTGATCAATAGATCGACTAAGATTCCATGTCTTGTGGGCTCTTTTTACATGCTGAATTAAGTAATTGTCACCAAGAAAATTAATCAAGCGACTACTTATATGGCCATGTTCAAAGGTCATCCAATCAATGTCAGTAAAATTGAAATCACCCATTATCAATAAATCCCGGTTGCAGAAACTAGACAGTTTTTGAAATAACAGTTTGTCGTCTGCCAATGATAATGTCTTTGGCCTATATATTACACCTACATTCATGTTTTGTCCATTTGTTTGGGTTAATTCTACCCACAAAATCTCTATCTCTCTCTCCCTTCCTCCCTCTCTCCTCTCTCTCTCCCTCTTTTCTCTCTTTTCCTTTCCCTCCCTCCCTTCCTTTCTTCTTTCCTTCTCTCCTCTGTCCAAATTGTCCACAAGAATAGAATCGTCGGTAAACCTTGGAGCGTACGAGACCGTGCCCCCACCCTATCTCTCTGATATAGGAATGATTCATTTCCCTCTTATCGACGCCATATTATTCTATTAAATGTGCATCCATGAATAGGATTCCTAAGTTAATCTAGATGTGCAGAGAGAAGTAAATGTATTAACCTAGATTTGGAAATAGAGGAAAGGATAACACCTGGATTTAAAAACAGATCTGAAAACTTTTCAAAATCATCGTTCCTTTTTCGAAAAAGTTCGATCAAAGTAGCGGGTCTGGAACGACTATTTCTTCTACAAAAGAGAGTCAGTGTTCCTGTGAGGGGGTCAGAGGACAGTGCCGCCAAGACAGACGGACAGACAGACGGGTAGAGTGCTTCAAGTGCGTCGTGTATCGACCTGGGATGACCTTGAAGGGAAGTTCTTGTCTTTTTTTTTTTTTACCTATTTGTTGTTTGTTTATTGAGGTAATCTTTAAATGATCTTAAATAGAGGATCCACCTTTTTCAGTTCAGACCATTTGTTTGCAATGCAGTATACACACACACACACACACACACACACACACACATATATATATATATGTATATATATATATGTATATATATATATATATATATATATATATATATATGAATGTAGAATAGTGTTGTTCTACATTGATTGGAGGTTTTGGAGATAGTGTATTCGTGGTTCTTCCCTTCATTGTGTCGCCTCCGTGATTGCTGCTTTCCACCAAAGGAGGTGACGAAGAAAATGATGGTGGTTGCCAACAGTATTTTACAATTTACAATTCTAAAAATATTATTTCTTTCTACTTACAACTATGTACATTATGGAGCTAAGTATGGACACTCAGTATTTATCTTAACTCTATATATCTCTAAAAATAAGAAGTGATGAATTACATTAACTGCTATCGTGTGGCATCATTGTATGGCCGAATCCACCGGTCTGAGATGCAGCTGCTTCGGCGGTTGATTTCTTAGTTCAAGCCAAACTAACCGATGGTCACATCACACAATAGGTGGTCTGTTACTACTCCCGGGATCTGACGTCGAGTAGCTAATGCATGCGAGTGCGCACACTAACATAGAAGGAATTATTTACACTCAATATACAGGCATTTCTTGCAACAGATGCTCGGCATAGCTACCAGTCGCCGAGCACATCGAAGTTAATGCTCAAAGAAAATAAAAATATAAGAATTGACATATAAATACTTTGATTTAAGCAATTCCATTATAGGGAAATACTACTGTCTAGAATTAAATTGACTTAATCTCAAGAAAGTGCGGAAGTAGATATTATTTTCATTCACCTAGGGAAGATACAATCTTATTAAGGGGTAGCTCGACTGCAAAGGTTGTTATGGAGGAGCGGAGTAGGGAGAAGTTGAGAGTGTTGGTGAGGGCCCTGTATAGTAGGAGTAGTACTAACTGATCATGGAAAGTTCTCTATGTCAAGGGCACGGGGAACTCTGTTGGCATGATCTTTGTGCAATAGGTCTCTGTAAGATCGTGCAACCTGAGTGTTTTTATTTCATTATTTGACTCCTGTTCAATGATACGAAAAGGTCCAGAGAATTTAGGGAAGAACTTTGAGGGGGGGGGGGTATTGAGGGTGTAAACAATGTCTTCAAATTCAAATGAAGATTTGTTAAGCAGGTGGGCCTTATCATCCTTAACCAGATTAAGAGTATTATGGATTCTTTTGAAAAGACTGTTGAATTTTGCTACTTTGACTTTATTATAATCATTGAGATTGTAAATGGGAGGTAATTCTGAAACAGGAACGTCATATAGTAGTATCTTATTTGAGCCAAAGAGGGCAAAAAGAGGTGATTCCGATATTGACCTATTTATGGCACCGTTAGTGCAAGCCTGAATCATAAAGACATATTCATCCCAAGAAGGGTGAAGATCAGAAGCAAGGTGTCGAAGAACATTTAGAATCTTTCGGTTCTTGCGTTCATCTAAGCCACTGGCTTTTCACCATGGGTACGACACCTTGAACCTGGGGGGTACGAGACATGATAGCCAGTGCATGATACTGTGTATTTACCATGAGAAAGGAAAGCAAGGCTTCTGTCACTAATTCTTTTCATATGTTTGCATTGTAATTGTACTGGATGAAATATCAAGGGGTGCGGGCACTGAAAAAGTTTAAGAACCACTGATCTAAGTCATTTGAACTGGGATGGTAAACAGTAGTATTACATTTTGTGATTTGAAAGGATTTACAAATATTTGAAAGAATCTCATTGTTAAAATCAGTCCCGTTGTTAGAAATAAAGATTTTGTGTGTAGTAAAGGGCATATGAGTTTGTCAATGATGGACTTTGCCACGTCTTGTCTGGTAGAGGGGAAAGAATACAGAATCGGGAAAAATGGTCAACACAAAGAGGTATTGGGTTCCGCTGGGTGTAAATGGTAACTTAAGGAAGTCAATAACTACTGTGCCGAACGGTTTGCAACTGTTAGGATAGGTTAAGATGGGAATGGGAACATGACCGTTGATATGACCTGTGTGTGACGTGGAAGAATGACAGGCTTCAATGTGGAAGTGTACATCCTTCCTCATGGTTAACCAGCCACTTTCATGAAAAAAAAAAACTAGAAGTAGTGCAATCTGGCTTGTGTAACGCATTTCTCCTTGGCAGGTTGTATGGCAATGGGGGAGTCCTGTAGAGGTTTTAGAACTTTAGCAATGAGGTCCTGCGTATAAGAGAGGTAGCCAAGTCAAAAGACACATACCCACTCACAATCATTTCACTCCCACCCATTCCACTCCCATCCATCACCCTTCCTTCTCTCTCATCTTGGCTCGTTGTGGATGATAGGTCATTCCTGTAGCCCGCCCATTGTCCTGGGTCAGAAACAATGCAGCAAAGCACGTACATTTACAGCAAGTCCGCATCACTTAACTGGCGACTTCCCCTCACCGTCCCCTTATGCAGAAAAAGAGTAGAAGAGGAGAAATCCTTTGAACTTCGTCAAAATATAATTCACACATAACCACTCTATAGCCTACACTAACATCCCCCGACCCCTCCCTTCCTTGTATCGCAATATCATCTATACACAACATTCTATATTCATCCCTATCTCCTGCCTTCTCCCTTCCTTGTTCAACAGACATTCCCCTCTTGCTCAAAGCCCCCTTCACCCCATACATCTCCTTCCTCGGTCGTCCCCTCAAGTTCACTCCACCCACCTACGGCTTTCATTCCTCTTTTACTAATATTTCTTCACTCATTGTCTCCCCGTGTCTAAACCATTTCGATAATCATTCACCAGCACTATCTGCGATCTTTTTTCCACCCCTGCTCTCCTCCTCACCCCTTCGTTTCTCACTCTATCTGACCTTGTAAGCCTTATCATATGTCTCAGACATATGCATATGTATCCAATTATTGCTTTCCTATTGGACTACATTACAGTGAATCAATATTTTTTAATTACCTATATATGAAAAATATATACTATTTTTTAAGATTATGTAAGAAAATATTATCGTATGAAATTACGTATGGAGTATATAAGAATTAGCTATGAGGAGTTGTTTACATTTCATTTGGTTATTTTTTCTAAAGTGGCATTGTAGCGGATTTTTTCTTGACCGCATATAAGTGCTTTATTGAAACGGCCAAAAAGTTCTTTTCTTTTAACCGCATATATATTTAGCAAATAAGTGCTTTATTGAAACGACCAAAAAATTCTTAGTTTCTAGTATTTGTATGTTTATCAGTTCCTATCATAGTGCATTATGAATTCAAATGTTTTCATTATTGCTTGTTTAGGGGTGACAAATGGGGATTAGATTTTGGTGTATTTAACTTATTGTGTTTACCTAAATGTAGTTAAGCATTTGTCTAACTTCGTACCATTTATAATATTTGAACTTTTTTCCACCTTTTACTACATATCTTTTTCATATTTCTTATATACTTTCCATTCATCATTCTCTTTTACTCTGTTCATGATTTTGGCGTCATCAACAATAAGTTCGGCACAGTTATCCCATCTTTCATGCCATCAGCGTAGATTAAGAATATTACTTGTTCTGACACCAACAGTTTTTCTTACTTTCCTCTAACCAGACACCTTATCCTTCACAACCATTCTCATCAATAACTTCTTCAGTAAGTTCTTCTAAACTACCTTTGTAATCCTATAAATTTCAATTTACTTATAAGTCTTTTATGTACCTTACGAAAAAAATTCTTCAGGTTCATGAAATATACAGCCTACCCATCTGTCTTTTGTAGTATATCGAATGTTGTAGTGTAAAAGTTAATCTAATTTTAAATAAATGACATCTCTCTTCTGAATCCAAATTAGCTATTTCCCACAGTCTTCCTCTCCTAATATTATGTCCATTTGTCTTTCACAATTCTTCCACACATTGTAGTTGTCCTGCTAGTCAAAAGCACAGGTATACAATATAAGGATTCCTCCTGGTTTCCTTCTGTATGTGTAACCACACTGGCATTTAATAAATCCCTTCCTACTTTCCCTATTTCTAATGAAGAACCAATAAGTTCACGAAAATTATGATTCATTTGATACATTATTTTAGCCTCTAATTTCAAACTCCATAAAGCAATAGGGCTCTACACACACACACACACACACACACACACACACACACACACACACACACACACACACACACACACACACACACACACACACACACACACACACACACACACACACACACACACACACACACACACACACACACACACACACACACACACACACACACGAGTTAATTCACATCAAATGTTCATTTATATGCACATTACAATAACCTTTCTTCATGTGTATATATGAGCGCTCCAGATAATTCGTAATCGTCCGTATCATAGGTTCTCAGCGTTTTTCAAATTCGCATTGAATAATTGCAGCCACATTATTAGAAAAACATCGTCCGCGCAGCATAACGTGAACGGATCTCGGAAATTATTATGAATAAAAAAAGAGAAATCTCTTTACATGACACGAGGTGTGAATGAGTGTGAGCCAGGTAAGGGCTCCCGTTCGAAGGTCCAGGAGGGGTAAGGGAGGAGGAGAAGGGTGAGAGGGAGAAGAAGAGGGGAAAGGAGAGGGGAAGAAGGGAGAGGAGGAAGGAGGAAAGGAAGAGAAAGAGGAAGAGGAGGAGTAAGAGAGGAAACGAGAGGAGGGAGAGGGGAAGCAGGGAGAAAAAGAGAAGGGAGAGGAGGAGGAAGGGAAGAAGGAAGAAGGAGAGGAGGAGGAGTAAGAGGAGAAAAAAGAGGAGGGAGAGGGGAAGAAGGGAAAGAAGGGATAGGAAGAAAGGAAGGAGGAGTAGGGAGAGGGGAAGAAGGGAGAGATGAGAAGGAAAGAAGAAAGGAGAAGGGAGAGGAGGAGGAAGAAAAGGATGAGGAAGAGGAAGATGAGGACAAGAGAAGAAAGTACAGGAGAAGGGAGAGGTGAAGAAGGGAGAGAAGAAGAAGAGAGAGGAGGAAAGAAAGGAAGAATGGGAGAGGAAGATAGAGAGTAGGAGGAGAAAGGAGAGGAGGAGGGTTTAGGAGGAGGAGGAAGACGAGGAGGAGGAGGAGGAGGAGAAGGAGGAGGAGGAGGAGGAGGAGGAGGAGGAGGAGGAGGAGAAAGAGGAGGAGGAGGAGGAGGGGGAGGGGGGGTAGAGCGTTCCCTGGAAGGGCCGGGGCGCGGAAGAGATGACTTGCTTGAAATGAGCGCGTGGTAGATGGATAATGAGAAGTCCGCTCCTGTCGCTACCCCATCCCTTCCTTCCTCTTCCTTCCTCTCTCCTTCCCTCCCTCCCTCCCTCCCTCCCTCCCTCTAATCTTCCCTTGTCTCCTCCCTCGCTCCCTCCCTTGCTCTGTCGCGGTCTCGCTCCTATCTTGTTTACTCACACTACTTTCCAAGTATACCTCTCTCTCTCTCTCTCTCTCTCTCTCTCTCTCTCTCTCTCTCTCTCTCTCTCTCTCTCTCTCTCTCTCTCTCTCTCTCTCTCTCTCTTTTCTCTCTCTTCTCCAAAATCTCTCTTTCTTCTCTAAACTCTATCATGTCTAAACTCTCTCATCTCTAAACTCTCTCATCTCTAAACTCTCTTTTCTCTAATATTTCTCTACTCTAACCTCTCTCTCCTCGAAAATCTCTCTCTCTCTCTCTCTCTCTCTCTCTCTCTCTCTCTCTCTCTCTCTCTCTCTCTCTCTCTCTCTCTCTCTCTCTCTCTCTCTCTCTCTCTCTCTCTCTCTTTCTCTCCTCTGATCCCCCTCTCTCTCTCTCTTACTCTTTCTCTCTCTCTTTGCATGTATCTGTGTGTGTGTGTGTGTGTGTGTGTGTGTGTGTGTGTGTGTGTGTGTGTGTGTGTGTGTGTGTGTGTGTGTGTGTGTGTGTGTGTGTGTGTGTGTGTGTGTGTTTATATGTGTGCGTGTGTGTGTGTGTGTACGCTTGCTTGCGTGCGTGCTTTCTCTTTGTCTCTTAGTCTATATCTGTATATATACTCCTAAATATCTATCGCCATCTCTGTCTCACTGTCTTTATCTTTGTTTCTATCCATATCTCTAAAGATATTCCTATGTCTATCTCCATATCTCTATCTTCCTCTCAATCCCATTTCCCTTCGTGGTCTGAATCATTAGAGCCAGACTTATACACAATTATATTCATATGTATGTCATTGCTTCTGTTTGTGTGTGTGTGTGTGTGTGTGTGTGTGTGTGTGTGTGTGTGTGTGTGTGTGTGTGTGTGTGTGTGTGTGTGTGTGTGTGTGTGTGTATGTGTGTG
The DNA here is from genome assembly GCF_046742065.1 of Oratosquilla oratoria. Classification (NCBI taxonomy): domain Eukaryota; kingdom Metazoa; phylum Arthropoda; class Malacostraca; order Stomatopoda; family Squillidae; genus Oratosquilla; species Oratosquilla oratoria. The sequence continues at coordinate 25,775,291 of NC_134800.1, forward strand.
TGTGTGTGTGTGTGTGAGTGCGTGTTATGTGTATATAATACACAATATATAGTACATCATGTAACCGAAGGTATATGTGTGCTAAAGAAAGTCACTGGGTTGCTGGAAGGTTCCGTTTGTTTACGTAGGGAGGGAAGCCTCCAGACTCCATGAAGAGCTGATGAGATGGAGGGCAAACTCCTGGAGGGAGTTGAAGGGATTGGTAAAAGATACAGCGTGAGTGGAGTCCAAGGGACTATAAGCAAGCATAAAGTCTAAGAGCTGAATGGATAGGCCAAGGATATCCAAGTTTAGAGATGAAAGCCGTGAACGACCATAAGACAGGAGACAATAAGGTCGAGAATGGTGAAGAGTTTCAACGCAGAGAAGAGGATCTTGAAGAAAGTGGGGCTAGTGTCTTGGAAGACGGTGTTGAGGTGAGTACCTGAGACATGTGTGGAGGTGGAGGAGGACAAGGATGAAGTTGGAGTCAAGGAGGAGGCCTCTGGAGGAAGGAGTGGAGGAGGTGCATCTGGGACTCGAGTTTGGGCCGGAGTGGAAAAGTCCCGGGCTTACTCTTGGGAGAAGAGTTCCCACGCAAGCGCGAGCACGCGCACACACAAACACACGCACGTATACACACACACACACACACACATACACACACACACATATATAAACACACACAAACACACACAAACACACACACACACACACACACACACACACACACACACACACACACACACACACACACATGTACATACGCGTATATACACACGCACGCACGCATACACGCACACACACACCAACGCCCACTCTGGAGGTAACTAACACCCAGACACTGTACGTGTACAATGTATATCGTCTCCTTTCTCAGTGCTTGTATAAACCTATCTACTCAAAATAAGGATAAAATAACAGGAATGTATATCAAGTTCTCTATAATAACCACAAGGAAAAAAGTACCAGTAAGCTATAACAGTTGAAATGTGCCCTGTAGTCTATATCTGGTGTACGCCAGGTTAGGTGACTGTGGAATAGAGATTTTTATAAAGACTATATACTTGCAGAGTATTTAGAATTTATAACAAACATAAAACTGTGTAAATGGAAAGAGAGTGAGAGAATGTGAGACAGAGAAGAGAGGCAGAAGAGACAGACAGAAGAGAAAGAGAGAAATGAGAGAGACAGAAAAGAGAGACAGAAGGGAGACAGAAGAGAAGGAGAGAGATGGGGGAAATAGGGAGAGAGAGAAAAGACAGAGAGTGGGAGAGAGAGAAGACAGAGAGTGGGAGAGAGAGAGAAGAAATAAAGGGGGTAGAGAAGACAGAGAGAAGAGAGATATATACAGAGGTATAATGATAGAAAGAAAAAGAAGGAGAGGGGAAGAGAGAGAATAAGAGAGCACGGGAGAGAGAGAACGGGAGAAAGAGTAGGAGAGAGCGGGAGAGAAAGAGTGGGAGAGAACGAGAGCGAGCGTGAAAGGAGAAAGAGAGCGGGAGAGGAGAAGGAGAACGAGAGAAGAGAAAGAGAGCGGGAGAGAGTAGAAGAGTGGAAGAGAGAGGGCGGGAGAAAGAGAGCCGGAGAGAGAAAACAGGAGAAAGAAAGCGGGAGGGAGTGGGAGAGAGAGCAAGAGAAAGAGAGCGGGAGAGAGAGAGAGAGAGAGAGAGAGAGAGAGAGAGAGAGAGAGAGAGAGAGAGAGAGAGAGAGAGAGAGAGAGTGAGAGAGAGAGAGAGTGAGAGAGCCGAAGCGGGAGAGGAAGAAAGAGAGAGAGAGAGCCGAAGAGGGAGAGGAAGAGTGAGGGAGAGAGAATATTGATAGCTCACTCAGCCTTGTACCATACAAACAAATACACCTAAATGAATATACTTAAATATTCAAATACAATGTGTGATCGCCAGTTTCGATACAGTTTTTTCCAGTCCATAGTAACTAACCGTTTTCTTTCTCTCTTTTTTTTTTTTTTTTCGTTCTCTCATCTCGCGCTCTTTTTACCTTGGCCTCTTGCTCAAAGAAGTTCATCTTGAAGTGCCACTCGACGTAGATACCTCCTTGAAGAAGAAATGACTGATGACTCAGCACCATGACATGGACCCCCCCCGGTCACAATCTGTAAAATAGACAAGTAAAAGTTATCGGACACGTGAGTAAATAATTACCAGATCGAGTCTTTAACTTTCACCTCAAATGCGGGTTCCTCCGAGCTGAATAAAGTCTGGTGGAATTGGAATAAAGTCCTTAAACAAACCAAAATTGGTACAATAGAATGTACTAGTAGTTTAACCGTATTATTCAAGGAGGAAGGCATTTAGTGCAGGGAAACGTGTTTATGATCAGAGCTGATCGCGTTCCTTGGTACGTTCCTATATGCGTTCCTCAGTGCGTTCCTCGGTACGTTTCGCTTTAGTTTGACCGCGGTTAGTGCTCCCAAACTATTAAAGCTTAACAGACAGGTTCATACCGAAATAAAAGTCCGGTAGGTCACATAATATACCAAAGAAAAAATTCGTAGGCCATATCCACAAGGTAGGCCACATACTATACCGGCACCTATATTGCTCTAATAGTTTGGGAGCGCAAACCGAGGCCAAACTACAGCGGAACGCACCTGGTAACGCAGCGAGGAACGTGCCCAGCTCTGAATTGATCAGTCACCCTCAGTGTGGATAGATTTGGATAGTTAGGGCAGGCATTGGTAATTTGAAGATACGTTTTTCTTGGTGCAATTTTATTATTAGCCTACCACAACCTATGGCGTTAGACGTGTATCATACCTGCATCACATTTGTGTTAACGCGTTGGTAGGTTTGGTTGAAATTATTAGCCTCGTACTTTGCTGCTCGAAGCAAAACAGCCCCATTCAATAACAAAGGATTAGTGCTTTAGACAATCGTTTGACAATCCTCATTGAGCCATAAACGATCATCGTTGAGCGATAATCGTGATATTTTTTTTAGAGAGATAGATAGAGAGAGATAGAGAGAGAGAGAGAGAGAGAGAGAGAGAGAGAGAGAGAGAGAGAGAGAGAGAGAGAGAGAGAGAGAGAGAGAGAGACAGACTCCCAACTAGGACAAGAGATAAGTTAAGGAGTTGAAGGCGCTTAGCTGCGATTGTGGCCACCTTTGCCCTATGTACTAGTACTTTCGGTGCAAGATGAATTCCCTGTTGATTGGGATGGATGTCCTTGTTCTAATCGCGATCGTAACCAGGGGCCGAATTTATAATAGATCCTAACCCCTAAGTCTAGACAGAAATCTTCAAAATGGCGGGTATTTTACCTAAATCCCTATGTCGGCGACCTAAATGCTTAGGTCTAAACCTAAAAGCTTAGGTCTAGAATATCTAAACATAAGCATTTAGGGGTTAGGATATTGAATAAATTCGGCCCCAGAACGCTACACAGGGGATAAGTTCATGGTTCAAGGATCGATTTTTTTTTTTTTTTTTTTTTTTTTTTTTTTTTTTTTTTTTTTTTTTTTTTTTTTTTTTTTTTTTTTTTTTTATAATTCAATAGAATACCAATGGGTTCTTTTCCACGTGCAAGTTCAAGTAAGGTCTTCATTACAATTATGTTTTTATTAAAAACTATTTCTGTCATCGATTAGAAATTGTATATTTTTATTCTAATACTCTTTTATGTTTCATAATGAAAAAAGGAAAAAAGACGTTGGACATTTTATAGTTGGGTAGCACCAGCATTCATATCTTAATCATTCATAAACCCATTCGTTATACACATGTCCCTAACTATAGATTAAGTAAACAAAAATTGCCTAGATCACATCATCAAAACAATAAAAACAGAAGAACACATTTAATTATGATATTATTTAAAAATGCAATAAGTGGCCAAAGAAGGGGGTACTCTTGCCAGTTTAAAAAGAACAAGACTGTAGTCAAGCGATTGCCTCAGACATGCAACCCACTTCCGGGAAAGAAACATAAGAGACGCCGATTAAAAAAGAAGAAGAAAAAAAGTGAGAGAGAGAATCGAAGTCAAGTGTTAAATTGCATGTAAAGACTTCCGACAAGAAGTGTTAACGTCCTCTTCCGTGGGACTAATATGTACTTTCAACTTAGAAATATCTCATTGCCTTTGACTATCAATATTGTTTAATAAAAACGCCTGGTGGCAGCCAGTATTAACATATGAACCGTTAATAGGTCTTAATGAATTAAGGATTATCAACCCTCCTGCTCGAGTCCCCATAGCACTTGATCGCGAGACACAAAATTTCAATAAAACATCCATTCGTCAGGTCCTAAAGGTGTTTGACAACCTTAGGGCAGCGAGCGAATGATCGTGACTACGTCAGTCATTATTCACACCATTCGATAAGAAGACAATAAGCTCTAACTGTGTGTGAATTTGGGCAATGGCTGGACAATGAGCTGCGTTGTATTAAGACCCCCGCTGGCACCACCCCCGAACACACGCACCTCTGTGTCTCTCTGATTAGCATAGAGGTTAATTGAAATAGCATGAAATCGTGGTGGCCACGAATATGACCGGCGCCGTGTAATTCTACAGGAAGGGAGGCGCCGGCGCCGCACACAAAGACAGGGTGTACGGCAGTGTAAGTGGGGATGGTGGTGGTGGTGGTGGGGGTGGGGGTTTTGGTGGGGGTGGGGGTGGTTTGTGGGGATGGGGGTTTTGGTGGGGGTGGGGGTGGTTTGTGGGGATGGTGGTGGTGGTGGTGGGGATGGTGGTGGTGGTTGGGTTGGGCAGGGTAGTGGAAGAGAACGGAAACGATAAGAACACCTTAACCATACACTTTCTCCCCATTTTTATCGTATGTGGTTGTTAGAGGGGAACTTGTGTTATGCTCAGGATAGAATGAGTATTTGTATTCAGTCTGGAACGGTAGGACACACACGCGCGCTCATACGCACACACACACACACACACACACACATACACGCACGCACGCACGCACGAACACACACACACGCACACACACACACACACACACACACACACACACACACACACACACACACACACACACACACACACACACACACACACACACACACACGCACGAACACACACACACGCACGAACACACACACACACACACACACACACACACACACACACACACACACACACACACACACACACACACACACACACACGCACGCACGGACGAACACTCACACACGAACACACACACACACGCACGCACGAACACACACACACACGCATACACACATACACGCATACACACACACACACACACACACACACACACACACACACACACACACACGCACGAACACACACGCACGCACGAACACACACACACACACACACACACACACACACACACACACACACACACACACACACACACACACACACACGCACACACTCACTCTCTGGTGGCGCAGTGGTTAGAGTTCCCGGTCGCCACTACGGCAGTTCGGGTTTGAATCCCGCCAAGGGTTGAAATAATTTCATTATCGCTGCGACACATACCCTTCATCTTCATGAGCACATTTTTCGCCTTTTATCTTTTTCATCTTCTTCGACTTCTTTTTACAATTATTTTTTTTTCTTTCTTTTTTTTTCTTTTTTTGTAACCTCAGAAGTCTACCGGATTCTTGCAATCGGATTTTACTTGAAAGAACCATTTCGTCCTTGGGTCTTTTCCTGATCTCTTCCTAATGGTTGTCCCAATAAGGGGACAGATATTCCTCTTGTTTTTGAGATTGAGACATGGTGATGAATAAAATCGTCTATAGGCAGCAATAACCAAAGGCAAGGTACCACTTGGTACGTAAAAGTTTTAAGTTTCAAGAAGAACGGCTCAAATCATTGGAACCCTGATACTACCAAACCCTTAACTCAGTCTCCAACACTTCAGCCTCCGATCAGTATATTTCAAAATTCAGTATCCCAACCTTCAAAAACCCCAATCGCTAACCCTCAACCTCCAATTAACGAGTCTTCAACCTTCCTAAACAACCTGAACCTCCAACCATAACCCTCAACGTCCTACTCCCAAACCTCCTCCTCCCCCAACCTCCAACCCCTGACCTTCAGTCTTTACCCTCACCTACATCTTTCA
>NC_134800.1:25786346-25788846 GCF_046742065.1 Oratosquilla oratoria
CTCTCTCTCTCTCTCTCTCTCTCTCTCTCTCTCTCTCTCTCTCTCTCTCTCTCTCTCTCTCTCTCTCTCTTTCTCTCTCTCTTTTTCTTTTTTATAAACCTCGGCGATCAGGGCTAGTTACAGTCCTTAGTAGCCATTTGGGGTTGGACTCTGATATATCTATATATATACATATATGATCAGCATGGCATATCATATACATTACTGACTCCTCTATTTTTTATCGTACCATCATTACTAACTCTCTATAACGATCCTATTTTTTCCACTTCCTCTCCCCTTCTCATTACAACTCCACTACTGTACCCTGCCCTCCTTTGCTCCTTTCCTCTCTGCCCACTTTCCCCATCTCCATTTTCACCACTTTCCTCGATTATTAAATAAATTTCACCTACCCCACGCAAATTTGCTTCCACTTATAGGTACTACAAATGTTGATGTCTCCATAGGGGCTGCTTGTATCTTTTGGTCGTAGACATACGATGTGAATCGTTTACAACCATGTAGATTTAATATTATCGTAAATGTTTGACGAAAGGAAATAAGCTCATCCTTAAAGCCTTGTGCGAGATGTCGTCCACTATAGTATACATAAGTGAAATCAACGCTACCTCAATTCCATCTGCTGATCTTTTTCATCCAAATTCCACGACTTACCTCCACGAGACTGTCTTTCCTCTTCAGTTGAATTCGCCCTAGTTGTTTCCTACTTGACTATGTCACCAGCACCTCCATCATTCTTTATCTTTCCAGTGTTTGGTAAACTCAGAGGCGTCCATACTCTGAAGCCCATTCATCTATGCGCCATCTCGTACCTTTTTCTCCTCCTCCTCCTCCTCCTCCTCCTCCTCCTCCTGTTCCTCCTCCTCCTCCTCCTCCTCCTCCTCCTGTTCCTCCTCCTCCTCCTCCTCCTCCTCCTCCTACCTCTTGTCTTCCGCAAACCTCATACCTTTTCAACCAGTCTCAATACATTCCTCTTCCTCTTCCCCAACAGGTAAGACTTCTCATCCTCTATGCTACTTTCACCTCCCTGTTTTTTTTCTTTCCCAATCTCCTCCCTCTTCCTGCATCGCGCTGCCACTCTTTCCTCTGTCCTTCATTTCATTACCTCCTTTTCTCAGTCCTTCCTTCATCCTTTTCCTTATCCCTCTGCCCCAGTCACCCCAATCCTCCAGCACTCTATTCCCTGTGGTCTTACCCCAATCCATCCCGTCCAATGCCTCCCCACATTCTCCATCCCTTTAGTCCCTTCTACATCTCCTTGTCCGAGTCTTCACATCTCCTTGTCCTCTTCTACCCCTTCCCCGTACCCCACTCTTCCTCCCTGTCCCCTGTTCTTCCGCTCTTTCTCTTCATTCAGTAGACACCGGAACTCCCAAGAGCTGCTCACATCATGCGAGTAGAGGACCAGGGCACAGGGTAGTGATACCGCTCAAGGAGTAAACACGGTCTTTCTTCGGTGGCTTTCGGGTAAGCAAAAATTTTCCCCGTGAAAGGACTCTTGGGTTGGTCGCGAACTCAAGTGAAAGACATTTTAATGAGGAGACCCGCAGTGGTTAACCTTCGTATGGGGGAAAGAAGCCTGTCTTCGACGTGAATACTTGGCGATGTGGTGCCTGGATGCTACTCCCACTCATGCACTCACGTATTTGCTCTCTCATTCACGTACTCAGACTTATTCTCACTCGGTAACTCTCTCTGTCTGTCTCTCTCTCTCTATCTCTCTCTATCTCTATATATATATATATATATAGATATATATATATATGTATATATATACACATGTATCCCTCTATCTCTTTTTCTCTTTATCTCTTTCTCACTAAGTCGTCCCAACACCGAGACCCGTGGCACTATCCGCTCCCCTCGGTGACTCCAGACCCGTTTTCTTTCTTCAGCTGGTCAAGATTCCCTCTCCTCCTCTCCTCCTTCACTCCTCATTCTTCCTCTCCTTCCACCTCCCTCCCTCCCTCCATCCCATTCTCTCTGACTCTACCTCTCCCTCGCTGACGCAAGCAAACACGCCCACACACGCACTCACGCGTTTGATATGGTAAATTATATTTTTTACGTGCATAGATTCATGTGCCCCTATAGCGAAATAATATTATAGGTATATAGACACACACACTCGCACACGCACACATACCCGCACACATGCTCTCTTTCTCTCTCCCTCTCTCTCTCTCTTTCACACACACACACACACACACACACACACACACACACACACACACACACACACACACACACACACACACACACACACACACACACACACACACACACACAAATATACACTTATATACACACATACACACTCGACGGCGGAGTGGTAGTGTTCTCAGCCGCCACTACGGCGGTCCGTGTTCGACTACCGCCCATGGTTGAAATAATTTCAGTGTTGCTGCGCTGCGAGATCATCACTCCAACTCTCGCTGGCCGGGAGTTGTGGGTGGGTGTGCGTGTAAGATCGCAGCATTACCCATAGATCAGTCAT
>NC_134800.1:25793846-25796346 GCF_046742065.1 Oratosquilla oratoria
CTTCTTCTTCGTCTTCTTCTTCGTCTTCTTCTTCGTCTTCTTCTTCGCCTTCTTCTTTTTCTTCATCTTCTTCATCTTCTTCGTCTTCTTCGTCTTCTTTCTTCTTCTTCTTCTTCTTCTTCTTCTTCTTCTTCTTCTTCTTCTTCTTCTTCTTCTTCTTCTTCTTCTTCTTCTTCTTCTTCTTCTTCTTCTTCTTCTTCTTCTTCGTCTTCTGCTTCGTCTTTGCCTTCGCCTTCGCCTTCTGCTTCTTCGTCGTCTTCTGCTTCGTCTTCTTCTTCTTCTTCTTCTTCTTCTTTTTCTTCTTCTTCTTCTTCTTCTTCTTCTTCGTCTTCTTCTTCTTCTTCTTCTTCTTCTTCTTCTTCTTCTTCTTCTTCTTCTTCTTCTTCTTCTTCTTCTTCTTCTTCTTCTTCTTCTTCTTCTTCTTCTTCACCTTCTTCACCTTCTTCTTCTTCACCTTCTTCTTCTTCACCTTCTTCTTCACCTTCTTCTTCTTCACCTTCTTCTTCTTCACCTTCTTCTTCTTCACCTTCTTCTTCTTCACCTTCTTCTTCACCTTCTTCTTCTTCACCTCCTTCTTCACCTCCTTATTCTTTTTCACCTTATTCTTTTTCACCTCCTTATTCTTCTTCTTCACCTCCTTATTCTTCTTCTTCACCTCCTTATTCTTCTTCTTCACCTCCTTATTCTTCTTCTTCACCTCCTTATTCTTCTTCTTCACCTCCTTATTCTTCTTCTTCACCTCCTTCTTCTTCTTCTTCACCTCCTTCTTCTTCTTCTTCTTCACCTCCTCCTTCTTCTTTTTCTTCACCTCCTCCTTCTTCTTCTTCTTCACCTCCTCCTTCTTCTTCTTCTTCCTCACCTTCTTCTTCTTCTTCTTCTTCTTCTTCTTCTTCTTCTTCTTCTTCTTCTTCTTCTTCTTCTTCTTCTTCTTCTTCTTCTTCACCTCCTCCTTCTTCTTCTTCTTCTTCTTTACCTCCTCCTTCTTCTTCTTCTTCGTCTTCACCTTCTTCTTCTTCTTCACCTCCTTCTTCTTCTTCACCTCCTTCTTCTTCTTCACCTTCTTCTTCTTCTTCACCTTCTTCTTCACCTCCTTCTTGTTCTTCTTCACCTCCTTCTTCTTCACCTCCTTCTTCTTCTTCACCTCCTTCTTCTTCTTCTTCTTCACCTCCTCCTTCTTCTTCTTCTTCACCTCCTCCTTCTTCTTCTTCACCTCCTTCTTCTTCTTCTTCACCTCCTTCTTCTTCTTCACCTCCTTCTTCACCTCCTTCTTCACCTCCTTCTTCACCTTCTTCTTTTTCCTCTTCACCTTCTTCTTCGGGGGAAGGGAAGGAGGGCGATCTGCCGGTAAACTAATTTTATTAACTGAAGCAAAACCTCGACCCTCCACCCCCCACTGTCGGTACCTAAAGGTTTAAACAATCGGTTCTTCAAATGTACAATTCCTCTTTTTAAGCAGTCTTGTAATTTCATTGTAAAATGATTGCTCTTAGATTCTCCCCAATCTTAAATTGATCCAGATGATGTGTTTTGGAGATGAAAGGCCACTTTTGGATAAACAAGGAGAAGTTGAATTTCGAAGGTAAAAGGATTCTGAAATATAGCTAATTGGTTTAATTTGAGTCGTAACCTAAGAGAGGAGTTGTGCTCTTTGCAATCGCTGGAAGATTGTTGTGTATAATGGAACGTCAGTACTTTTTTTTTGTAATTGTAGGAGGCATGCTCATATGGCATTTAAATGTCAAAGTAACTACCATTTTTTTATAAAAAATACGAGCTAATTTTATTTTGCAGTAAAAGAAAAAAGTATTTGTGAAGGTGAAGAGAGTAGATAAAATAACAAAAGTAGAAGATTAAGGAAAAAATAAAGTTAGGAATCTTATTGAAATATGTTTTTGGGTATTCCATAATTTTGGAAAAGAATTTACGAAAAAAGACATTGACTTTCGGATGAAGTCGTTACCTTTGCCTTGTGTGCTAAGGATCTTACGGCAGCTCTTGGATTCGAACTCTGCCCTTTGTCATGTGAACTATGATCGAAACAAAGTAGCTAATTGGCACACATAATCCTTGAGAGCAATACGGGAAATGTTAACAGATTTGTATACCCCATGACAGAGGATTTTGTATCCAGATTGAAGAGGCGATCCTGATCAATGAAAGACCAGCAAAAACCTCCCCCGCTCAATATATATATATATCTATATATATATATATAAATATATATATATGTTATATATACATATATATATACATATATATATATATATTATATATATACATATATATATATATATATATATATATATATATATATATATATATATATATATATATATATATATATATATATATAATATCAAGGGAAATAGAAGAACTGCACAGGACTCCTTTGAAAAGCAAATAATGAGACACAAGCTAGTTTGAAACTAAGAGACTATATAAAAAAGGTGCCGGTGTTGCAAACCTTTGTGTCCATAATGAGGTCGTATGTAGAGAAACA
>NC_134800.1:25801346-25806346 GCF_046742065.1 Oratosquilla oratoria
ACATGTCCCTGGGCTGAGACTGATTTGCAGTGTTGCAGTTTTTGTTTTTTATTTCTTTGTTTATCTGTAAATTTGTTGTTTTAACATTTGAATGATTATTTTTCCGTGCACTAGTTTGATACCTCTCTCAACTGTTGTTTATTTGTATCTATGTAATGAATCTCGTTTCTATACTAAATTGTTATCTCTCTATCTATTCTATCATTATCATTATCTTTGTCTCTTTCTCCCTCTCTCCATCTTCTCCTTTTCTTCTTCTTACACCAATTTATTTATAATCTTAAATTGTCTCATCTTTGTTTGACGTTTTCTTTAATGTGTTTCTTAATTCAATTTTCTCTCTACCCTTTCCAATATTTTTCACTTCAAATTCTAACCTTAAACATTTTCTTTTACACTTAAATCTTACTTTCAGTATATTTCAAATTTTGTCTGCTCTTCTTCGTTACACTATTACCTTAGTTCTCTTTTTTCTCGTTTCGACTTTTTATTATTTTTTATTATTATTTTTCTTAACTGCGTTAGTTTATATCTTATCCTCAATTGAAGTTGTTCACCTCTTTTTATAAATTTATGACGTAATTTCCTTTGGAAAAAAATATACGAGTCACGTGGTGTGCAATCTTTCACCAAAAATTGCTAAATAGATTATTGATTTGTTCAGTAGCGAGACTTACTCGATACTACAGATACGAGTTATTCTAAAGTTTTAGCAAATAGCACAAGCTCTTAAAGCTAGTCTAGCGTTATCTTTATTTTTAGTTTACTGCATTGCTTGAGATTATGATACGGTGAAGGATATTAGCTTGTGTTTTTGGCTACGTTAATGATATGTAAGTATAACTCTTGTACATGAATTTGTGCTACTATGATCGATGAAAAGAAAGCTTGATCGTGAGTTTTAGGGTTTATGATGAAAAGATTGTTTAAGAGCTTGTATTTGCACGATAAACAAAAATAATTTTTTTTTCATAAGTCTGTGTTTTTTGATCGATCAAAATAACACTTGTTCAAACGTTGGTGCTGTAAAAAGTGTCGGAAAAACATTACCCCATAAGTTTATGCGTTTATAATCAATGGAAAGACCACTAGTTTGAAGTTATATGCGTGTATGATCGATCAAAAGAACAATGTCAAAGGGTCCACGAGTCTGAGCTTGTGCTATTATGATCGATGGAAAGAACACTCTTGTCCATGAGATGGCGTGTTTATGATCGATGAAGTAAACACTTACTCAAGATTGTGTGTTTACTATCGATCAAGAGAACGTATGTTCATGAGTTTATGATGAAGGGAATACGTGTTCGCGCTGTTACATTAAAAAGAAAGAAGCCTTAGTTCAGATAGAAAATACACAAAAGAAATACAAACGAAAAACATTCAGGATACCTAACAATCATGGGAGCACAGGTAAGCCCAATAGGAAAATTTTGATCACGTGAAAAATTAAGAATAACAGACATGAAAGAAAGCAGTACGAGAGTGTGAGAACGACTGTTGGTGGGAGCGGATGGAGAGACGAAGGAAGTGAGGAAGGGAGAGGAGGGAAAGGAGGGGAATTGGGTTTGAGGTAGCCTGACAAAGGTTCTATCAAGGGTCGGCTTTAAACACAAGTCACTGACACACACGAATATAATCTAGCAACGTAAATGACAGCAGTTTAGCAAAAATGAACGCGACTACACGAGACTGCGCTGAATGACATAAAAATATACAACGGCGGGAATGGACTGGGCCAATGCCAGTTATTGATGTCGTAATTACAGTAATTCTAATTGAATTAGTGGCACTATTTGTGGTATTAATGGTATTGCCACTAGGCGGCGCTAAGTATAGGTCCAAGCATATTACGTCATGAGATGCATAAGTAATTAGCGTTGCTTGGGCTACAAACAATTTTGATAAGAACTTTGAACCTTTGCACCAAAATTGTCTGGTTTCAACCAGAATAAAACCTTAACTATACATCTGCAGGTAGTGAACGGATTAGTTTAAACTCGTTACCTTTGAGATTTGCTTTTCAGTCACGTCAAATAAGCTGGCTTAAGCCAAAACTCAAATGGTACTTATGTAATGGCGCCGCTAGAGCCAGCGTGCTCATGTCTGGAGACCCATTTACATATTTCAGTCGATTTTCCTCGGTTGGGACCAGAAAAGGACTTGAATGAATACCAACATTTACAGTGCAAAGATTTCCTCGGTTGGGACAAGAAAAGGACTTGAATGAATACCAACATTTACAGTGCAAAGATTTCCTCGGTTGGGACAAGAAAAGAACTTGAATAAATACAATAACAGTGCACAGATTTCCTCGGTTGGGACAAGAAAAGGACTTGAATAAATACCACCATTTACAGTGCAAAGATTTCCTCGGTTGGGACAAGAAAAGGACTTGAATAAATACCAACATTTACAGTGTAAAGATTTCCTCGGTTGGGACACGAAAAGAACTTGAATGAATACCAACATTTACAGTGCAGATTTCCTCGGTTGGGACAACAAAAAGGACTTGAATAAATACCAACATTTACAGTGCAAAGATTTCCTCGGTTGGGACAAGAAAAGGACTTGAATAAATACCAACATTTACAGTGCAAAGATTTCCTCGGTTGGGACAAGAAAAGGACTTGAATAAATACCAACATTTACAGTGCAAAGATTTCCTCGGTTGGGACAAGAAAAGGACTTGAATAAATACCAATAATTACAGTGCACAGATTTCCTCGGTTAGGACAAGAAAAAGACTTGAATAAATACAATAACAGTGCACAGATTTCCTCGGTTGGGACAAGAAAAAGGACTTGAATAAATACCAATAATTACAGTGCATAGATTTTTTAAAGAAAATTAACAATTGTATAATATCCAGAGGTAAGTAAAATATTCTTGATTTTTCTTGAATGATATATGCAAATTCTGTCATGCATGACGGGACTGAAGGAAATAGAATCTGAACAGGAATTTGGACATCAATGAGAAACCTGTACATAATAATTGATAATAATTTGACTGATGAAGTATATATTGAAGACAGTAAGAATGTAATTATATAAGAAATGTCGAATCTACTAATATCTAGAAACTAGGTCATAATAATTGATAAGTGGCCCCAAAGAAGCATATATCAAAAACAGTAATAATGTAATTGTCAAAGAAATACCGCATTCATAAGAAAAATATCTGTATCGTATATTGCGTGACAAATAACTTGTTTAAGACTCCAGAATGTACTAGGAAAAAGTGTTTGTGATACAATAACTCTTGAATTAGTATTTTTCACAGGTTGCTAATAAAAAAAAAGAATCATATCCGATTATGATAAGATCTAGTGAGTTTAACTATTTGAAAGGTAAGCTAAAATGATATGAACTATCAAAAACAATAGAAGACAAAATATTTGAAAACTATGCAGTACATCAAAAAGATGATTTGTCCTGCATCCATCTAACTTAAACAACATTCCAGAAAAAAAAAATCGTACAAGCACAAAAATCTTAGTTGGAATTCTCTAAAAATTGGGCTTCAATATTTTCGAAATTTGCTTTCATTACTGTTAGATATTTTCTAATCATAAAGATTCTAAATAGTGAGGTCATTAACACAGCAACACCGGGTCGAGTCGGGCCGAGTTGGGTCAAGTCGGGTCGTGTCGAGTCGGATCGTGTCGATTCGGGTCGTGTCGAGTCGGGTCGTATCGATTCGGATCGTGTCGATTCGGGTCGTGTTGATTCGGGTCGTGTCGTGCCGAGTCAACAGTTTGAGTCGAGTCGTGTCGAATCGGATCGTGTCGAGTCGGGTCGGGTCGTGTCGAGTCAGGTCGTGTTGAGTGTGGTCGTTTCGAGTCGGGTCGTGTCGAGACGTGTCGTGTCGAGTCGGGCCGAGTCGTGCCGAGTTGGGTCGAGTCGGGTTGATTTGCTTCAGTTGCATGTTCATTTCATCTCTGTCTCCTGTGAAATTACAAATAATTCTCTGTACTGGGAATCTCTGAAATCAGGAAATCTCCAATATTCAGAACGCAAATACCTGAAACCTAAAAAAAAATTGCAGATATCACAGATGGTGATCAGAATATTCATCACTTTGCAGTGCAACACTTTTCAGCCCAGAAGTTTATTAAAGTTGAATAAAATCGCCTAACGTCAATCAGACCTTAATCCTTATAGTCTCACCACAGAGGCTCAGCCAGGCGAGTCAAATTGAGTTAAGTCAGGAGTCGAATCGAGTCAGTTTTGAATTCCTGAAGATTAAGGTAGCGTAGTGGAAGTGCGATAAGTTAACCAAGGTATTATCGACGAGATCGACGACCCCCGTCTGGTGTGAACGCACATCCAAGCCAATGTCGAGGCGAACTGGAAGACTTTTTACTTCTTCTTCTTCTTCTTAGGTCTGCAGAACCCGGTGTGTGAAGACAATGTCGGAGGGCGTGTCCGTGGCGCTTCCAGTGTCTTGCATATGAATCCAGTTAGACAGAAGAGGTGAGGCGTGAACAATGAACGAAGGTTGTGGAGAGGAGGAGGAGGAGGAGAAGGAGGAGGAGGTGGAGGAGGAGGAGGAGGAGGACGAAGAGAAAGAAGAGGAATAGGAGAAGGAAAATAGGGACCAAGGGGTCCCCTGTCGGCATGCACCGCCTTTGTAATCCTTTGTAATAAAAGGAAGAGAAAGCAGAACAGAGAGAAAGGAAAGGAATGGGACAAATGAGAGGAGGAGTAAGCGAAGGGTAAAAGGAGTAGGAAGAACAAGAGAAAAATCAGGAGGGGGAAGCTGACAAGGAAGAAGTCATGATTTTCTTTGGCATATCGGGAGTACGTAAGAAGCGAAAGCATGAAACTTCTAGTCGTGGTTTGAGAAAATAGGGATGTGGCGACTAGATTGTGGCTTCTCATAATGACCCAAGACATTATCCTGTCCAGGAGTTTCTCCTAAGTGAATAAGACTGACTGGTGTTTGTCATAAATAAATATATGAAAGCATTGAAGACGCCTCAATAGACAAATGGTGAG
>NC_134800.1:25816346-25833846 GCF_046742065.1 Oratosquilla oratoria
TCTTTATATTAATGATTCTATGTAAGCTTGTAAGCTTGTAGTCATATGTGCCTGCGTGCACAAGTATGCGTTTGTTTGTGTATATGTGATGATCGTGCACTTGCGCTTTCGTATGTTTTTTCTTCGCGCACGCGTGTGTGTGTCTGTCTGTCTATATGGGCGTGTGCATGCATGTCCAGAAAAAGACGAAAGAGTAGTAGAACAGGTTGAAAAACGGGAAGCAAGAGAAGAAGAAAGAGAAACAGGAGGAGGAGAAAGACTACGGTGGTGACGTCATTGCCTACGATAGAGATGACATGAAGATGGCGAAGTGGAAGAGAAGGGGGATAGGAGGAGGAGGATAGGAAGGTGGAGGGGGAAGAGGAAGACGAAGGAGGAGGGAGAAGAGGAGTGAGGGTGGGGGAGGAGAGTGCCAGCAAAGCAGCACGCGTCATGAGGTTAACACGCAGCCAGCAAGTGCCACAACACTTTATTATTGAAGGCGACTTGTGACCGAACTGGCCTTCGGTCACGACCAATTCTCTTCACTTTGTGTGAATCCCGTTCAGGAATCTCTTTGGTGGGAGTCTACAGTGAAATTCTTTCCTTTTTTTTTAAGTATCCTTGAATGAGGACCTGTCTCGAACCTATTTTGTGAGAAATTATGAAATCTCCAAAATTTCATTGGAGACTCGTTCAAATATCCCTTGTTGGGACCTGACGCGATTTCCTTGTATTAGAATTTTTTCACAACGACACTTTCCACAATTTCTTAGAGTTTTCTAAAGTAGTACTTAAAAGAAAGCCCTATTTCGAACTCAAGATTATTTTGATTTACCGGGTCCCTTAGCAAATTTCTTGAGGAATCCTTTTGAAATATCACTCTGAATGTAGTTTCTTAGTTCTGTATTTTCTAAAATATGCTTTAACCATATGGCATTATTTGAGATGTAAAATTTAGTCTAAGCATCTCAGCGAGAAAATTCTCCATAGTACAATCGTAGCCAAACTATTTTAAACAATCTGAGTATTTTCTTATGCCAATATATATTTGATGTACATTTTTCTGTGTAGTATTCTCCTTACAGTGAAATATGTTTTCTTGTGGAGAAAAAATATATGCCGAGGGCTCGTAACAAATGATCTACATAAGAACTATTATGTAATTCAAGAATTTTGACGACGTCCTGACGGCCGGACTGAATCCGACGGACTAAATCCGACGTAGGATTGTTGCGACAGGAGGCCTAGCAAGCCGGTAACATAAAAATACTTTGTCCGTGAAGAACCATATACTTAGCTTCGGAAGGGGAATGAGGAACTATTAACTAAATGTTTTTAACTTAAAAAAAACTCTGGTATAGTATGATACAATATTGTATGGTATGATATGATTCACTTCTCTTATGACCTAGGACCTCTCGAAGGGCCCATGAGCCCCTCTTTGAAGAAACCACAGTGATGAAATTATTATGACTAAGATGCAAATATTTCTCGTTTGTCGGCAAATGCCAAAGGTCCCTTGTCACCAAGAAGCGCCTGCAATGGCTTGGTGTGACGAAAAGCAGGAGATGAAGAGTCAAGCACTACCAGTAGCCGAGAGTAAAATGAAGTAATTTAATTAATGTTTGTTTATGTCAAAGGATTAGGATTGATGTCAAAGGAATAGGATTTATCCTTTGATGTCTAATTTGGGTTATACTACATGACGTGGCTTCCTCGGGTATCACCAGCGCCGACCGTTTCTATTATACTGTGCGCGTTGGAATGTAGGGCTGTTTTGCCTGCTGGCAATCGATATTATTCAGCTAAGGATAAGTTGAGAAGGTTCTTAATAAACTCAACAGGCATTAGCCAAAATAGTAATGTAAGATTGATATTAGTGTCCTGAATATTTTTTTTAGTTTAACGAGTTAGCTATAACTCATGCCTTTCGACCCATAATGAGGTCGGACAATAAATGAATAAATAATTCAATAAGTAAATAAATAAACGAGATAATGATAAATTTGCTAGTTTATCTAAATTAATTTAAAAAATTCGCTCCGTATTAGCTTCAATTGCTTGATGCCTTTTATTGGTTTCACCTACGAAGTCGTAAGGTCGATATCCAGACCCTATTCCAATTATCGTTTCACCCTTGCTATTCCCCAATGGCCTAAGATAGCATCTTAAGATGCATATTGAGCAAGCCCATACTGGGATTGGGAAGGTTGTGTGATAATAAAGAAAATTATCAATGCAGTCGTAGGTACGCGTGTTAATATAATTTGATGTGAAAGTTTTTGCAGTCTTGGTCTTATGGTAACTATGACCCCAATTTAGAAACTTTCACAAGTTTACGGAATTCATTTGTCGTTACTCCAAGTCCAGAATCTTTTGCATGTGGTTGTTCCAAGGGAAAGTGATAGAAATAATCACTGCACAAGAAAACAAGAAGACCTTAGATCAAAGACAAGCAAGAAATAGAGATAATTTTTGTAAAATAAACTTAAAAAGATAACTGGGGCCGGATCGTCTTAACAAGACAACTAAGAAAATTACAATAGCCCAAACTTACACCCAAAAAAAGGAAATTACAAAATATGAGAGACTTAAGACACTTTCGGACGCATCGACTTTTTGCCGTCCATTATGGTGACGGCGGCGGTCGTGTACGGTGTTTTGCCGTGGTCGACGCGCATTAGAGCGCTGTTGTACCAAAGGTTATTCATTCTATAGGTTCAACGCTGTGTCGTTCACGATGAACGGCGAAAAATCTATGCTTCCAAAGTCAATCAAACTCACAAATTTCGTTATCGGTTTTCGGATTTAAGTTTTGAATATCTTCGTTATCTTAGTTTACTTACTATGGTGGTATGGCTATTTCTTTTCTTTTCTTTTTTTCTTTATTTTTTTCATAGTTTAGTTGTTAAGACTTTATCCTTGTTTCTTGTATTAGAGCATACCTTATAGGTCTTAGCATCCATTGTTTCCCATACCTAGTAGTCTACAACCTTTTATATTGTCTTGATTCAAAGTCACACACAATGTCATGTATTTATGTAGTTATTACAAAATGCAAAGTTACTTATTTACCTGATCGGATGTAGTAGTTTTTTTAACTTGTATGCCATTAGGTATTGTTCATTCCAAGCATTATAGGAAGCAATAATGTAAATACCTTAAATCATTCCATAGTATTACTTGATGTTAGCCTTTTAGTTAACGGTGATTTCTTGTAGCTCAATAAAGTCACCTGGCTTAAACCAAATCGTAAGTAGACTCTGGGAGTGAAACAGTTAAAGAAAGACTTTATTTAACTGTTTCAATCCCAGAGTCTACTTACAAAGATTAAAATGGTACAGAATATATAATACTATAAATATACCATAGAATATATTCATATTAATATCAAATAAATATTACGAATCACAAAGGGTTATCGTTTGCTCTGAGTGAAATATATTCAGACCTAAAGTACCTCTTCGGTATCTCGTGTGTATGTGTATGCATATATATATATATATATATATATATATATATATGTATATATATATATATATATATATATAATGCAAAAAGATCACAAAACCATGTGATCCAATAAATTGCTGATAACTACAAAGGAAACCGAAAAAGAAACTATAATTCCCAAGCGCTTTCACATCTTCCCCTGAAGACGTAAAATATCACGAAAGCGCTTGGGAATTATAGTTTCTTTTCCGGTATCCTTTGTGATTATCAGCAATATATGTATATATATATATATATATATATATATATATATATGTGTGTGTGTGTGTGTGTGTGTGTGTGTGTGTGTGTGTGTGTGTGTGTGTGTGTGTGTGTGTGTGTGTGTGTGCGTATGTGTATATATACATATCCTTTTGTTTTTTAGGGAAGTATTCGGTTTCATTGCTCGTTTACCTTTCTCTTGCATTTCATAGTTGGCGACGGGATCGTTTGATACGTACGTTGTATCTTTTTTCCAGTATCACGTGTTCTTAGTTGTACCCCGTGAAACCATTAGGTATCAAGGTAGAATCTTGAGCTTATCCAGAAAGTAAAAAGAAAAGTAATAATGATATCGAAAGTAACTCTGCATGCAGTTTCTTAGTTCTGTATTTTCTAAAGTATGCTTCAACAATATGGCTTTTTTTGAGATACAAAATTTAGCCTAAGCATCTCTGCGAGAAAATTCTCTATGGTACAGTCGTAGGCAAACTATCCTAAACAATCTGAGTATTTTCCTATAGCAATATGTATTTGATATACATTTTTTCTTTGTAGTATTCTCTTTACAGTGAATTATGTTTTCTTGCAGGGAAAAATATTTGTCGAGAGTTCGTAACAAATGTTACATCTGCATAACAACTATTACTTTATTCCTGTCTTTTATGCTTGTCCCTCTGTCCATCAGCGAGTCATTGTATTAAGTGTTGCCTCAAATTTCACTAAGCAGGAAACCCGGAGCCCCACGGTGGCTGGCAACGGTCCTTTGGTCCTCCCACAAATACTTTCCGGGAAGAAATTTCGGACTTGTCTCTGTTGTATTAGTATTAGGGGATACCTCCTGAAATAAATTAATTGATAAATAAGTGAGAAAGTAAGTAAATAAATAGCTGGTATCGTTGCACGTACGAGTTTTCAAAATTTGACTTGAAACAAGACACGTTCTTCTCGTTCATCTTCCGGGTCGTACCTGGCTCTCCGCAGCGGCAGCGGACGTCGAACGGTTACCTCTTGATACGCCCGGTCAGATTTGACGCTCAGGTTTGTTATTCAATTTGAAAAGACGAAGGGAGAATTGATTTTGGTTTTCAGTGTTCTCATTCACGGGCCTGGTTGCCGAGATTGGATAGCGTATAAAAAAGTCATATTTTTTCGTCTTCTTTCATTTGCTTTAAAGAAGCTTATTCGAAGATGTCTTGGAAAAAATGAGGAAGGTCTCATCATAGTTCCTCGGCCAAATGCCGGAAGAATTTTTTTTTTTGTGGGTTCCATAATACAATTTTTTATTCATGGCCACTTCGTGAGTGGCCGATCTTCGTAAAAGAATCTGCAACTCTGTAACCACAGGGTATATCACCACGCCAAATAAAATCACGTTGAAAGAGTAGAATTGAAATCAGATTCGTTCAAATAATCGCTGAAGATATTGGCAGATGTGTAGATCAGCTAAAGTTGATAGAACATAGGGACCTGTTGGGTATTATTTTTTCATTTATTGTTTTCATTTATTTTTGTTTTATTTTTGAAAGATGATCTGAAAAGTGGTTAATGAAATTTCTTTCAAAAATGGAATTGGTGAAAAAATATATATATGAACAAATATAGGAGAGAAAGATATTGGCATATGAATACTTATGATACTGGCTAACAAAGATTTTTCGTTCATATAAAATGATATGAATTTCTTGAGTTTTTTACACGCTAGATCCAAATGTTTCAGGTATATATATATATTTCCTAAGATGTTTGCTTATCACTTTATGCTGCAGATCTGCCAGCCGTTTTATGGAGCATTTAAAACACGAAATATAATTTCTTTCATTATTAATGTAGAATTCAGTAGATATATTTTAAAAGCATAATCTAGAAAGATAAGTCAGCAGAAGCGTGCAGAAAAATTATTGGAATATTCAAATAGTGACTACTCCTAAATAGCAGTTACAGGTGATGTGTAAGTATTGTCTTTCACTGAATGAATATGTTGTGATTGTAGTCGAGTATTATACTTATGCTCCATCCACCATTGATATGCAAAGAAACTTTACGTAATGAAAATAAATAGAAAAAAAAATTGATACACCAGTGTTGAGTTGACATACAAGATACAAAAACGTTACTTCATACTACTTCCTAAAATTCTGTGAGCATTATTTTGGTTTTAAAATGAATGATCAGACCAAAGTTAATCCTCATATTTCTTGTATGTGATATGTTTTCTAAAATGGTTCATGTAGAATGCTTTATGCTCCTATGATTTGTGATAACCCAAAAATTACCGATGGCTACATGTGCTTTACATATATAAATAGTATAACATGAAAATACGAGTATACATCCAGATATTCTAATATATCATTTGTTATGAGGCCGCAACCTCAAATTCAAGAATTAACCACGTTATAACCTGCAACAAGAAAGTAATTTGTTTTAAACAAATTACTCTTCAGGTAAACCTTAATTACCTCACCCACGAATTATATTTATCCGAAGAGCAAAGTAACATTTATTTCTGAAATGAATGAATAAATAAATAAGTATGGATAAATATGGATAAATAAATAAAAAATGGAAAAATAAATAAATAAAGAGTTTGCTTATA
Organism: Oratosquilla oratoria; assembly: GCF_046742065.1. Classification (NCBI taxonomy): domain Eukaryota; kingdom Metazoa; phylum Arthropoda; class Malacostraca; order Stomatopoda; family Squillidae; genus Oratosquilla; species Oratosquilla oratoria. Next base: position 25,822,639 of record NC_134800.1, read on the forward strand.
TCATGATCGTCATATCGTTATGATTTTTTTCTCTCCTTTGAAGACAGTGAAGTATTTTGCAAGGATGTTCATTCTAGTATGAAGGGGAGTGGCATTTGTTTAAGCATACATTTCAATAGAACTTAAAAGTTATTATTTTTCATAATATAAATAAATTAGTCTCCTGTGCTCGAACATCTAGGTCACGCAGCCACATCGAAAGAATCATATGAAACATAAAGCTTCTTTTGAGATATATATATATATATATATATATATATATATATATTTATATATATAATATATATATATATATATGTATATATATATATATATAAGTAGGACGACTTTAAGTTAAATTTATGTGGTGACCTAAGAGTTGTGACATTTTTACTCGGAATGCAGCTTGGTGGCACAAACTTCTTTAATGAGATGAATGCGAGCATAACATTCCTGTAAAGGTCTTGTGATGTTTTTACCCCAGCTCTTACGGTTAGGATGCGAAAGTAAAGATTTTTGTTCCAGTAAAGTTTGGGTCATTTTATCAATTTTTGGTTCGAGAAGTCAATAGACAATCTTGATTTTTTTCCTAATATGAACGATATTTCAGTATATTGATTACTCTCTTTTTCAGAAATGAATACGATATCATACTTTTCCTGACAAATGAGAATTTTACAGTCTTTATGTCCGTCAACTGAGTAAAATCAGAGTTCGATGTGTACGAACAATGTGAGTTCGAAAACATTCAAAACTACTCGTATCATTAAAAAAAAAAATTATCGTTCATGGTTATGAAACGTTTTAGAGAACTTACATTATACTTTAAAGTAAATGCACTACAATAATGAATCCCAAGAAACTTGCATTGGATATCAGTATCATCTGAACATTCACACACACACACACACACACACACACACACACACACACACACACACACACACACACACACACACACACACACACACACACACACACACACACACACACACACACACACACACACACACACACACACACACACACACACACACACACACACACATACACACACACACAACCCAATGGCGCAGTGGTGGCGTTCGCGGCCGCCACTACGGCGGTCCGGATTCGAATTCCACCTAGGGCTGAGATATTTTCAGTATCGCTGTGATGCGAGTCGTTACTCCATCTCTCGTGGGCGGAGGGTTGTGTGTGTGTGTGTGTGTGTGTGTGTGTGTGTGCGTGTAAGGTCACAGCAATGCTCATAGATCAGTCATATATGATGTGAGCTCTCTTCCGGGAGGGAAATAGTTGTCGATCATGAGTCCAACACGTGATCCAAGACCATGGTGAATCACACACACACACACACACACACACACACACACACACACACACACACACACACACACACACACATATATATATATATATATATATATATAATATGTGTGTGTGTGTGGGTGTGTGGGTGTGGGTTTGTGTGTATAAACCAAATGCAGAGAAATCTATTTCAGTGAAACCATATCAAAAACGTGATGGAACTCCAATTGGTATTTGGAAAATTCTCAAAGACAGCATTTATACATTTTATATGAAAATCGATGTAATATAGAAACTGTAAGAAACTTTTGTAATCATCTATATACTATTCATTCTCTTCAACCCGACGAACTTGATAGGAATAGAACTATTTATTTCTACATGCATGTTCCCTTTTCTTAGAATACAACCTTTGCCCTTATATAGGGTGAATCTGACTTAATGAAAATGTCCCTACTTATAGGAAGGTCTATGGGTCCTGTACACTAGTATATAGGAACACTGTGACACCTTGTTCAGGGAGGTGTATCTTCAGGTAAACGTTGTATCTTCAGAAAGGTGTTCAGGGGTTCTTCCTTGGGTGTAGGGGAGGCTTCCGTGTGAAGCTGCACTCTACAGCCGTTGCATGCCTCGCCAGTATTACCGCAATGGACCAGAGACTAAAAATTATACATTTGCCAAGAAAATTAAATTTCCTTAGACCCAACGTAGTGGAGGGGGAGGTGAGGGAAAAGAAGGGTGGGGAAAGGGGTTAATGGGAGTGGAGGGGGGAGGGGATTCCTTGTATTTCGTAGACTATTCATGGGCCGTATTCACGCGGTATTCGTGGTAGGTATTCTTTCTGTGCTAATTATGAATGCGCTTTGCCACTCGGGCCCACACGCAATCGGGCTCTTCACGAAATTTCATTAACCGCTACAATTCGGTGACGACGCTCACAGTAGTGTCTGTCATATTCAACACCAAACCTTTCTATTCAGCTCAGTCATGGACCCACTCTTTGGGCAATGTCTTTATCGGTCGAGACCCCTCTTTACCAAGAGGTTCGACCATCAGCTGAAGGAAATCCTCTGGTATTAGTCATGAGACACTGAGACTGTCACCGTATTGTAAGGTAAAATCCCTTCGTGGGAGAGTGATGAGGTGTGGAGTACGATTAGGTGTGGAGTGTGATTAGATGTAGAGTGTGATTAGGTGTGGGACGTGATTGGGGCTTGAATTCGGAGTGTCAGGGTGATTAGTGGTGAGGGGGGGGGGTACCTGGAACACAATTAGAGAAATTTACTCTTTCCTTACTGCAGTGAAGGTAATGGATTATTTTTGTTATGGCAAACGATTTTATTCAGCTGAAACGTGTCCCCCGTCCTGAAAGAGATCTTCATCGATCGAGACCCCTTTCAGGGTCATGCCATGTTAGGTTAATGTGACATCACGAACACGTGGAAGGAGATGCGAGTCACACGCGAACGTGTGATTTCATGTTTGCCTGAGCGTATGCGTGTAATGTTGTATTTTGTGTGTGTGTGTGTGTGTGTGTGTGTGTGTGTGTGTGTGTGTGTGTGTGTGTGTGTGTGTGTGTGTGTGTGTGTGTGTGTGTGTGTGTGTGCGCGCACGTAGTCATATTATTACATTATATAACATACGTTATACAATATACGTTATATCATACCGGGTATCACTTTATCATGATGGATGTTGTAAAGTAATTCCTTGCAGTTGTGTGGCTGGTCTTAATAGCAAAAGGCTTGGATGCAATAGTGTGTATATCCACGGTCATCGACTAACGATCAAAAGGCACCTGGATCTTTCGAGAGTACAAAGACAGACATAGTTTCTAGCTAAGAGAATAATAGAAGGGATACTGTGAGTTTTCTTTATGTCCCATAAACCACTAATAAGTATATACTAAAGATACACATACACGGGCGCGCATGTACACACACATGCGCGCGCGTTCACACATACGCGCGCGTGTGCACACACATATGCGCCCGCGCACACACACAGATGCTCCCACGCGCGCACACACACACACACACACACACACACACACACACACACACACACACACACACACACACACACACACACACACACACACACACACACACATGCACGCACACATACACACACACACAAACATAGCCTTGTAACCTCGTTTAGATATGGATGCTTGCATAGTTTAATATCCTCGTATATTTATCACTATATCCTTCAATTTTCTCTATACAATATATCTAGTGAATGCTTCGAGGCCACTCTACGCGTTTCGTTCCAGAAAGTGGAAACGGAACATAATGGCCCATTTCTGTGGCGTCAATATGTTTTACGAGGAAATAGTGACAAAAGATATGACGTGTCTTTACAGTGACGTCAGTGTATCATGATGTCATTTTCCTATGACGTCATATTTAGGTATATAAGACTTTGGAAGAAAATTTAATGTCTAGTCGTCTTCCCCTGGTTTACCCTGCAAAGTCCGAAGCCGTCAGCAATGACACATATTATCATGAATGCGCCGAGTCAGAGTTTGTGGAAATAGACGATTATGGAAATTTCTCACACTTCCACTCAGCTAATGAGTCACCCAGAAGGTTAGAGGGCGCAAAAGCTTATACAGACTTGGCAATCTCGCAGGCAGGCGCCAAATCCATCATCACCGCATCTAGAAACATGCATGCAGTTACATTACACGCGGGCACCTAACTAGACGCCTCTTCTAGAGACGAGACCGTAAGCGGGGTTAAAGCATGCTAGATAAGCCACGTGACAAACTGATGTTTGGTGATGAGTCAGGGTACTTCTATTTGCTCTGAATATTCTTTTTATTAATACCACAGCAGATGTTTGTACAAATTCCCGTGTTTCCATACGCCATTCAAAGTGTTCCCCTTTTCTCTCTCTCTCTCTCTCTCTCTCTCTCTCTCTCTCTCTCTATATATATATATATATATATATATATATATATATATATACATATATATATATATGCGTATATATATATATATATATATATATATATATATATATGTATAATATTCATTTATCTTTTTTTCTTTCCTTTTTTCTCCTCTTTCCCCTCCCCACATCTGCAACGTTAGTGTCCCCCTTTTTGTTTCTTGAATGTTAATATATTATATAATTAATTCTTAGAGACCTTATTAGACATTTGCTGTATTCGACAGTCATCTTATTGCGCCTTCCATCTGGTACGCCGTACTGTACCTCCTCGAGTCTCTATTGTTTCCTTAACTATTCCTACTGTTCAGCAACCTATCAACTTTTTAAGGAGATTATGTTGACCATATATGCCCATCTTTATATGTAACCTTGTTAAACTATCGAGCTGTCACGGCATCATACATCTACACTTGCTGCTGCTGGTTCTGAAGCTGCACGGACTGCTACTATCCCTGCAGCTGTGTCTGCTGCTAAGCTCCTGCTGCTGCCGCCGCTTCGTGTCTGTGTGAAACTGCGTGACTTCATAGAATATTACGAGTGCTCGCCTGTGCTCGCGTGTGGCAGAGTCCAGTTCGAGGCCACTAATAGATAATCACCTTCGCGCCTTTGGCGATTTTCTTTTTTCTTTCTTCTTCTTCGCCCGCCTGACTGTCTGTCTGTGTTTGAGGTATTCATTCGCTTTATTACTACGACCGTCGTTCACACGCGCAGTTGGCAAACAGTCTTTTTTTGGGGGGGAGGGGAGGTAGAGGGAGGAGGGGGGAGGTATAGACTCCATCTCCACAAAGTTTAACTGCGAAAGTAACTTAGACTTCAAGAAGAACTTTGAACAATGGTTTCAAGTGCATCAAAAGCGACCTGGGCCTCACCTTTGATGCACTTGCTCTTCTGGACAAGGCTCCTTCAAGCTCTCGTTCCTCGCCTTCATCCTGACCCTTTGATGACGTCCCTACGGATCAGAGTTACGCAGTATTATCTCATGATTAGAGATTCATTATTATACAAAAATGGGGATCATAACTAAATTTCTTTTCCTTCTTTTCTGCTGCTCTCATTAAATAATTTCTTTACGAACTCAGTGTATTCATCTCTTTGGCGTTCTATTATTTCCTTGGATAGAGGCGCTGTTTGTAGGTAATGGAAGACTCCTATTCCTGTTTCATCCCCCCTTTGTTACCGTTACCGTTTCATTAACTCTTAAACTTGCCCCCATTTGCACCCGTTACTCATTCTCTCTTTCTCTCCTCTCTCTCTCTCTCTCTCTCTCTCTCTCTCTCTCTCTCTCTCTCTCTCTCTCTCTCTCTCTCTCTCTCTCTCTCTCTCTCTCTCTCTCTCTCTCTGTCTGTCTCCTTTCTCTCTCTCTCTGTCTCCTCTCTCTCTCTCTCTCTGTCTCCTCTCTCTCTCTCTCTCTGTCTCCTCTCTCTCTCTCTCTCTCTCTCTCTCTCTCTCTCTCTCTCTCTCTCTCTCTCTCTCTCTCTCTCTCTCTCTCTCTCTCTCTCTCTCTCTCTATCGCTCTCACACACACACACACACACACACACACACACACACACACACACACACACATATATATATATATACATACATATATATATATATATATATATATATATATATATACATATATATATATATATATATATATATATATATATATATATATACATATATATATATAAATACATATATATATATATATACATATATATATATATACATATATATATATAAATAGATTTTATATATATATATATATATATATATATATATACATATATTTATATATACATATATATATATAAATATGTATATATATATATATATATATATATATATTATATATATATATATATATATATATATATATTCCCCCATGTAGCTATTTCCACGTTATCGTCCACCCCCTCCCTGTCTGTTTATCGCCAATTATAATCACCTTATCCTTCGACATGGTGACATACTCTATAACGTTTGTTATGGCAAAGGGCAGATGACTTCATTCAGCGAAAAGGATGATCTAAATGAAGGTGGAGCTTGTTTTACTGGGCCTGTGTGCCCATCAAGACATGACCCTGTATGTCTTTCGTAAAGGACCCATCCTCTGCCCTAAGGTTTCAACAAAAGTTCCCCACCGATATGAGGCTTGCCCACAGTACAATGCGATGAACAGCAATAAGTTGTCTCTAACTAAACGCATATATTCTCACTGGTCAATACCCCATCTTTAGAATACTCGGTTTCACAAGGATGAGTTTCCATGTTAACACCACAATATTATTCCCATACCCAATTACTAATCCTATTTGTTTTATACATTTGATCAGATCAACGCCATTCCTCACTCTATATTCCTCTTGTCTTCCTACCCCCATTTGCCTATATAGTTTCGTCCTCTCCTCTTTCCGCGGCTTCCCTCAATAATTTCTTGTGTCTCTTCTGTACCGCTCCTTTTACTCTTTCCCTCCTGTTCTTTGTATTTTCTTTTCTTACTCTTTTTTTTTCTTTGTTTCCCAACACGCTTTTCTCGTTTCTCTGTTATCATATATCTTTTCTCGTGTCCTCTGTTCCTTTCACCATTTTTTCTATCCTCCTTTCTCTTTTCTTCTCTCACCGTTCTCCTTTCTCATTTCTCTATTCTCTTTTCTCCTATTTACTTCATTTTTTTTCTGTTCCATCCTTCTTTATCTTTTTCCCTTTCACCTTTCATATCTTTTATCATTTCCCCTCGTTCCTTAATTTTTTCTCCATTCTTCATTGTCCTTTCCTTTTCTATATTTCCTTTCTCTTCCTCGCTTGTCATTTCCCCTTTTCCATTTTTTCTTCCCCTTTCCTCCTTTTCCCTTTTCTTCCTTTTCCCCTTTCCCCTTCTACTTCCCCCTTCCCCTTTCAATTTTCCCTATATCATCATTTCTCCCTTTCCCTTCTTTCCCCTTTTTCCTTTTCCTCCTTTCCCTTTTCTTATTCTTCATGTTTTCTTTTTGTCTCCTTTCCCTTCGTCCTCTCATCTCATGCACCTTGACGGACTCCAGAACTTCCTCCTTTTCTTCAGGACTCTCAGGAGCTTACTCCTGCATTTCTTGGGGCGACAAAAACAAGCCGGGGCGGCGCAATCATTAGCGCTGAGCGAAGCTGAGACTCATAAAGATTCTGCGTCCACGAGGGAAAAAAGCATCAAGGTGCCATAACCTCTTTGAGTAACGCAACAACGTCAATGTGAGAACAGGTCCGAGTTTACACAAACACACACACACACACACACACACACACACACACACACACACACACACACACACACACACACACACACACACACACACACACACACAAACAAACAAACATACACACATATTCAGAAATAGAGGGAGAGAAAAAATGAGACAGCACAAGAGAGAGAGAGATAGAAACAAACAGACACAGACCATGAAAGACAGACTTCGCACAGACAGACCACACAATGAACCCTGTTACTTTTCAATGCATAACCCTTGATTCCCCTTATTAGTACTCTGAAAATTTATTTCTTTTCCATCAAACTCTATCTTTGACTCTTCTCTTAACTGGTTGCTGTACTTTATTTCTTATCGATAACACGTCCCTTTTTTATTTGAATTGTAAAATAACGACCATTATTCTTACATTTTGGTTTAGTGTAGAACGCGTCAGTAGTATGTAATCTTTTTTATGAACGAACCAAAATCTTGTTACATGATTTGAAGTAGAGTGACCAGGTAGACCTACAAAATCTAACAAGGAGTCCTACACTCAGACCTGATGAACATATATTTGAATATTAACTTTTCCTTTCTAAATAACAAAGTCTTTATACTAATAACCGACCGAACCTGTTGATTAAGAGAAAAAGCGTCACTAAAACGTAACATATCGCCATGAAAATGACGTGAATCGTGGAACATTGATCAAAAACGTTTTGGCTAGTTTCAATTCAATTCAACATTTCACGGTCATGTCAAACATAACTTACTATATCCACTGCCAGATGTGCGATGTCACTTAACCGATCGTGTTCATGGAACTCCCACGGGCAGGATGACCAGTGTCTGATGTTCCATTTTTACCCACCAACTACATGAACATCCCACTGTGCTGACTTCCTCTTCCTACTTGTCCTCATTTTTTCTCCATAATTACATAATCTTCTAGGAGCCCTTGTCCATCTACTTCCTCTTCCCACCACGAATCTACTTCCAGACTCCACTCTCTTGTATAAGCTCCCCAAAATAGCAAAACTCCATACACCTCCTACCCTGTCTTTTCCATATACTTCATTCTACCTCCAAAATCGTGACGTCATTAAACTTAAATTCTCCCTCCTTTTTTTCTCCTTTCTCTTTGTTCCTTTTTTCACTTTCTCTCATCTTCCTATCTCATTTTTTGTCTTCCTTAGTCTCGTTTTTATCTCTCTATCCCACCAGTCACCTCCTGTCATCTCCCTCCCCCATTTTCCACCTCTCTGTCATCTCTCTCTCTCAACTTGCCCACCTTCTAACCTCCCTCGCCTCTTGTTGGGGCTTTGTTTATGCTCGCCTCCTGCTTAGACACAACAGGAGATATGGAAAAAGAACTTGAGGTCTTGACTACTAAGTCTGAACATAAATTTGTTTTGTTGTGATTGTTCGAGGTTCGTTGTGATTGGTCGAGCTGCTCCTAGTTAATTGGACCTCGGCTGCTTATCCTGTAATGGGGCCTCGTATATTCCGCCCTGCCTGCCTGCGATCAGCTCTTGCGAAACAGCTGATAAGGAGTTTGTTCAGTCCGCGACGAGGCTTCTAGGTCTGCCGACACGTATGAGTTTTTTTTTTTTTTTTTTTTGTGCGTATGCTCTGTCACATGATCTGTCACGATAGCCTGTTGATTTTAACTTTAGAGAAATCTAAAATGACTGAAGAATTGTGTAATGTATTTTAATGCTATTCTTTGTGAGAAGAGTATAATGATATTGAGGAAAAATGACGCAACACAAAAACGCAGATTATTTGTAAATTAATGAGACTTGTAAAATGATTGTTTTCAGTCGATTGAGAGAACAGAATTTGTCAGGTTTGAATCGAAAATGGATAGGAAAATTATGAAAGGAAATCTTAACACAGGAATGATGGAGGAAAAATGACACACAAAAACGCACATTATTTGTAAATTAATGAGACTTGTAAACTGATTTTTTCAGTCGTTTGAGAGAAGAGAATTTGTCAGGTTGGAATAGTAAATGGAGAAAAACATTATGAAAGCAAATCTTAACACAGGAATGATGGAAGAGAATCTTTGTCAGCATAAAATGAACAAAGTATAGTATGCAGTCTTAAGTCACTGCTTGATCCGGGTTGTGTTTTCCGGAAGCTTCAATGGAACCGGACATAACAGTGAAAGTGGAGGGTGGGGAGGTCAATACACCAGGTATTTACTTACGACACTTTGCCCCATATACAGGGAATTTGAAAAGAACACAAGAAGCTGTTCTATTTTGTACATTATTTGCAAGCATTGTATTGTGTGCAGGTGGCATAATCAGAAGAGTGCTGGTCTTGCATCAGTTTAGTTATGAGTTCGAATCCTGCACACCTCTCCCATTCCCAGCAGTGACTCTTACCTGCCCCAACAGTCCAAGTGCACAGGACAAATGGTGACGGTTTCTGCCGCAGCTGCGCGCCTCCTGGCGTAGGCTTTTCACATTTTTTCTGATGTTAATCATGTTTGTTGGATATGTATCATACATAAGAGGTTCCGGTTGGCAATGGTATGTTGGCAATACTAGTAATCTTAATTAGTCTGATTCTATAGGAATAAATTGCCCAAGCTGATTTTCAAATTTGGCTTTTTGCGATCCTTAGGAATAGTCAGGGATAGTCTTTTCATAGTGTACTTGCCAAAAAAAGGTAATATTGGTGTTGAAATTCTCGTTATAAAAAATATGGAATAAAAAATGAATAATGGCTGATTCGTTTCTTCCCTTTGGGAGATGAAGTGTGACTGAAATTTATCGACTGACTAGTAAACAAAAAATTCTTACGTGTAGTTTATGCTTTCACTCTCGAAATGCCCTTTGTAAGACGTACCTATAAAAAACTGTATGAAAGAATATTCGAAGAAGATTTTGATCGTCATGATAATGAAAAAAGAAAGAGGATATTTTCTTACAGTATAGCATTGGACATTTTATAAGAGAAATGATCAATGGAGTTTATCTCTGGAATGGTAATTCTTTGGGTCTGTATTCTGTGAACACAAACATATACATAAATCACGTGAAAACCACTGTTGGAGTAAAAAAGACTGTAATATACATAAATTATATATATATATATATATATATATATATATATATGTGTGTGTGTGTGTGTGTGTGTGTGTGTGTGTGTGTGTGTGTGTGTGTGTGTGTGTGTGTGTGTGTGTGTGTGTGTATGTGTTTTTTATTGTGTATTTAGTAGGAATTCCAAGGACACCTGTGAATAAGAAAGTTATCCTTTCTCGATCAGGTGACAATAAGATACCCCTTCCTTCCCTGCAGAGGAGGGCACCATCACAGCAGATTAAATGCTGACTGAGGCTGCGATGGTATGAAAAATATATTGATAAGATGGGCAGGGACTTATGAGGTTGGAGGAGAGTCGCATATGTTTGCGAACTTTGTGATGAGAATACGGACTTCAAGTGATTGGGGAAGAAATCTTTGATGAAAAAGGAGTCTGCAAATAATTGATTGACTGGTCAATTGATCGATCCAGCGACAGCTAGGTTTTAATATACCGAAAGATAAAATTTAAATACGAATATAAAATAAAAGTTAAAGTGAATATATCTTGAAAAAAGTAAAGTCCAAATGTTCTTCAGGATGTAGATGGAAACAGAGGAACAATTCATGAAATGTATTTGAATGTGAAAAATATAAAGAAGTTCGAGTTCCATATGGAGAGACGTGGTGACGATCATTAAATGGAGTTTCAA
>NC_134800.1:25838846-25841346 GCF_046742065.1 Oratosquilla oratoria
TTGTATTCATTGTACTTACGTTGATTTCATTGAAACTATTATACATGTACAGAAGATTTGTTACTTTTTCATGTTTCGTCCTAGGTGCATTCGCATTATACAGCTGTTTATGTAAGAAATTGTTTATTCTTTTCTGTGTTTTTTAGTCAGTTGTCATTGTCTTTTCAACTCTGTATTAAATTTCAAATATGTAATTTTTTGCACAACCATTTTAGTTGATACAATGCACTTACGTTCTTCATGGCTCAGGGCTACCTTAAATTTGCAACTGTTTCCACCCAGAACTTGTTTTCTGTATACGAGAACTTTTCTTCTCGTATTCATATACTCACACGCGATTTTTTATTTCATTTTCAGTCTACGTTACCTCAGACTTGTTTATACTCGCATGGAATCTTCCTGAAATGGCGAATACCATAGGAAAGGCCCAATTCTTGTATATATATATATATATATATATATATATATATATATATATATATATATATATATATATATATATATATTTATATATTCATATATTTGTGTGTGTATTTGTATATGTATATATGTAATGTACATGTTATAGACATACATACTATGTATGTGTTTACATAGGCCTTAATCTTCCTTATTAAGGGATTTAACAATTCACCGAGTCAGAATATACACTCCAACGATCCATTCATAACACCCCTTCTCATCTCAACAACTTGTAAATGAAGGGTGACCTGCTCCCGCTAAAACACATAGACTAAACGCAGTGCAGTGAGGTACAGCTTATCCAACAGTTTGCACAGCTTGAAGGACTATATATATATATTGTGTGTGTGTGTGTGTGTGTGTGTGTGTGTGTGTGTGTGTGTGTGTGTGTGTGTGTGTGTGTGTGGATATCCAGGACAAATATGATTTTTTTATTTACGTGAAGTAAGTTTTACATCCATGACATGCCTGAGCAAAAACGAAAAACACAGCGTTTGAATAAAATGCATTAAAAAGTTCTGATCCTTCATGGAATATACCAAAAGAAGTATTAAAGGATTTGCCTTAGAAAGTGGCAATTGAATGATGGAGGAAATTGTGGAGATAAAATGGAGGAAGGGTTGGAAAGCGCGTGAATTATGGATGCGATGCTTGATAACGGCTGGAAATGAGGATGGGGTGATAAACTTGCAAAGCAAATGAGAAAATGAAGGAAAAGTACGAAGAGAAAGAGCAGGAAACGGAAGAAAAGAATGGAAGTATGAGCAACACTAGTAACAGCAGTAATAGAAAAAAAAAACAGATAGTAGATTGCAAATACAGAAGGATACAGTGGAATAGGATCTTCAGGAGGCAGAGAGGAGGCCTGTAGGACGTAGGAGGCAGAGTGAAGGACGGAGGCGGACGCAGAAGAGGATGGGAAACCGTGGGAATATGGCGGGAGAGGTGAGGGGATCGCCAAGATGGAGGAGGAGATAGATAGATAATGGGGGACTAAGTGGATAAGGAGGAACGTTCGGCCGCAGGAGGAACCAACTTGGGTTTGGCTGCTGCAGGTAGTGGAGGGACAGGGGAGGAGGGGTGGAGGGCTGCAGGAGGGGTAAGGAGGCAGGGAGAGAGAGAAAAGGGTTAAATGAAGAGTAGGAAGAGCTAAAGAGTAAGGGAGGAACGGAAAAGTGGAGGGGCTGAGGGAGGGAGAGAGGAGGGTTAGAATAAGAGTAGGAAGGGCTATGAGGAAAGGAGGGACTGGAAAAGGGAAGAGGAAGAGGAAAAAGGTATAGTATAGGAGGAGGGCGATAAGGAGGGGTAAAGGAGCAGAAAGTAGGGTATAGAACGAGGGAAGAAGGGACAGAGGGAGTAGGTAGTGGGTAGGGAGTGACGGATGGAAGAAGGGTTACAGAAGGAAGTGGAAGGATGAACACGGAGGACGTGGGAGGTAAAGTGAAAGTCTACAGAAGGAGGAAGGAGGAAACTAGGGAGGACGAGGAAAAAGGAGGGTGAGAGAGGAAGGAAAAGAGAAGTTGAAGGAGGAGATGGAGGAGAAGGAGGAGGAGGAGGAATGGTGAGGAATGAAGGTAAAAGGGCTAGAGGAGGAGGAGGGGAGGTGAGGGAGCAAAGGATGAAGAAGGACGAATAGAAAGTGAGAGGAAGTGAGTGAGGGAGAAGGAATGGAGGAGTGAAGGGAGAGGAGGAGGAAGAAGGTCTAAATGTGGAGGAGGAGAAGGAAGAGAAAGAAGAACAGAGTAGTAAAAGAACTAGAGGAGGAGGAGGGAAGGTGAGAGAAAAAGGGAAGAAGAAGAATGAATAGAAAACGAGAGTTAGTAAGGGAGAGAGGAATGTAGGGATGAAGGGAGAGGAATAGGAAGAAGAGCTAAAGGAGGAGGAGGAGAAGAAAGAGAAAGAAGAGAGAGTAATAAAAGAGGAAGAGGAGGAAGTGGAACGAGATAGAAGGATGTGATAGGAAAGGGAAGGAAGAAATGAATGAATGGTGAAGCGAACACAGGAGGTGAAAGACGAGGAATCGGGAGAGAAGGGGAGA
>NC_134800.1:25848846-25876346 GCF_046742065.1 Oratosquilla oratoria
TATTTTGTTACTTTGTTATTTACATAATTTGTTAAAAGCTTAAGACCATCTACGGATGGTATTTAGGATAATAAAATAGTATTGAAAAAATGGTAAAATTTTTATTGAATAAAAAAAAAAATGGTGGAAGACGAATCTATTATTCCGTGTCTGGTTTTGCGAAGGGGATGTCCGAGATGAATAGTCACTGGTATCTGTGAGAATAAAAGAGAAAGTGACCACTGGTAATGAAGGAGCTAATTCGTACAAGCTAAAACCCGCTCGCCACCGCAGAGGTTTCCATTTGAAGTTTCCCGATGGCAGACGTGAAAAATAAATAAATAAATAAATAAAAATAAATAGATAAAAAATAGCCCAATATAAAGGTACAGGGTGGCCCAAAAATTGCGGAGGGGTTTTGGTTTTTGATAACTTCCTTGTTTCAAATATATGGATGAAACATTCATAAAATATAGAGGAGATGGTAGAAATTAATTTGCATTAGTCCTTTCATTAATACGTAAAACCCCCGAAAAAGCTAAATCAGTAACCCCGTTGAATTTTGGGACACGCTGTAGTTACTATCAAATCATGATTGAAAAGAGAATCTACGGTTTCAAGTACCCCGATTTTAAAGGACAAAAGATTGTCCCTCCACTTTTTCGGTGGAATGTTGTAGATAAGGATAGACGGGCTAGTTGAAAATTGCCAAGTATCCTGTATGCTATCTCTGACGTCATATTTTTAATCACATTACCAACCAATGCAATACTAATGGTAGTTTCAGACTCATTTTTTCGGAATCTGTTGCGAACACACAGACACACATTCATTTTGTTGATATAGATTTAATTTTTTTCCCTTGAGTTATGTAATACCGTGAGTTAAACAATGATAATAATACAATAATGTTAATGTTAATAATATCAATAATACAGGGGGCTTTTTCATCCTTACTAGAGAGGTAACCAAAGTAAAAAAGCATAAAATAAATCCACTCCCACCAATTTCATTCCCATACTTTCCACTCCCATTCACCACCCTTCCTTCCATCTTTTATTGACTCCTCCTGGATGACGGATCATCCCTGCATCTCGACCACTGCCTTGGGTCGGAACCAACGCAGCAAGACACAGCACATCCACAGCAAGGCCGCTTCATTTGATCGGTGACACACACACCCTCTCCGCCCCCTCGTACAGAAAAAGAGAAGACAGGGAGAAATTCTTTCGGGTTGCATAAAAATATTCACATATACTCCCTAACCCCCCCCCATCCCCCACTCACCACTGTCTTATGTCCTCTCCCTTCCTTCCTCAACAGACATTTCCCCCATCTTTCCCAACGCTCCTTTTACCACATCCATCTCATCCTCGATCGCGACCTCATATTCACTCCCCACACCTCTACCTTTCAAACTTCTTTCACTAGTCTTTCCTCACTCATTATTTCCACATGGCCAAATCATTTCAATACTCTTTCATCATCCTATCTCCCAACTCCTTTTCCACCCTCGCTCTCCTTCTCACCTCGTTTCTCAATCTATCGAGGAGATAATATATCATTATAATAATGATGATGAAGACATCATTCATTAACCCTCCCAAGCCGGGTAATATATTACATTCAATTACTTAATCTAATAAATTGTACATTTATTTTCCCGTTTCCTTGTTTGTCTGTTTCATGCTAGCAGATGATATTCCTCAACTGATGGGAACTTAATATTTTGTAGTAATATCCCCATCCATTAATATGTTTGAGGTGGGTTTCATTCTTGTACTTATTTTCATCTGTTGTGATGCAACTTCATTTTGATGAAAGCCATTCCACAAAGTGTATTAGTTAAGAAGTACAGCATTATTTTCTTCTTCTTCTTCTTCTTCTTCTTCTTCTTCTTCTTCTTCTTCTTCTTCTTCTTCTTCTTCTTCTTCTTCTTCTTCTTCTTCTTCTTCTTCTTCTTCTTCTTCTTCTTCTTCTTCTTCTTCTTCTTCTTCTTCTACTACTACTACTACTACTACTACTACTACTACTACTACTACTACTACTACTACAACAAGAACGAAACAGTTTATTGCAAAACTGGAGAGCCACTGCTGAAGACCTCTCCAGGTAAAACACCGGAGGACCTCTCTGCTAGCGTTTCTCATTCCCTTCCTCCTTTCCGAACTTCCCTCCCTCCTCTACCTTTTTTTCATCCGGATTTCTTCCCGGGTACTACGGTAGGATGTTCGTGCCTCCTTCTATAGTTGTCTTCAAAAAGTCGTATTTTCCCTCTTCCTATTAGTCTTTCTGTTCATCCTCGTTTCCCTTTTCTTTTATCCTTTATTTCTAGTCTTTCTTCTAGTCCTCATCCTCCCCGTTTTTCCCCTCTTCCTCCTCATCTTTTCCTTCTTCATACTCGTACTCCTCAGCTGCCCTTAAGGTTTCTTTTCTTCACAAAACCTCAAAGCATCTATGGATGCCAAAGCTTTGCATTTGCGGCGCCGACATTTCCGCCGCCGCCACTGCTAGCGATGTCGTCACCTCCTTTGTTGTTGGCTTCCTCGTCGTATCATCGTTGCTGTTTTCATTGTCATCGACATCGCCGCCGTCCAGAATCTTCCCTCTACTTCCCAAACTCAGATTCAGTGCTGGGTTTGCGCTTGATTTTTGTGCTTTTTCCCCCCGTCCTCCTACTCCTCCTCCTCCTCCTCCTCCTCCTCCTCCTCCTCCTTCTCCTCTTCCTTCTCCTCCTTCTCCTCCTCCTTCTCCTCCTCCTCCTCCATCCCCGTTCTCTTCCTCCTCCATCCCCGTTCTCCTCCTCCTCCTCCATCCCCGTTCTCCTCCTCCTCCTCCTCCTCCTCCTCCCTCTCCGTTCTCCTCCCTCTCCGTTCTCCTCCTCCTCCTCCCTCTCCGTTCTCCTCCTCCTCTTCCTCCTCCTCCTCCCTCTCCTTTCTCCTCCTCCTTTTCCCTCTCCTTGTCCTTCTCCTCAACCTTCCCTTCTCTCCCCCCTTTTCCTCCTTTCACTACTTTGCTTCTTCCTCTTCTTTCTGCTCCTCTTCCTAGTGCTCCTCTTCCTCCACACTTGTCTTCCTCCTGCTCCTAGCTCTCCTTCACTTACTCCTTTTTTTTCAATACGTCATCGGGCTTTCACTACCTCACCCAGCCTTGAAACATCTTTCTTTTTTCCGGCCCCACCTCTCTCCAGTTCTGTCTGTCTCTCTTTACCACTTTACTTTGCCTCTGTCTGTGTCTCTTTTTTCTGTATCTTTCTCTCCTCCCTTTCTCTCCTTCTCCCACTAATTTCTCTCTATCTATTTATTCATCTATTTCTATATCTATCTATCTATATTTCTTTTTCTCTCTCTTTACCTCCCTCCCTTCTTTATCCCTCCCCATTACCCCTCTTTCTCCTTTCCAATTTTTTTTTTTCGCTCGTATTCTCATTCATCCTCTGCCCGTGATTGATTTCCATTGATTCTTCGACCTCTTCTTCGTTGTCGTTCTTTTAGTAATAGAGTTCCTAACCGAGAGCACAAGATCGTTTACTGTCATACCATCATATATATCTTTTTATTGTACCCCTACATTGATTACTTGCCTATTTTTTTCTTTTGTCCTACTTTCCTTCTTCCCTATTCCCCCTCCCCCGCTCCTCCTTTACTGATGTCTTTGTTGTTTTCTTTTTTATTAAACAATTTATCATTTTCATTATATCTTCCATCTTCTAGCTGTCCTTTATATTTCTTACCTTCTCACCCATTTTCGCTTTTCTTTCCTTTCATTTTCTGTTATATGTTCTTCTTTGTCGTTTGTGCTTTATACTTTCCCTTTTCCATTGTTCTTTCATGTGTCGTTTCTTTTCCTTACCATCCTTTCATCACTCTCCCTTACCATTTCTTTTCTCTCCCCTTTCTTGTCCAACTCTCCTTTTCCCCCCTCTGTACTCTTCTCTTCTCTGTTCCTCTCTTTCACCATTCTTCCTCGACCCGTTATGTTCCTTTTCCCTTACACTTCTCCTTTCCTATCTTTCCTCTTCCTTCTTGTCCTGCTCCTCCTTTCCTATCTTTCCTATCTTTCCTCTTCCTTCTTGTCCTTCTCCTCCTTTCCTATCTTTCCTCTTCCTTCTCGTCCTTCTCCTTTCCTATCTTTTCTCTTCCTTCTCCTCCTTTCTTATCTTTCCTCTTCCTTCTCGTCCTTTCCCCTCCTTTCCTATCTTTCCTCTTCCTTCTCGTCCTTCTCCTCCTCCCCTCCTCCTCCTCCTCCTCCTCCTCCTCCTCCTCCTCCTCCTCCTCCTCCTCCTCCTCCTCCTCCTCCTCCTCCTCCCCTCCCCTCCTCCCAAGCTCTCCGTGGCCCACCTGGTCTCTTTATATATCAGCGCCACTTAAAGTCGGCGGAGCGAATAAACACTTATATCTCCAGCGTTCACCAAACTCGCATAAACCCAATTTTCTTTATCTCTTTCCCACCTAGATTCATTCGCCAACTGGCTCTAGTCCGACCCTTCACCACCTCTACCTCCACCACTACTCCTCCACCTACACCCTGATCTCAACTACAACCACCATCATCATCTTCACCATTACCAACAATATGCTTCTGGCCTTGACATTGATCCCAAACCACTACCACTACCACCATTTTCACCACTATTATGTCCAGCATCACTGTTACACCAGCACCACTCTCATCACCACCACTATTACCACCGCTTTACATTTGGTGAAAACGATTTTGTCCTATTCGTGGTAATGTTTTGATGTACAATGACTCGATCCGTCTAAGGAGACACGATAGTCACCAATATGGCGTCCCATCATGGAGGTGAGCAATAATGACCCCCAAAATATTTCCGATAACCTTTCTCGTTTCTACTTCTCGGATGTCTGTCGCGCTTTGTCTCTTTGTCTGTTTGTCTGTGATTGTCTGTCTGTGTCTGCCCTTTTCTTTCAACTCTTGTGTGTTTGGGTTTCTTTGTCCCGTTTTATTTGTGAATGTATTTTTCTATAGTTGTTGCACATTATTTTAATATTTGGATGTGTATGTTTTGTATGTGTTTATTTTTTATAGTTGTTGGATACGAGATTCTTGATTTTTTTCTGTTACATACAGAAGTAAATATCATCATTTCTATTATAATTTCTGTTTTAGTAACACTAAATTAGAAATTATTTTTCATCAACATTGTTATATTTATACTCCTACCACTACTACTACCAAAATCGACGATTGATAGGAAGCTCCTGATTATTATTATTATTCTTATTATATATTTTTTTTTATCAATATTACGTCTGTCAATTAAGTTCCCTGTTTGTGTGGTCACTTGTTTGTCAAACTGTTTACAAGATATTTCAAGATACTACACCTAAATGTCAATATTTTTTTTTTTTTTTTTTTTAGAATAGTAATCCGTTTACAAAGGAAAAAGCTTAGCTGGTTTCAAGGCCTATCAAGATGTAATATTTTATTTGTTTTCCATATCTCTAGGAGAAAGAGAATTGTTAACTTTGCCATCCAATCTGTATCTTTGTATGTTTTTTCTTTCCATTCTGTTCACAGAAATTATAATGACAGTACAAAGTTAATTTACAATTCCTATAGGTTTAATTTCTTACCGAAGAATGGGGCATTAACAAATGATAGATACTATATATATAGGACACGGTTTGCTTTATACATGCTGAGTAACTATTGCCATGAATGATACAACAATTATTTTTTAAAGTTCACTTACATATATACTGATTGCAGAGAAATATCATTACCATTCGTACCTTTAGCAATATCATATATATATATATATATATATATATATATATATATATATATATATATATATATATATATATATATATATACTGTATATATATAATACTATTTGACGTACACCGGAAGAAGAATATTCGTAGATTAACTGAAATGACAATTGATAAAAGATTGCTAAGATATGAATATTGAATAAAGCTGCGTTTCTAAGTTTTAGCATGCCTATGCCTTTAGAAGTCAGAGGCTGAGCAACAAGTTCAGAATCTTCTTCCTCGCGCTTAAAAAAAAAAAAAAAAAGAGAGAGAGAGAGAGAAAGGGTGAGAGAGAGAGAAAAAGAGGGGGCCAAGAAGAGTGACCACGGCGGAGCTGGTAAGAAAATGTTCCAATAAGTTCCATCACCCCGACGTCCGCTCTCCGTCATCCGAAAGTGTCATTGGAGCAAGTCGGAGACGTCATCTCGGCGTCCATTGGTTCTTACAAAGTGGAGACTCCCCGCTGATTGGCCCATCAACGACCACTCACATAATGGCCCGATGTCACGAACCCATTCCCACTTGTAGGCGCTCTTGAAGGACGACCTGGTGTTGGGAGCAGGCGTTTATTTTCTTTTAGCAAATGGATAATGGTTTTTGGATACTCGTGGATTGAAGAGGAGACAGTGATGGATCTTTTAATTTTTAGTGTTATCGTCTTCCTCCCCGTCGACCTGCGTGGACCAGTGTCGTAAAAGCTTTTCCATTGCTGGGAAAATATTTGTCACAGCATTCTTGAAATTATCCGAAAGGAGGTAGGCAAATATGCAGGCAAGTAAGTAAGAAGGCAGACAGGAAGGCAGGAGGGCAGGCAGAAAGGCATGCAGGCAGACAGACAGGCAGTCAGTCTATTGGTTTATCACTTTCAACAAGAAAACGTGTCGCAGAACAATTGTTGCAGTCTTTGTCAATAGTCATAACCATTCAAAAAACATTTAGCATTATATACAGATTCTAATAGATATCCTCATTGACATTTCAATTTTATTCATACAGATATCGTACTATATTAATCACTCTAAATCTGAGCCGAAGATTTGAGTTTAGGATAATTTGAGACCTATATGTACCCCACGGATCATTTTGTCTTCGCAATAACAGAAATATTATGACACTAAGTTCCAGGGGTTCTCTGAGGGTCATAAAGCATTTGAAGCGTGACCAGGATCTGTAACATTTCTGGAACAATAAAGAGACATGAGAACGGTTTCCTTCCCTTTAATAAATACTCACATTGTCCATCATCAGAGAGTTATTCGAGGAAGGATACAATCCATTGGGTAAGAGGGAATTTCCTCGCCTGAATAAAATGGCTTGGAGATATACAAAATATATGCTTGAAGTGAACTCTCTATAAGGTAATAAAGACTACAATGACAGTAATATTCGCCAACATTCCTACACAAAGGCCTTGATAAAAACAAACTTAGATTGTAAGACCCGTCATAGTCACAGCGTCAACAATCCCGTCAGTTGCACTGAAACTTGTATGACATTGACCCAAAGAACTATTTGTTCTGAAATCATCATATGTTGTACATGTGTTGTAGTATCTTAATTTCTAAATAAAATGCAGCTACTGATTGGTTTTTATTCAAGCTTAACAAAAGTAGAAGCAAAACTGAAACCCAGACCTTGCTATCATAAGTATTGATCCTAGAGCGGGGACTACTAGTTCCTCACCTATAGAACCATCCTTTCCACACCTAGAACCATCCTCTCCACACCTAGAACCATCTAGGCCAACGCTAGGACCTTATACCAAGAAACGGAAGGATAGAAAATTAAAACATTTGTCAATACGGTAACCATTATACCAGTCAACACTATTGGGCAATGCGTCCAACAACACAACCACTACTACTATCATTACCACTACCACTATCAATATCAATGTCACTATCCCTATCACGTCACAAAAGTGGATAGTGAAAAGGATCTCGGCGTAATTATCAGTAATGACCTCAAATCATCTAAGCAAATAAGATTCTAGGAGTAATTGCGCGATCTTTTGATTTTAAACATCCATCTGTCATTAGCAAGCTATATAAATTGTTAATTCGTCCACATTTGGAATATACTGTTTCCGTAGGGTCACCTAATCTCATTAAAGACGGTGACAGATTGGAAAAAGTACAACGGCGAACCCCAAAAGGGATTTCAAATTTCAGACATAAATCACACGAAAATCGCCTAAAACATAATTTGTTTTCCCTAAAAAAGTGTAGAATTAGGGGTGATTTGATACATGTCTTGAAGATTCTGAAGGGATATGAAAACTTAAAAAAGTAACTAAATGTTCACAATGAATGCGAATCAGACAAGGAATAATGGTCTTAACTGTCAGGAAGTAGATTTGATTTGAAAGTGAGTAGAAGCAATTTCGCCAACCGTGGAGTAAATGAATGGAATAAACTTCCTGCAGAAGCAGCGCAATGTTCGAAGTTTTAAGATTCATTTAGATAAACAAATAAAAAATATGCTCTAATGCCTGCCATTTATCTTATTTTATTCTTATTGGTTATTATCATTATGATTTACGTTTATTTTATCATTTATTGATTTATTGTTTGTTATAACTTATTATCATTTATATGCTTATCATTTATTGTTTATCTCTGTTTATTATCATATATCTATTTCATTTATTTACTGATTTATCTCTCCTTTACATCCAACCAAGCTATGGACTCCTGTCGGCATGCTGGTCCTTTGTAATCTTTTGTAATCACATCACTACCATTGCTGCTATCACTACTACTACCAATACCACTGCCGCTAACACTGGCACTACGAATACCAACCACTACCAACATCTAACAATTATTACCAACCTATTATTCAAAACACCACCACTAACACCACCACTACCACCAACGCCACAACCGCCACCACCACATCTACTACCACCCCCACCACCATAACTACTACCAACGCTACCATCACCGCCACCACCACTACCATCACCGCCACCAACACTAACCATCACCACCACCACCACTACCACCACCACCACACCCCTATCACTATCATAACTTCTACCACCATTATACACAACCATCATATCTCTACCACCAATGACACCATCACTTATCAATTCCACCACTAACACCAACCCACTTCTGCTACCACTACCACAATAGCTACTACTACCACCACCATACCTCTACCATCAATTACACCATCATTAACATTATTAATACTATCACCAACACCATTCCATTACTATTATCGCTACATCTGCCACTTCCACTACCATTGTCACTATCACCATTATGCCAATACCACTACATCCACCAACCACCACAACAACAGCTCCCCAAATCCCTACCACAACAATTATCGCTACCATCAACGTCACCGCTACCACCCCCTTCGTTACTCCAACAATCGCAATCACCAGAAACACCACTGCCAACACCACTT
Source organism: Oratosquilla oratoria (assembly GCF_046742065.1). Classification (NCBI taxonomy): domain Eukaryota; kingdom Metazoa; phylum Arthropoda; class Malacostraca; order Stomatopoda; family Squillidae; genus Oratosquilla; species Oratosquilla oratoria. The sequence goes on from NC_134800.1 coordinate 25,858,035, forward strand.
CTACCAACATCATCATCGTCATCATTATCATCATCATCATCATGGCCATCATCACAATCACCACCATCACAATCATTATCACTGCCGTCACATTGACGTAATAAATCATCATCATCATCATCATCATCATCATCATCATCATCATCATCATCATCATCATCATCATCATCATCATCATCATCATCATCATCATCATCATCATCATCATGGCCACCATTACAATCATTATCACTGCCGTCACATTGACGTAATAAATCATCATCATCATCATCATCATCATCATCATCATCATCATCATCATCATCATCATCATCATCATCATCATCATCATCATCATCATCATCATCATCATCATCACCATCACCATCATCATGGCCATCATTACCATCATCATCACTCCCACCACATTAACGTAATGGATCATCATCATTACCATCCTTTCCAAAACCACGGCCAACATCACAATCACCACCATCACAATCATTATCACTGCCACCACAATGATGTAATATCAGGTCCACGGCTTTTCATTTTGAGAAAGCTGGAAGCAGATCCCAATATGTGAAATGCTAATCCCGCGCCTGCTCACCTTTGAATGGCGACACCGCAGCCGGATGAGATAGAAACTGAAAAATCATCTGCAGAAGGAAGAGGAGGAGGCGAGGGGAGGGTGGGCTGCTCGGAGAAGGTGCCCAGAGATAATATTGGGATGGGCGAGGTTGCGGAGAACAGGGGATCAGGGATAGGGATGGAGATGGAGCAGCCTTCTCTATCGTCCTGAGTATTCAGCACGATCAGGTCACTGAATTCAGGACACAATCAGGACACAGACAAAGCCTTGGCGCAAAATGGAAATCTGTTAGATCTTGTATTCTCTATTGCAATGACATAACGTTTGACAAAGTGTTCTTGGATGTATTCATTCCATTGTTAGTAAGAAATATGAATGAGATCACTGGAGGTACACAAAACATATATCGTTTAGTGTAGCATATTGTGCAATCAATGAAAGCTTCGTACTCAAGTGCTGTTTTCTCTACCATAATATGAATATTTGATAGAGCTGCTGTTGTCTAGCGAAGTGGAACAGGTGTCACCACTGCATAAATCATATACCAAATATAACTTAGTGCCCTGAATATGTGGAAGTATATACCAAAGGGAAAAAAAGTCGCTCTTCTCAGTTTGCTAAAATATACTTTTTAATGTACGCTAAATACACAAATTCCGGACACTGTCTTATTGGTCACGCTGAATACCCCCATTTGTATAAAGACTCTATCTCAACATACAGCACAGCTGTATGTTGATAAAGAGTGACACAATTGGTCATCGATAATGGATTCCGTAATGAAATGAAATGCTAAGATGACAGGTCCACCATATCATAAAGCATACTTCTGTACTGCCATAAAAATTGAAAGAATAATTATGCAAATAATCCAGATAAATAAAAAATAAAAAATACCAATAGTAATGCCATTATTACGCTCAAAATTTTTTATGAAAATTTTGAACATCATCGAGAACAAAACAACGGCAGAGAACAATTGACAGACATCCCATATTGTATACAAATCGACATTTGTTTACATAGGAATGAAACAGTCTGTTCGGGTTTTCTTTCATCTGTCTTCTGCGGCGAAAAGATAGATAATTATAATCATAGAAAAGCAATCGACACAATGCTGAAAAAAGTCCAAAAATATTACAATTTTTACTGTAAGCCACGATAATAGAAGAATTTAAATTTTAAAGGCAAAAATGTATCAATAATATTCATCCAACTTGAATAAGAAAAAAGAAAATACCATCGAGTTCTTCCCAATTGGAAAAGGCCTTCAACTAACGCGACCGGTGTTACGTCATAGCATCCCACGTGGCGCCTTTGGCAGTAAGTGACTCGATATTTCAACCCAGTCGTGTATATAAAGCCTCTATATATTTTCATCACAATTACTTTGATCTCGGAAGAAATAATTTCCCAAGAATCAAAATATGCGAATCAGGGTTTTCTAGTACAAGGTGAAATACGACGAAAACATCGGTGAACTTTCTAAAGAGATCATAACAAAATGAACTCGACATAAATTTTGATAAAATGTATAAAGATCCTACCCACACTTACATATACATATATGTATATATATATATATATATATATATATATATATATATATATATATATATATATACATGTAATGTAATATGAGTATATAATATAATATTCTATGTGTGCGTGTGCGGACATGCGAGCTCGTTTTGTCTGTTTGACCTAAGTAAGATGTGGTTCATGAGCATTATTGCAAAAGAAAAAGTGCCGATGCCGTAACGCGACTTTGGCATTATGCGACAGGTGTAAAGGTTAATCGCACTTGGACTGATGACGGATAAATAATGGACGTGACATTGACAGCAGAGATCACGGTCTTCGTTATATGATTGGAAGGTTGGTGCCGAGCTTCAGGGAGGTAAGATTGCAAGAAATTGGTCTGCTGCGTCTGTTAGGGGAAGTCGTGGATGTGGTTTTCTAAGGAGGCGTAGTATTCACTGGAAAAATCAATCTTGTGATGATACTTGTAGTAATAGCGATAATGATGGTGACGCTGCTAGCTTCAAGTTGATGAGAAATAGACAGTGAATTAATAGACCTGATGGGTGATGATAGCGATCAAGATTGAAACATATGCAAGCTATTTCGATCATTATTTTTTCTTACTATATCTGCTTACATGTGTCAGCTATACGAGTATTATGTGTTCTCGTATAGAATAAAAGTACATAGCATGTACACAAACTTCACCGATAAACTTTGGGAATATATCCCACATAGAAAAACAAGCCCACTTTATTTTATATCAAAACTAAAAAAATATATAAGTTTTGAAAAAAACATATGGTAATCCAAGTTAGTATACTTTGCAGCCAACCAAACACCAACGCCCCAGTCAAGTGTCCTTCAATTCAGTAGATTATGTGTGGTTGGACCTATATCTCGTTGCTTAGAATTCTGACTGAATCGTAATTAAAAGAACAATATGTAGATTAGGTCAGAGAGGGACAGCGTCGGTATTCTACTGGCTGCAAAGTGTACTGACTTGGACTGTCACTCTTGTTTTATAACATAATGTTTTTTACTTTTGTGATATAGAACGAGAAACGATGAGGATACATTTCCAATGTCTTTCGGTGAAGTTCGTCTACATGCGTACACATATGCGCATACATATGTATATATATCTATGTATATTCAGCGTTGAGCTGAAATACAGTGTTTTAGTCCCAATTAGATATTTTTTACATCACTGTCGTCATTCATCGTTCTGCTATTAAGTGTATTAATCACCCGGACCTCAATTCGATCCCCTTGAAAGATGTCGTCCATTCAACATGTATGTATATACATTTATGTTTGTATGTGCGCATGTATAAAGTCTACATATGTATATGTGTAGAGATGTATGCATATATGCAAAACATTCTAAAAGAAAATGAGAATATTAAATCTACTGACGACCCCTGGGAAATAAGAGACGTTCTAATGATTTTCGTCTATATTGACATCTTCAGGAATACATGCATTTTACAAAATACAAACAATACGAGTAAAAAAAAAAAATCGTGCGAAAAAAATGACATACCGATACACAAAGATGAATTACAAGAGAAAAAAAATAATAATGAAAAACTTCTTAGAAAAAGAAAATGAAAATATGAAAAAAGCGCGTCATTGTGAACGGAAAACCAATGGAAAAATAATCATCGCTAAAGAGGAAAAGCAGCATGGAAGAGGAAAAATCAATGCGCGAGTAGTCTGACCAAATGGTTTGTCATCATTATTGCTTATTCTTCGGGGCCGGGGCTCCCAAATGGACCTCGGAGCTCGTTTTTCTTTGTTTCCGTCATGTTTTGAGCGCTTTACCCCTCCCATCCTACCCCCCTCTCCCGCCCCCTCTCCCGCCCCCCTCTCCCGCCCTCCCCCTCTCCCACCCTCCTCCATCCCCCCTCTCCCGCCCTCCCCCATTCTCCCTCCCCCTCCCCCGCCCTCTCCCATCTCCCTCCCCCTCTCCCTCCCTCCTCCCCCTTCTCCTTCCCTCTTTCCCCTTCTTCCTCCCCCCTCTCCCTCCCTCCTCCCCCTTCTCCTTCCCTCTTTCCCCTTCTCCCTCCCTACTCACTCTTGCCCTCCCAATTCCCCAACTCCCGTCTCTACTACACCCTCCTCTCTCCTTCCCCCTCACCGTCTAAAACCACCTCCATCTCCACTCCCCTTCTCCCCTTCTCATCCCCTCCCCTTTCCTCACTTGCCCCCTCCTCTCCTTCATGTCCCCCCCTCCATTCTCCCCATCACATTTCTAACCCCCCACTTCCCCCCCCCCCATCCTCCCCGATCTCTGTTTCCCACAACTGTGAGGTTTTATGTTTGCAAATAGAAATCCTGTTCAGGAACTCGCTCGTCTGGTACGATGGCCATTATCAGTATTGTCGTTTTGTCGTTGTTCTTGAGACGCTCGTTAGTTTTCTTGAGTTTACGACTGTTCGGCGATTCCAGTTATTTTCATCTTCGGTGACATCTTTATCTACTAATTTTCTGATCGCGCCTTGTTTTAGTATACATTATTTTTGGGGAGGGGGGTATTGATTGATTTGTATATTATTTTTTTTTCCTGTTGACGTCAGGTCACAATTGAAATTCCCGAGAACATTATTGATGCTTTTATTGGCTTCGTTGTTTTTACTGTATTTGCTGTTTTTTTTTTTTTTTTTTTTTTTTTTTTTTTTTTTTTACCGTCGACCAGCTTGAGCCTATTTGAAGTACATTCTCCTGCACTGAATTTTCACTCTTCTAGGATCCCCAGAACTCATCTGTGTGCAAAGGATAATAGTACAAGCGATAGAACTAATTCCTACAAATAAACATAAAAAACGACCTGAAGATATCCGTGTTGGTAATACAATGAAATCTCTCTGTGAGAAGTCTCTAAGATTAGAAAATAACCATTATTGGGAACGAAAAGCTTCGAAATCTAGAAAGTTCTGGATATCATAAACACTTTTTGATATTTATATATATTTTCAAAAGATGTCTTTGGCTTGAGTGTTACATTGAATGTTAAATTTTTTTAGAACTTCCAGTGAAGGGAATGATCTCTAAATGAATTATGAAGCACAACAACTGCACCTTTCGCAAAGAGAATTGTGATGCTATATCAACAAGAGCAGAACACACACGCAGACACACACACACGCACGTAAACACACACACACACACACACACACACACACACACACACACACACACACACACACACACACACACACACACATGCACATAGACACCGTGGCGCGGTTGGTAGAGTCTCAGACTGTCAGTACGGAGGTATCGGCGGTACCTGGTTCGAATCCTGCCCAGGGCTGAAATTATTTCAGTATTGCTGCTCTTCGAGTCGATACTCCAACTTCCTTGGGCGGGGAGTCGAGTGTGTGTGTGCATGTAAGGTCATAGCATTACCCATAGTTCGGACATACGAGCTCTGAGCTCTCTTACGGGAGGGAAATAGTTGTCGATCACGAGTCCAACACGTGATCCAAACGATCAAAGACCAAGGTGAATCACACGCACACAGATGCACATACACACACGCACATATGCGCACACACACATACATATACACATGCACACACACATACATGCACACACACATGTACGCAAACACACACGAGCGCACACACATGCACACACACACACACACACACACACACACACACACACACACACACACACACACACACACACATATATATATATATATATATATATATATATATATATATATATATATAACATATATAGTGTTTGTGTATCCCTGTATAATCAAAGGTTAAAGACATGTTCATATGAAATAACAGTAAATAACAATCAGAAAATAGTATATATTATTCAATTCTTCAATATATTATGCACATGATGCTACTTTAAGATTCTGTGATACAACGGACTGGTTATATATCACCATGTGAATATAATTTATACATTGTTTACAAATTTGGCTCTATCAAATAATTACAGTATGATACTATTTGCTGAAGTCATGAACAAATATCTTAATCTCCCAGCTGTTTATTAATTTTTTTTTTATAAATGTATTAATTATTTATTTGTCCATTTATTCATTTGTTTATATGTCTATTTCATTAAGCATTTGTTTATCTATGTACCTATGCCTTTACTTGTTTATCTATGTTATTATTTGTATTTATCTGTTAATTCCATTTATCTATATATTGATTATATCTATTTATGCATTTGTTTTTATTTATTTGTTAGGTTTTATCTATTCATTAATTTATATATCTACTCATCTATCTTTGAATTTTTTTTATTGTTGATTTACTTTTTCACTTCATTTATTATTATTCGTTTATTTGTTTATTCCCCCCCCCTGGATATCACACAAACGATGCGGTATTCAAGGTGTGGTCGAGTGGAATTTGAATTCTTGGAGTTCCGATGCGATTTTCCTCCTGCATGAACTGGACGGGGTCACAAGCACCTCAGACGTGCTTCGGTCACACACGACCTTTGCTGCGCCAAGAGGCTTGGCTCATCTTGGCCCGGACCAAGGTAGTACGTTGTGTGCACTAATGATAATGCTCATAATTGTTGCCAAGAGTTTTACCCATTGGAAACCTGCATACAAGCTGTATCAGGAAAATCACCTCAGACTCTTTCATAAGTCTTTTGATAACTAGAATAAATAAATAAATAAGTCATAGGCGTCATGATAGTTTGGATTTGTTTGTTTCAATGACTCGTTGTAAGAAAGAACCAGTCACCAGTTTTCACCTATACATATATGAAAAAGAGAAAATCGTCAAAGTTGATAGGAGTAGATTCTGAGCATGGACCAGGGACTGAGTACCAACCCCTCTGGGCTTTCACCTCAACATGACGAGGTATTTATGAGAGTTGAAGGCGAGCAAAGGGGGGCAGTGATTTTCCACGACCTCCGCCTCATCTACGATATTTTTAGATTCTGAGAATTATGGCATCCCAAAATAAATGCAGCTGTATGTATATATATATATATATATATATATATATATATATATATATACATATATATGTATATATATATACAATGTATATATATACATATATATATATACATATATATATATATATATATATAATATTGTGCGTGTGTGTGTGTGTGTGTGTGTGTGTGTGTGTGTGTGTGTGTGTGTGTGTGTGTGTGTGTGTGTGTGTGTGTGTGTGTGTGTGTGTGTGTGTGTGTGTGTGTAAGCAATAACAGAAGTAGTTACAGTAGCACTAGTAATACCAGTCATAAATAGTAACGGCAACAACAGTGGTATCAATGACATTTCTTTGTATAGAGACAATACTATCCATCGAACTCGCTTCTTGAAGAGCGCCGGCTGCAGTTTCCAGCAATGAGACGTGACGCGACTTCGGGCGCGAAGACTCGGGAAACGGAGTCTCCAGATTTCGTATTCAGGCCCTCCTTCCAGAAGACGTCTGCAGATGGCTCCAGCAGCCCTAGGATACGGTTGCAAAGGTCCAAGGTTCTAAGATTTGCATTCTGTTGAGGTATGCAAAATGGGCCTTCAGAAGTGGAGCCAGACATTTTTTTTCTTCTTCAGAGCACAAGAACGTTGTGGTTGATCTCGACAGTCCAATAGTAGAGCCTCATTCTATCCCAGATATGAATATGTTTGTGCTATCTACCTCCTACGGGTCTTGTGGTCTGTAAGACTGAGTTCACGAGAATACAGATGCACAGATGACTGATTAAATTACGAGGATGTTGATAGTCATCCTTTGGCAGATCTTTGTAATACAAAAATTATTTTTAAAGAGAAATGTCACAGAGATACAAATTGCGGTTTAGATTGGAACTATCTCCACCAGTCAAGAATCATATATCGTATAAGACTTCTACAATAATAATCATTAACTTGACTCGAGCTCTGGGTTAAATACCGTTCCCTATTTTGTTAAGCTTGTTATGCATCTCTTCACTTTTTTTTTACGAATATTAGATTAGTTTTTTATTTTATGAACTTTACAAAATCAGAAATTGTCAATATCTATTTTTCTTTTTGTGTTTACTGAATTATTACACATCTTGATGTCGAAGGTTTTTATTCCGAATGTTTTAAGTTTCCTAATCTTAGGGGTTACATATGAAAATGAATTAGTTTTGGTAGACAATCACTTTGCTTTTGAAGTCAGTGACTCCAATAGTAATTTGAAAGAATAGTATTCCAAGACCCACTTTGTACGAAGAGAGGTTTGATATGAAAAGTAATTGGATAACATGAAATAATGGATAAATAATAAATTAAAAAGTGAATATATAATTGAATAGATAATATATGATAACTGGTTGAATAACGGTAAATAAATGACAGATAATGAATAATGAGTAATTGAGTATAGATGATAATGAATAAATAGATAAATAATGAAAAATAAGAATTTGATGATAAATGATGAATGATGAATAAAAAATAGTAATACAAATTATAAATAATAAATAGTACATAATAAGTAAATAAGATGAATATGATAAACAAGAAGAATGAGAAAAGGCGAGAAAAGACCCAGAAGGTGTTGGGAGGGTTGGGTTAGATGAGCAAGGAAGTAATGGTGAGTGAATGAGAGAAGAGAGATGACTTGAAGCGATAATCGGGGTTGAGGGGGAGACGGAGGAAGTGGTTGTCGAAGAGAAGGGGGATGGGGCGAAGTACGGGTGTTCCTGAGTGACAGGTGGGATGGGCCCCTCCGTCGCAAGACAAATATAAGATTAAGGATAAAAGGAAAGGAAGACAAAAGAAAAAAATATCGCTATGATGTAGAAGAAGGAGAGGAGGAACTGTCGACTATGTACGCTGTAAAAGAAGGGCATGTGGCAAAATAAAAACATAAGTACTTATTGTGATGAAGAGTGAGCAAATTACAAAGAGGGTTGGGAAAACGGAACGAGGTAGGCGATCTTCGGCACTCACCTAATAAGAGTTTGGGGAACAAAAACTTAAGAAACATAAACATAGGATTGGTCTTGATGGAGTTAGCCGCAGTAAGCCCTCAACCGTCAAAGTCAAGTGGGCTTAAAGGCTCGAACCCAAACTTATGTGAAGTAGATGGGAGTGTCATAGGTGTGGCCTCAACTCCCCCACACTCCAACTTCCCTATGGAGTAAAAAAAAAAAAAAAAAAAAAAAAAAAAATAGACAAAATAAAAAATATATAAAAAATAGAATGAAAAAGGAATTAAAAATATCGATGATAAAAATCATAATAATTATGATAATTATAAAAACAACCTGTAAACTTCACGACGAGAGAAGCAGCCACATATGAAGGCCAAAGTAACAGCTTATGTCTTGAGTTGACAAAACTCAAAACTCTTATGAGGAAAGGACCCAGAAGAAAGAAAAGCAACAGAAGCTCTGTCCGATGGCTAAGGCTTGACAGCTTCTAGATAAAAATTCTTCTTCAAAGGACGTATGTGGGTGTACTGAGTGGGGAGAGGTGACTGGCAGCGCCTGTAAAGTGTTGGCTGTTAGTCTCGTGCAGCTTGGAAGTTGTTGAAGATTGTTTACCTCAGTGTTTAGGTTGAAGGATAGATTGTCTCTGATTAAGGCTGCCTCTAAACTCAGGAGTCGTCGGCTTACATTTAAGACTGTGCTTAATTATTTTTCTTGTCTAAGGTCGTGTTGTGTGTCTCTGTGGTGGTCTTGGCAGCTTCAGAAGATAGGTAGTATGAAAGACGATCGGACAGTTTTAGATAAGACATCGTATTCTAATAAATGTCTTGTAGTTCCATGGCTTCAAACTTTTTTTTTTATCATGTCCTATTATTATCAAGGAGGGAATTCTATAACTTTTGCGAAAATAAATAGCATACATAACCGTGGCATTAGTGATTATTTGGTTTATATTTTTCTGAATATTATTCTGTCATGCTTGTAGGTAGTGGAGAAGCATGCTATACATGTTCGCATACATCTGTATATGTATTCTTAATCTATGAATTAACAGAGGAGGAAACAACGAAAAGTAACTGCTTGTGATGATTCTAAAAAATATACAGAGGAGAGAAGCATCTCACCGTTGCTCATTTTTAGAATATGTCAACCCTCTCACCTTCATTGAAGGTACGGCCCAGAGGGGCTGGCATTCAGTCCTCCGCCTGGGCCCAAGGTCTCCTATGAAATTCGACTGCATTTTTTTTTTTTTTCACATTTTCACATATGAAGAGCTGACAAGTGGCAAATGGTCTCAACCTATTACTACGTTCAGCCGGTGACATATAAACGGTTCCACATTAATACAACACAGTGTCTTTTGAAAGGCTCTTCCTGCTGTTCCATCCCATACTAAAAGATCTTCTCTCTACTTTGTTTACTCCTTTCTTTTCGTGAGGGCAACTCTAGCTTGTTTAATCTTCCCTTGGGAGTATTTCGATTCTGTTCATTGTATCATCTTGACCTTTTTTATATCCTGTGTGCGTGTGCGTGTGTGTGTGTGTGTGTGTGTGTGTGTGTGTGTGTGTGTGTGTGTGTGTGTGTGTGTGTGTGTGTGTGTGTGTGTGTGTGTGTGTGTGTGTGTGTGTGTGTGTGTGTGTGTGTGTGTGTGTGTGTGTGTGTGTGTGTGTGTGTGTGTGTGTGTGTGTGTGTGCACGCACATGTATATGCAACATGTGCCTGTCACAGGAATGTCTGACTGTGTCGACACAATGTAAAACCACTAAAATGCTAATGGTTCTTGAAGCACACATTCCCTACAACATCACTGTCTACACTCCTTTTGTATTTTTTCTCAAAGTTTTTTATTTCAACACGTGCCTTCTTTAACCTTCTCCCACTTCCACATTTTTCACGTACCCGTGCATATTCCCTTTGTTGATCTCTCAACACCTAACGCCTTCGACCCTCGTCCCGTTTTCTTCCATAGGCCTATCCTGTGTACCCACCCCACACCACCAATACCCACTTGTTCCCTCTGAGTCTTTTCCTCCTGTTCTTCAGCTTCATGTTCATTTAATACATACCCCAACCTCTTCCCCACTCGTTCCTATAATCCTCTCAAACCCGTCCGCATCATATCTTTACCATTTTTTGTTGCCCCATTGTACTTGTTTCACTTTTCTTTTTCGTCCAGAATTTGTTGATATACGTTATGTGCTCATCCTCTGTATTTCCCCCCACACACTCCCTCCAGACTCTCCAGAGTCTTTGTCATCGTCATCTGCCAATTATCATGCCCACCTCACTTTGGCCTCTGCTAACTCACTGCATGATTTTTTTTGTGGATGACATAATTCTCTATTTTTTGTTCTAGTTCTTCCTTTTGTTGTCGTGGCTGTTGTTCTTGTTGTCATTGTTACTCTCCTAATCCTTCTCTTACTTCTCCTTCTCCTCCTCCTCTTCCTCCTCTTTCTCCTCTTCCTCCCACTTTTCCCCTTCTTCTTCTTCTCCTCTTCTCCAAACTACTACTACTACTCTTTCTCCATCTTTCCTCCTCCTCTTCCTCCTCCTCCTCCTCCTTTTTGCTTCCTTTCTCCTCTCTCTACATCTCGTTCTCCTTCCCTTCATCTTCATCTTTACCTGTACACACAGGTCATGTGTGAATCTGTTTTGCAACTTAAGGCCAAACAGCATATTCTGTTGAACAGGTGCTTTTTCTATTGTCTTTATGCCTTCAGTAGGTCTCGTATGTCCTTATAACTAGTGTTATCTTTCACAAGGAGCAACATCGAAATGTCGCCATGAAATTTATTGAGATTTGCAAAATCTTAAGTCACACCCTTTGCAGACAGTTCTTAAAATAGCTTGTTATCATCTATTAGTGATGACACATACTGATATTACTTACATATGTTTTATGTGTCTCAGGTCTGCTTGATTGAATATATTTAGTTAATAAAGTATCATATGGATTTTGTTGTACATTTCCTAGCTCAGTCATGGATATAATGATTAGATAAAAACAAGACATTGGTGTGTGTGTGTGTGTGTGTGTGTGTGTGTGTGTGTGTGTGTGTGTGTGTGTGTGTGTGTGTGTGTGTGTGTGTGTGTGTGTGTGTGTGTGTGTTTGTGTTTGTGTTTGTGTTTGTGTTTGTTTTTTAATTTTTAATGACAATTTAACCATGGAATCTTTCCTCAAGTTCCTTACTGCTGAATCACATTTCAGGTATTTTCACCCTGGCGATATTTTTTCATATATACCTGGATTGCAAGGCATTTATCTTTGATACGACTCCGCAAGTAGTAATGTGGATAATGCTAGGAATTTCATAAGTGCATTTTTGGGGGGAGGGGGTTTGTGTTCTTTTGAATAACTTAATGATTTTTTTTTAGCTTGGTCTGGGTGCATTTTTGGTCACGGAGCAGAGGCTGGAAAAGGCATCCTCTCTGAGCAATAGTTCCCATTTGCCAAAACTAAGGACTACTCAGTCGTTACCACAACCCTGAAGAAGGGAGTTCATGATGTAAAACCAGATATATCATCATCCTATAGCTTGGACTTTTTCATTATTTTCTGAAAGTGGAAACCTCTGAAACAAGTTAGACACCTTTAGTATTTACTTTCAGGGAAGTGCACCCTTTACGAAAAGGACGATGACCCTGTCGCTCCAATAGGAAAGAATATCACAGTAGACACGTAGCATATCTTGTGTGATAATATCACCAACAAAAGGCCTTGTGTGATGATATCACCAGCAAAAGGCCTACCGATTACTCGCCAACTGTGGCCATTAATGCGTTATTTCTCTGGATCGCCTGATAATGAAATGAAAAAAAAAAAGTATCATTTTGACTATGGAAATTTTGTTTAGGTTAGAGTAGTACCCTTTATCCTGTGATGATTTTTATTTATTTATTCATTTGTTTATTTATTTATTTATCTATTTTCATTCGTATACTTTTCTTGCTCTGGAGCACTCAGGTCGTCTTGGGTCAAGTCTCAGATCAAACCTAGGTCAACGCCAGGTCAACCTTGAATCAACCCTAGAGTTGAGTTACTTGATTATCCCAACTCCCCCACCCCCTTTTTTGTTTCTCTTCTTATCTCCTCCCTTTGCTCTAACCTTTCCTCTACCCAAATCTCCAAAAAATTAAAAATTGGCCTTTACGTCTTCCTCTCAGACTCCTTCCATTTTTCCTTCTTTTGTCAGACTCCTCTTTCTCTTCCCCTCAAATTTATTTTCTTCTTCTTGATGTCACTTTTAATGCTTCCTCTCAAACTGCTTCTTTACCTCCTCTTCCTTCTCCCAAAGACCATATTTTTCTTCTTTCTATCTCTCAGACTCCTTTTCTTTTTTCTGGTATCAGACTCCTTTTCTTCTACCTTCACTCAATTTCTTTCATCTTTTGTTTCATTTTGTACTTGTTTTCTTTTTTATGCTGCTAGACTTCGTCATTCCTTCTCTCTCTCTCTCTCTCTCTCTCTCTCTCTCTCTCTCTCTCTCTCTCTCTCTCTCTCTCTCTCTCTCTCTCTCTCTCTCTCTCTCTCTCTCTCTCTCTCTCTCTCTCTCTCTCTCTCTCTCTCTCTCTCTCTCTCTCTCTCTCTCTCTCTTTCTCTCTCTCTCTCTCTTTCTCTCTCTCTCTCTCTCTCTCTCTCTCTCTCTCTCTCTCTCTCTCTCTCTCTCTCTCTCTCTCTCTCTCTCTCTCAAAATCTTTTCTATCTTCTTCATTCTCTCAAACTTTTTCATCTCTTTTTTTTTTCTACTACGTTTTACTTTTCTTTTTCATCAGAACCCTCCCCTTCCCTTTATTTTCATTTCTGTACTTTAAATCTTCTTAAGCCCTTCTTTCCCTAAAAAGGTTTCGTCTTCTAAAGACATCCAAGACCTCTCAACTGTGGCCTGTTTGTTCAAAAATTTCTCTTCAGCATTTTTGATGTTCAGTATCCAGAAAAAAAATCAACTGCGCTGTTTCTTATATCTGAAAGTACGATAGATCATTAAGTATCTTCATTTTTCTGCTCTTATCATTCATGATAAGATACACGTTTTACCTTCTTCTGTGGCTTTATCCTGTGTTTACACTTAATGTCTTGATGTCTCATTATTGCTTCTATTTGTTTTCTTCTTTACTGTGTTATGTCCCTCACCCTCTACGTTTCTCTTGATTTTTTTCTTTCCATTGCCTTTGGTAAATATTCACATTTTCTGGTTTTATATATGTATATTTATTTATTCATGTCTTTCCATCCCAACTTCCCTCTTCAACTGTCCACTCTTCTCCCATTCTCTTCTTCCTCCAGTCTTTCTTCTCCTCGACTTCCTCAACCACACTCCAACCCTCATACCTGTCTTAGCCTCATCCCTTGTGACCAGGCTTCGCCGGGGTGGTCTGTCCGCTTGAGACGTTGGCAGCCTTCAATTCACAGCTCAACTCAGACTTGCCACTACCATCTCTTCCACCATCATCAACCCGACCACCACCGTCATCAACACTACCAGCACCGTCATCAGCACTACCAGCACTTTTAACACTACCAATACCACCACCCTAACTTGACAAATACCAGTGTCATTAACACTGTCACTGCCCCATCCACCACTATCACCACTACCACCACTACCGCCACTACCACCACCACCACTACCAACACTACCACCACTACCTCCGTCACTCTCACAGTTACTATTACCATCACCGCCATAACTACTGCCTCCGCTGCTGTCACCTTCTCGTTCTTTTTTCTCTTTCTCCTCTCTCTTCCCTTCTGCTACTCTTCTTCCTTCTCCTCCATTTGCTCTTTCAACCCAATCTTTTAAATTTCCTGAATTATCTGCCATGTGATTGCCTTGACTAGTGACCATAACATTTATTACAACTTTGATCAGGGTAACCTGTTCAGTGTGCAATACATCAACCCTGACCTTAACTTTACTACATCGACCTTAACCTGAGCAACCTGGTCCTTATTACGTCCACTTTGACCTTTGACCTTTGTGACCCTTCCACATCGACCTTGTCAGGTACAACCTTTCCTTTACCACTCTAACCTTGACCCTAGCAACCTGACCCGTGTGACGATGACCTTGACTCTTGCAACCTTCACCCCAACGACCTTGAGGAAAGGTTGCACTAGTTTACCTCGGCCAGGCCTCTTTCATGGTGATGACCATCGTCTGGAAACACCCGCTACCTTCGTGGATCTTTTATGTTCGTCTTCACGCCCTTTGGACTCTGAGCTGTGGACTTCGTTGTCTTTTGCCCTCTTGTGACCAGGTCTTGTCCTCGGATGAATAAAATTGTTTGGTACTTCCCAAAGCAAATTTCGTAAAGAACATTGGTTTTTTTATGTTAACCCTTTCATAAATAAGTAAAAATCGCCTGGCGACAGTCATAAAAGAACGCTCTCCTCCCTTACAATAAATAGCTTACCTGCTCTTAAATATTTTCTTCTTTTATTGTGAAATAGATAAAGAAAACGTGGAGCGAAAAAATCTATGAATGATGGGATTTAGTTGAAGGGAATACCCGTCTATGAATGATGCAATTTAGTTGAAGGGAATACCCGTCTTTTTGGTGTTATATTTTCTCACTTTCTACTGCCTGAACTTCCTCCCCACGTGTACCACGAATCGGGATCTCCCTCTCCATGCATCATTTCTCCCTTCACCTTCAATTACTCCTTTCACATCTTCCCTCAGCCTTCAGTCACGCCCTCCACTTTCATTTACGCTCTCCACATCAGGTCCACAACCCTCTCAAGTCCAAGAGTTCTCTGAGCTGTATAAAAATCACCAATCGACAGACAGAATAAACACAAAGTAAATCACTCAAAAGAAAAAGTGAATCAAACCAACTTCACAGTCCTCTCTCTTTATTTCTGCCCCAAGTTCTCCTCTTGGCTCCTCCACCTACCCACCTGAGCATCCACTCCCTCCACGTGCCCCAGCAACGCCTTCGTCGTTCTCCTCCTCATCCTCCACAGCAACAGCAGACGGACAAATCGTTGCTCGGACAATTATGATAACAATCGTAGATTCACCCTTTGACCTCCTGCAAGTGCAAACACAAAACACGCGCACAGAAACACGCAGGCGGCATAGACGAGGTATCAAAGAAAGCCAGTCACTCCACATATATACATACATACATATATACATACATACATACATACATACATACATACATACATACATACATAGATACATACATACATACATACATACAAGTATATACACATACAAGTATATACACATACAAGTATACACACATACAAGTATACACACATACAATTATACACACATACAAGTATACATACATACACGCATACACACACACACACACACACACACACACACACACACACACACACACACACACACACACACACACACACACACACACACACACAGGGAGAGAGGGGAAGAGAGGGAGGGAGAGAGAGAGAGGGAGATCTGTACAATAAAGTGCGATTTGTTTGGAGTAGAAAGTCATGTTAAGCCAATGAAAATTGGTCGTGTTATCAAAGTACTTTGATAATGGGTTGGCGAGGTGATGTTGGGTTTGAGAGGAGTAATTACAGCTTAGATAATTGGTCTTAAGTGAAACGACTTTTGCTGGTGTAACTCGCCTCACATGTAAAGCAATACTGTAATGTATAGCATGCAGATACACGTTTAAAAAAACAATGCATTCTACAATACCCTGTCCTGTTGTATAATATAGAATAACTTGTACTGAAGAATATTGAGTGTTAGTGATGGCGTACGGTATTCCTTTACTAATGGATTTGCTTCTAAGAGATAATAAGTTCGATTGTATAGGTATTACATTGGGATAACATATTCGAGAGGGAGGTCTGCTTCCTCTCCACTGACACTAAGGTGCAACAGCAATCTAATTAATGAAAATAGACTTTAGGTTTATATTTCGACATTGGCGTTAAAGCATTTATAACTGGCTTTAGGTCTTTGACCCTCTCCTATGGTCTGTCCTTGCCCATTCAAGTGTTTCTTAACGTCTAAACAGAACGATTTTATTCATATGAAGAAAACAAGTCTGGACGAAAAGGGTCTCATTTAACTGGGACCCCATTCTGGCTTCGGGTGTGCTTGAGCAAAATATTAAAAGGGCGTTAAACTATCGAAGGGTTAACCCCCTATCCGCCCCCCCCCCACACACACCTCCTTGTCCAGCCATCAGCCAAGCCGTCCCGTCTCCTTGCCGCCGTCTTCAATACTTGTTTACCAGCAACTTTACCTCTACGCCTATTCATCTTCTACCTCGTCATTCTCCTCTTTCAAATTGTTCCTCGTCCTTTTCCGCTTCCTTTTCCTTCTCCTTCCTCCTTCACCTCCTCCACCTCCTCATTTTCCTTTTCCTCCTATCCTCTCTCCTCCTCCTCTTTCTCCTCCTCCACCTCTCTTCCTCCCCATCTTCTCCTCCTTCTCTTTCTTTTCCTTCTACTTTTGGCCTTTCTCTTTCTCTTTCTCTTCCTCTTCTTCCCTCTCCTCCTCTTTTTTCTGTCTCTTCCTCCCCTCCTCACCTCCCCTTCCTTATTCTTCCTCATCCACTTCTTTCTGCCTCTTCCTCCCCTCCTCCCCTCCCTTTCCTTCCTCCTCCCCTCCTCCTCCTCTCCTCCTCCCCTTCTCCTTTCCTCTTCTTTACCTCCTCCCCTCCTCCTCCTACTCCTCCCACTCCTCCTCCTCCTCCTCCTCCTTTTGCTTGCAGTTCTGCTCATCTTTCCACATACAGTCTTTTTCCTTCTTTAAGCAGGCAAATGCAGTTTCTTCCCACATTCTATAATCTTCTGCATTGTTCTCTATACTTGTACAGTGTTTCTTCAACATTCTCATTTACAACCTATTTCTACCCTTCCTCCCCACACCCTATACCTTTCCTCCACCAATCCAGTTCTCCTCTCCATTTCTTTTGATCTCTTTCCATTCGTATCGTATACAACCTACATATAATTCATCTTCTTTTGCTGATGATGATGCCATAGCTGTTCTTTTGTCTCTTATTAATGACATTATTGTCTATCCAAAAATCAGTATTACTAATTCCGTTTTGTTCTATTTTATATATTTTCCATTTATTATCCCCCATTATCACCCACCAGATATTTCTTCATCAACAGACGTTCCTCTTACTTCTTCCCTTCCCCCTCTTCCTCCCTCTCCTCTTTCTCCTGCCCCCCTCTACCTCTCCTTACCCCTTCCCTTTCTTTTTCCACCTCCCTTCTGCCCTCCCATCCCCTTTTCCCTCTCCCTATTTCTCTCCCCTTTTCCATTTTCTACCCTTCTACCCTTCTTCCATC